>NC_133382.1:37321222-37392131 GCF_049309525.1 Garra rufa
AGTGTGTGAGCGTGTGTGCGTGCATGTATGCGTGTGTGTGTGTGCGTGCGTGAGAGCGAGAGTTGCGGGGGAAGCGGCGGTCGGGTAAAGAGACGCGTGCGAGTTTTGCGTGTGTGTGTTTTGGGGCAGATCTCAGTGGAATCTCTCACGCTGGATGTGTAAGGATCACAGGAGGACCCGACTGACCGTACGTGCGTTTCACGGAGAAACTTCCAGCATGGCAGAACCTCTCTTCGGACTCACACCACTTCTCGCACCCTGACGGACCCCAGCTGCGCTGAGAGGGAAGACATGTGCTGGTCATCTCTCCCTCCCCTTCATCATCATCACCACTGATCCGTGTCTGGAGGTGAGTCTCTTCCTTGACATTTGAGGACTCGTAATCACCTTTAACCTTCATTTCAGCTGGTGAATTTACTTAATGCTTAGAAAACAGACAAACTTGAAGACCAAAGTTGATTTGAGAGACAACGGCGAGTGCTGCATTGAAGAACCTCATCAGAACAAACACGCCAGGATCATCTGATCCTGTGGCGTTTTCCACCGACCATCGCAATGCTTCATTTAGCATTATTATAATCTTTTTATTTCAACCCACGCAGAGAGAGAAAGAGTGACAGAGAGAGGGAGAGAGAGAGCTTATGGTGGTCTGAACTGTAAAACAGTTGGCTTGACAGTGGATTTAGAAACTGTGTTTTCAGGCTGTAGGTTAAATCAGGACTACTTCTGTGAAAAATTAACAGTTAGGCATCATTTTCTCAGCTTTATGTTGATTTAAACCTGTATGACTTTCAGTTTTTTTGTGAAGTACAAAAGGAGACTTTTAGCTGAAGGTTCACGCTGCTCTTTTCCACACAATGAAGATGAACAGGAGCTTTTAAACTCTAAAAAAGGAAATTAGTACTATATAATCTTCTGAGGTCAAATTACTATTTTGTGTGACCCAAATTTAAGCTGTTATTTACTGAAAGTCATTTACACTATTAGTCAAAAGTTTTGAATCATTAAAGTTTTTAAACATTCGAAGGAATGGTTTTATGCGCAATAAGGCTGCATTTATTTAATTAAAAATATGGCAAAATTATGAAAGTTGTGAAATACTTTTATAATTTAAAATAACTATTTTATATTTGAATATGTTTTAAAATCGAATTTATTTTTGTGACGCAATGCTGAATTTTCAGCATCATTTCTCCAGTCTTCAGTGTCACATGATCCTTCAGAAATCATTCTGATATATTGATTTGCTGCTCAAGACACATTTTTAATCAATATTGAAAATATTTTAATGAATGAGATGAAATATCCTTCATGAACCATATCAAGACTGTGTGTGGTGACCTGCATTGTTTCTTGCGTGTTTCATAATGCAAATGAGTTTAGAGAGCTACAGCGGTCACTATGCTTACAATGTAGAAGAAGAGCTGCGTAAACGTTCTGCATTATGTTTCAGAAAGCAAATAAAGTCATATAGGTTTCCAACAACGAGGGGGAGTAAACGATGACAGGATTTTGATTGTTAGTTGACCTATTTCTTTAAAACGTGTCGATGGCTCAATAGTCTGATGAAGGATTCGTAACAAGAGCGTAATGGAGATAAATACTGGCTGTTAGCACCAGAGACCGATCTAATACGATCTAGCATAGACCCACATGTGAGGAAAATGCTCACTAACACACACTATGCTCAGAGAAACAGTGTAAGGGTGTATGTGAGAGAGAAAAGAAAAAGTGAGAGACTTTATCTGGGTTCTACAGTACCTGAAGGATCACGACTGTCTTTCAATTGGCTGTTTTGTGAACACGTCATCTCAGTTTGAAACACTCCCATACTCAGTTTAACAGCAGAAGCAGAGAAAGAGAAAGAGAGAGAGAGAGAGAGAGAGAGAGAGATGCATACTGCATACTGACCTGCATTATGATGGTCAGTTACCTACAGTATAACTGGGTGAATGGCACAGAAATAACTGGGTCATATTACATAAAAAATAAATCTTTTTTTTTACAAAACCATACAGTTCTTCATATATATGAATTATTTACAGCTTCAGCTTCTAACCATTCATGACCTCTATATGTGACCCTGGACCACAAAACCAGTAAGTAGCACAGGTATATTTATAGAAATAGCCAAAAAATATATTGTATTGGTCATATATTTACTATTTCAAAACTTAATTTTTGATTAGTAATATGCATTGCTAAGAACTTCATTTGGACAACTTTAAAGTCGATTTGCTCAATATTGTGTATGTTTTTTTTTTTTTTTGTTTGCACCCTCAGATTCCAGATTTTCAAATAGTTGTATCTCAGCCAAATATTGTCCTATCTTAATCCATACATCAATGGAAAGCTTTTTTATTCAGCTTTTAGATGATGTGTAAATCTCAATTTCAACAAATTTACCCTTATGACTTTTTTGTGTTTTGTGGTCCAGGGTCACATATTTTAAAATATGCTGCAAAACATTGCACATTCAATAGACGATCCTTTCGAAATCAAGAACAAGTCATAGCTCAAGCCAAGCACTAAAGCATGCAGCAGCAGTAAATGCAGTTCTGCATCAATATATGCTGATTGACAAAGAAAGTTTAAGGTCACAGAACTTGGCACAGAAGGCAAACCCCACGTCGCCGCCGAAAACTCGAGACGCATTAGGAATCATTTTGGACTCAGATCGTGACTCTCCGAGTCGTGATGAGCCAAAAGACTCTTGCTCTTGCTCTTCACCTGTCTTGCACGCAGAAACAGCAGCCCCGGCCATGAGGAAGACAGATGTTGTCTTTCATGTGGTAATAGGTTTATTACGAGTCTGTTCGCTCACTGTACAAATGCAGAGAGGAAGAGAGATCACAACATGCCCGGAATACTGAAGAGGTTCCAGACTCGCATGAGATGGCAGCATTTGATATGCCAATCTCTGCCTCTGAGAGAGACTTCTGATATGAAGCCTGGTTCACACTGCAGATATTCTGGCCAAGAGTTACCTATTTAGGAAGGAACCAGCTGACCAATGGAAAAGTGACCAATGGCATCTTTACACAGCAAAGGCGGCACAGAAACCGAATCTGAAGCGGCATAAAAACACGGAAATGTGCATTTACACAGACTTTTTAATGTGGCTCTGAAGCGGCATAAATGCATTTACACAGGACATTAAAATTCTGGGAAATATTTAGAACTACCATTTTAAAATTAGTTTTAACAAAACTAAATCCTATAAAATCAAATAACAAATATAGGAAAAAGAACAAAAATATAGATATAACCCAGGTGAGACAGCAGATGTCGCCTGACCGGCGTGTGTGTGAAATGTTGTCCGCAAAGAGATGTTTTTTCTGGGATGTAACGGTAAAATTAAGCTGGGGACACACTACCGACTGAAACATTCTAATCGACTGGACAAGATTTTAGAGTTTGACAATCGGAAAGGAGAAAAAAACCTAATGACTCAGTCACTCCACTACACAACACATAAATGATTGGCGAGTCATGATTTAACAAATGCTGCCGAATCAAAAAACTAAAGAAAAAAAAAAAAACTCACAAAAACTGCAACATCTACACGCACTCCCTCAGTAGCCGCCAGTGATGCGCGGGTCAATGTATAAACAACCCGAACCCGACCGACGTTTTCAACTAACCCGCCCGCAACTCGGACCGCAAAATAAAAAAATAAAATATTGTACACGACCCGCTTCCTGACCCGCGTGTTTAATATTTGCGACTGACAGCAGCGATTATATGCGGCTATATGCGGTGGAGATGCCTTCACTGTCAAACATCATTCGGCATTAATTAGGTAATTTTGTCAAAAGAAATGTTCTTGATTACAAGAAAAATACAGATTGTTCTTGTTGTGATTTAGTTTGTCTTGCCTTTATACAGATTTGATAGCTAAAACTAGTATAGTTATAATGATTTTGTTTCGTCATGTTTGTATAAAAATTTGTTAAGCTAGCCTAAAGTTGATTTATTATTATTAATAACACATTTTAAAAAGTAAAAAAAGCCCTGTGGCTAAGGGCTAATCTTTTTCTTAACTTTTATTACACTGCAGATCGAAATAAAATAATTCTTGATCATATTTAAAATTAAAGAATCACTGACATAATTTTGTTCGACTGTATGAAAACGAAACTTTTTATTTGGTCAAGACCGAGTTTCATTCATTACCGGTAGTCAACTTGTGGTGTGGATGCATATAAATCAGGCATTAAGCGTTACCGCATTCGAGCCTGCGCCGCCCTCACCAGATCACGAGTTTAATTACAATTTATTTATTTAGCCTACTTTTATATTTTATTTAAGTTCTCGTATTTTTGGCTGGAACTGACAGGCCTCCTTTAAGTTGTCACGACAACGGCGCTGCTTAGAGCGGCACTGTTTCGTGTTTCATTTACACTGAATCAAAACAGCATTGTGTCGCCTTTGATACTAGGGACTGAGGTGGGTCAGACCCGGCATATTTTAGGTCGGCTTTTATGCGGCATTGCGTCTTTACACTGAATTCTGAGCAGACACAGACCCGCTTTAGAGCCGCCTTAAATCGGCTGTGTAAAGATGCCACAAGTAAGGGTCTATTTCATGTGGCATTAGGGAATCTCATAACTTACAGGTGTGAGTAAGCATCTAATTGATATGCTGGTAGATGACTCAAACTACTGATTTTCATACTGTACATCAAAACTTGAATCCAAACTGGATTCAGCAACGTTCATCCTCAAACACTCAGTGCACCTCTGAACATAAGTTTGAAAAATGCATGAAGCCAGTTAATAAGATTGGAGACTGACATTTCATGAAGGAATGAAGGAATAAATGGTTATTTTCTTTCTTTCCATTTTTCAGAGTCCGTCTTTTTCTGTCTTTCCTTCCATCTATTTTTCTTTTTATCCCTACATCTATTTCTTTTCTTTCTTTCTTTCTTTCCATCAATTTTTCTTTTTCTTTTTATTCCTTCCATCCATTTTTCTTTCTTTCCCTACAGCTATCCATCCATCATCTATCTCTCTTTTCCCCAACCATCTCTCCATCCATCCACCCATTTGTCTTTGTTTCTTTCCCTACATCCATCTATTTTTCTTTGTTTCATTTAATCCATCCTTTTCTTTCTTTCCTGACATCCATCCATCCATCCATCTTTCTTTATTTCCTTACAACCATACATCCATCATCCATCATCTTTCTTTTTCTCCCTCTATCCATACATCCATCCTTTTTTCTGGCACCCATCCATCCATCCATTTGATTTTCTTTCCATCCACCAATTATTCTTTCTTTCCCTCAATCCATCATCTCTTTCCTTCCACCCATTCATCCATCTATTTTTCCTTCTTTCCCTCAATTTTTCTTTCTTTCTTTCTTTCTTTCTTTCTTTCTTTCTTTCTTGACATCCATCCCTCTTTTTTCTAGTATTCATCCATCCATCCATCTTTCTTTCTTTCCCTTTCTCTTTTCTGACACCCATCCTTCCTTCTTTCTTGACATCCATTCATCATAATTTCTATCTTCATCCATCTATTTTTCTTTCTTTCCTTTAATCCATCCATTATTCTTTCTCTCTTTATTTTCTTTCTTCCTCTTTTCTTACATGCATCCTTCCTTCTTTCTTGACATCCATCTTTATTTCTATCTTCCATCCATCCATCCATTTTTCTTTCTTTTCATCCATCCAGCCATCCTTCATTCTTTCCCTCCATCCATCCTTCTTTCTTTCCTTCCATCCATCCTTCTTTCTTGCCCTCCATCCATCCTTCTTTCTTTCTATTATCCATCCATCTTTCCCTTTCTTTCTTTCTTTCTTTCTTTCTTTCTTTCTTTCTTTCTTTCTTTCTTTCTTTCTTTCTTTCTTTCTCTTTTCTGACATCCATCCTTCCTTCTTTCTTGACATCCATCCATTGTTATTTCTATCTTGCATCCATCCATCCATCCATCCATCTTTCTTTCTTTCCCTCCATCCATCCTTCTTTCTTTCTATTATCCATCCATCTTTCTTTTTCTTTCCCTCCATCCATCCTTCTTTCTGCCCTGACATCCATCCATCCATTTTTCTTTTTCTATCAATCGTTTCAATCAATCATCCATTTTCTTTCCCTCCATCCATAAATTTTTGCTCCATCTTTTTCTTTCCATCCATCCATTCATTCATCCATCCTTCCTTCTTTTATGACATCCATCCATCTGTCTTTCTTTCTAACAATCATCCATCCATTTTTGTTCCATCTATATTTCTTTCCATCCATCTTTCTTTTTTGACAACCATCCATTTTTCTGTCTTTCTTTCCATCATCCATCCATCTATTTTTCTCTTTCCCTCCATCCATCCAATTCTCTTTTCATCCATCCATTTATCACACTTTCTTTATTTAATGCTACCCATCCATCATCCATTCGTCCCGTCACCCATCTTCTTGCCATCCTTTCATAATATCTTCTAACAATATTTATTGTAAACTGCTTATTACTTTTGTAAATTACTATTAATTTCTAAGTGAAAATTGTTTCAAAGTAAACCCTATGCCGCATTTTTTCTTAGCACAAACACTTCAAAGACAATGCATTTACCCAGGACATGTTGTGTACATCTAACAACAATCTCACACCTGAACAAACACTCTTGTGTTGAGTGCAGTGTGTGTGTGTGTGTGTGTGTGTGTGTGTGTGTGTGTGTGTGTGTGTGTGTGTGTGTGTGTTATGGTTAGCTGGTCTCCAGCAGCAACCAATTTACAGACTCCACATCTGCACCACTGCACACCTTCCTTCATAAACCACCCTGCACATTAAACATCAGCGCTAATGTTTGCTGGCTGAATTAGTCTTGTTTCGATGTATAGCTCAAGGACAAACACACAATGCATCTCTGCTCTCTTCTCTCTGCCTGATCTCATGTCTCTGCTTTTTCTGGGAAATAAGAGTGGTGTGGGTAATGGAAGCTGCACCCTGCTGTCTGAAACTCCACAGAGAGCCTCTCCATGACATTAACTGACAGACAGAGAGAGATAGCGGCTGGTTAATACACTGCAGAAGAGTTAAATATGATTCAGTACTAACCTGAGCAGCAAAGTCATACATTCAACAAGAACCTTATTCAAAAAATGTTTAAGAGCTTTGGCTTTGCATGTGTGTGTTTGTGTAGAGCTTTGGGGTGAGATGTTTTACTACTCAGCGTTGAGTCAGATACAGTTCCCCGTACTACAGCGACTTCCTCAAAATACTGCAGGTCTATCAGAGCTGAATACTAAATAGAGTCAAAGCTCTCAGCAAAGCCGGAGAAGAAATCCGCTCAGGGTCAGCGGGGCAGATCAGGCTCTGACTCCACTGAGCGTTTAGATTCATTTGGAGTGAACTGACACTTTCGTCTGAAACATTCATTATTCATATTATCAGATCATATACAGTAGTGCTTATAAAAGCTAATCTTTGTGAATGTTTTCACACGTTGGTTTATAATTTAGCACATTTGGATGTACTGGATAGTGATCTGTTACTATAGAAATGCAGGATTTCTCCAACACTGTTAAATCTTTACTCTTGTTGCAAACAGTGGAGTTCACTTCACAAACAAATGACTCTTGAGACTTGATTCTTTTTAGGGAATCAAAAACATACAATGTCCAATTTAGAAACAAATGACTTTTATAATCTTTTATAAGATTAATGAATCATTCGTTTTTCGAATCAACATATATAGCACAATCAGCACAGTAATTATTTAGTGAATCAAACAAAAAACATATGCAACAATCAACATAATCCAAAACACAAACAAATGACTTTTGAACTGAAGTTAGCTGAACTGAAGGAATATCAAAAAAGACTCACAAACTCAGTCAACATATTGAATCATCTCAGAAAAGATTATAAATAGATAGTCATACAGGCCACTGAGCACAGTCTGATTCACAAACAAATGACTCCTATGAACTGATCCTTTTAGTGAACCAAAAACATGGTACACACACCATTTTCCAATTCACAAACAAATGACTCATGAACTGACTCTTTAAAGACATCAAAAGACTCACAAACTCAGTTAACACGTTGAATCAGTTTACAGAATCCTTTAGAGCATGAACCAAATATCTATCCTCCATCCATTTATTGACTCATCAATTCTTTTTACTGAATCAAAAACATAAAATGCAGCATAGATCAACTTAACAACAAATGACTCCTATGAACTGATTCTTTTATTTGAATATTTGAAAAAGACTAATCTACCTATCTACCTATCTACCTACCATGCATCTCTCCAAATCACAAATGACTCTTATGAACTGATTCTTTTAAGTAGCATATCAAAAAGACTCACAAATGCAATCACTGCAACTTATTAGATCTTAGATCATAAATCTTCATATTTGAATGTACATGAGCTTCAATTTGTAAACGACTGAATGAAAGTGAGCCATCCATCCATCCATGCTGTCATTAGTAAATGTACACAGCAATATTCAGAAATGTCATAATGCTTCATCTTCAGTGAGGTGGCACGGCATTACGGCCGGCTGTAATGCTTGATGAATGTGGATTTAAAGGACTAACTAGCAGGGCAGATGTGATCATCTCTGAGCTCTCGCGGCAGTAAAGCCAGCATTTAAAGAGTCCTCTCTCCACCTGAGCGTAACGCTTTACAGACCGGCTAAATAGACGAGTCTAATGGAAGGACGCCGAGCACACCAACTCCAGATGAAATGACAGCAACGCATCATTAAAATGTTCTAGCATCAGAGAGCCACAATTACTAGAAGCACAATCCTCTAATAGCAGCCGTTCAGATGGACGGCCTCATCTTATGGCATTACAGAAACGATTAACGGACAAAGGATTTGACTCCATACACTGGCTTTAATGCAGCAGGGATCAAACACACACACACACACACACACACACACACACACACACACACACACACACACACACACACACACACACTCTATATCCTCCATACCATCACAAACACAATGCTATACTTTGCATATCTATAGCCCAGCATGCATACAAACACATTATACTACACAGATAATAATACACAAAAATAAGTTTAATTTAGTCATACTTTAAAAGAGGCATGCATTCAATTTAATGGCTGTAATTTTAGCAATTGTGGCGATATGGAAAAAGCAATGCTGTAACCTCTACCTTGTTCTCAATGGCATTAAATGATCCTCATGTAAGACACAATCTGAACCAGACACATTTGCTGCCCTGCCAAACCACTTCCTCAAAGATATAATGCAAAAATGCCTTTAACCAGTCATAGAATTTGGGACTTTGGGTTTATTGATAAATCATGACACATCAAATTAACCCTCTAGGATCGACAAATGAGCCATATTATGTAATAATGTGCATATTTAGTAAATCTATCCATCCATCCATCCTCTATCTATCCATCCATCATCTATCTATCCATATATATCTATCTGTCATCCATCCACCCATCATCTATGGATCTATCCATATATCTATCCATCCATCATCATCTATCTATCCATATTTCTATCCATCTTTCTATTCATCCATTCATCCATCAAACCATCTATCTATCTATCTATCTATCTATCTATCTATCTATCTATCTATCTATCTATCTATCTATCTATCTATCTATCTATCTATCTATCTATCTATCCATTCATCCATTCATCCACCCATTCATCTATCTATCCATATATCTATCCATCCATCCCCCTATTCATCATCTATCTATCCATATATCTATCCATCCATCTATTCATCCATTCATCCATCAATCCATATATCTATCCATCCATATTTCTATCATCCATCCATCCACCCATCAATCCATCTATCCATCAATCCACATTCCACATATCCATCTATCCAATCATCCGTCTAACCATCCATCCATCCATCCATCCGACCATCCATCTATCCACATATCTATTTATCCATCCATCCATCCACGTATCCATCTATCCATCCATCCATCTATCCACCCACCTATCAATCCATCCATCTATCCATCTATCTATCTATTCATCCATCCATATCTATCTATCTATCTATCTATCTATCTATCTATCTATCTATCTATCTATCTATCTATCTATATCCATATATATATCTAACTCGATTCTTTTTACTAAATCAAAAACAAAATGCAGCATAGATAAATTTAACAAATGAATATATCTATCATCTATCTATCTATCTATCTATCTATCTATCTATCTATCTATCTATCTATCTATCTATTCTTTACTAAATAAAAAACATACAAAGTAGTAGAGATCAATTTTAAAATGACTGTCACAATCTGAATCTTTACTGGAATATTTCAAAAAGACAAACTTTGCACTGTTTTAAATTCAAAAGATGCAAAGCATTTAAAAATCAACAAAGCATCTCTCTCTCTCTCTCTCTCTCTCTCTCTCTCTCTCTCTCTCTCTCTCTCTCTCTCTCTCTCTCTTTCTTATTAAAGAACTTAATGACATTTGCTTATTTTCATTTAATGCAGTGCCACATCGAAAGTAGATAATACAATTATTGCACCTTAGAAATAATTAACAATATTTACCACAAATATAATCACAAAAAAAAAAAAAAAAAAAAAAAAATCTGATGCATTAAAAATGCCACAATGACTTCTGAGTAATGACTAGATTCATCTGCTATTAAAACATCTCCGGCATTAGCATATGAGTCACAACTAAAGAAATTGATGGTTTGGTTGAAATGACTGACATAAAAACCTTCTATTTCTGATGACAAGTGCTGAAAATATCCTGGACATATTACATTTTACACATGCACATCAACTTTTTTCTGTGTCGAATGTGTCAAGAAAGCACACTAATAATATCCTGCAGGGGAAATCACCAGGAGAAAACCCAGCAGACAAACCAAATAAATAAATAAGAGAAACACAGCAGCTAAAGCCGGATTAGGGTGAGCTCTCGGCCTCCACGCGCTCTCTAGAAGTGCCACACTTTCATTTGTTCCTGCAGTGTTTTAGGACACCCTGTGCTCAAACAGTCAGCAAATAAAGAAATAAATCAAGCGGTGGAGGGATTTCCTGTTTTATTAAAGCTCACAGACGTAAGAGGATGAATATCAAACATGACCCAAGGTTTCTGTACAATGCTATTAGTCTTACATAATTAACACATTTGATTTTATCTGTAATCAAACCCGAAAGCACGTTCTTAACATGCACATCAATAGATGACCAGATTAAAACTCTCATCCTGAATGCGTGTGTGGAACAGAGCCAGAACACATCAAACAACTCGATCAGAAACCACACAAACTGCTGGGAATGAGCTTCTGACCTCAGTCCTGAAAACTCGAGAGAAACAATAGCAATAGCTTCTCAAAATGACGACTCACCGAAAGTTGCACCACAAAACCAGTCTTAAGTAGCACAGGTGTATTTGTGGAAATAGGCAAAAATACATTGTATGGGTCAAAATGATCAATTATTAAGTAAAGATCATGCTCCATAAAATAATATTAATATTAAATAAGGCAATTTTCTCAGATTCTAGATTTTCAAATAGTTGTATCTTGGCCAAATATTGCCCTATCCTAACAAACCATATATCAACGGAAAGCTTACTTATTTATGAAGCTTATTTATTACTCTTATGACTGGTTTTGTGGTCCAGGGTCACAAATGTTTGAAAAAATGTACAAAAAGGGCAAACAAAGCATCATAAAAGTAGTCCCCAGGTCAAATCTTAAAACAGCTTTGTGTGTAGAAAGAACCAAAAATGAAGTTATTCGATGAAAATATAAATTTTTAAGTAATAACAATAATGTTAATTATATATTTTTGAATTAATTAATAATAATAAATATACAAAATATAAAAAACAGAAGGTCAGTCCACTGAATTTGTAATGGTATAAAAAAAAATAACCGTTAGGAACGCTTTGGGTGAAGAAAAAAAATTAATTAATTTTTTTTATGTAATTTAAAATTTTTCCCAAAATTTTTCCCTTTGAATGAATGGTCAGTGACCTGATGCAACCATATTATTTCTAAATATAAAAGTTATAATAATTTTAAAAAAATGAATAATAATAATAAAAATAAATAAATAAATACATGACAATAATTATAAAAATAATTCAATGTAATACTATTCCAACTAACACATAGTCAATAGCATCAAATGTGGTACAATCACAATTCCGTTCATTATTTTATTTTAGGAACACTTTTATTTTATTTTTTTCAAGGTACACTTTAGGACTTTTTTGTTTTGTTTTTACTAATTTCTAACTGCTAATGTCACGGTTCCGGTTGTTTTGTTTTATTAACAACATATGCTCTTGGATTTAAATATATAGGGTGCAAATATAGATTTTTTATAAATGTTTTAAAAATATAATAAAAAATAAATAAAAATACAATAAATACAATTAAAAAAAAAAAGTGATTAAATAAAGACATCATTGGACGGAAATATCTCTTTAAAAACCCATTTCTTTCCCCATTTGGAAGACCAGTGCAGGGTCTCAGATGAAAGTTTACAGGTCAGTTCACTTGATTTTTTTGGGCAAACTGAAGAGGGAGAAGGACAGGATGTCCATCCATCCATCCGAGTGTGTGTTCTCTCAGAAGACTGTGTGTTTGAAATCCTGTAGTTACTGATGGCATGAGAAAGCAGCAGCGAGAGGCAGATGAACTTGTCACCAAGAGAAATAAAGACCTTCCTGTAACGCTTCAACTGAGCACAGAAATACTGGTTCTCAACGGCTGTCGATGAGTTACGATTCACAGTCATTGCAGTTCAGGAGCATCTTACAACCAAAGCCTGCAGAGACACGTGTGACTGAACAGACATGACATATGATGATCTACAGCGATTACGATTTACTCGCTGTGACTTCATCATTAAATATGCACTCAAAAGGACGTTGAATAGTTCAAACATCTCATGTGAAGCTGTTTGCATCATATATGACACACACAGATCAAGGAATTACTGTACAGAAGTCAGAATAATGTTTGCTGAGACATTGCTACATGAATGCCAAAGATCATTACAATTTGAATTGGAGACTATTTTAAAGGAATATTCAATAAAAAATATAGCCAAAATATATAAATAGGCTAAAATATATTTCTAAATGCAAATCTCTAAAGGTTCTGTCCATTCATCCACAAGGTATGCAAAACTTCAAACTATAAGGCAAATATTTTAAGTTTGTCCTGACAATCTTTTGGCTTTAAGTAAAAATAAAAAAATAAAAAATAAATAAAATTAAGGCTCTTAATCCACTTTATTTATTTTCTTTATTTTTTTGCTGTTTGCCTTGAAAAGGCATTCTAACTTCTGAATTGTGCAAAATTAAAATTAAAATTAAAATAATAATAATAATTATTATTATTATTATTATTATTATAAATTATTTTAATAATTCAAATGAGATTACCGCTTCCTTATATTCAAATTAAATAAATTCTGCTTGCTACCTCAAATTAAAAAAAACTCAAAAAAAACTTTTGTTAAAGCATTCTAAATTCAATTCAGGATGTTGCATAAAAGAATAAATAAATAATAATGATAATAATAATAGTAGATATTTTAATAATTATATTATTAAACATATTCAAACTTTAGTTGCAATTTTGTTTGCTAGGTCAAATTGAAAATTGAAAATTCAATTTGAATTTCATTTCATTTCATTTGAAAAAGCAAAAAAAAAAAAGAATAATTGAAAATTCAGGATAATGCATAACAACAACAACAACAACAACAACAACAATAATAATAATAATAATAATAATAATAATAATAATTATTATTATTATTATTAATGTTATTATTTAGTTTTTGTTACTCGATATTTTAATAATTAAAATGAAATGATCACTCAAATTTAAATTGCAATTCTGTTTGCTACCTAAAATAAAAAATAGAAAAATTATTTTGAATTTAATTTAATTTGAAAAAGCATTCTTAATTCAATTCAGGATGCTGCTGCTGAATAATAATAATAATAATAATAATAATAATAATAATAATAATAATAATAATAATAATTATTATTATTATTATTATTATTATTATTATTATTTTATTTATTTATTGTTATTATTATTCAATATTTTTATAGTGAAATTATCACTTCCTTATATTCAAATTAAAATTGCAATTCTGTTTGTTACCTCAAAATGAAAATTTAAAATTTAATTTGAATTTAATTTTATTTGAAAAAGCATTTTCAATTCAAATCAGGATGCTAAATAAATAAATAAATAAACTTTATTATTAATTGTATTTTCATTACATTTACATTTAAATTGCCATCATGTTTGCTACCTCAAATTAAAATTAATTTTATTTTATTTTAAAAAGCTTTCTCAAAATAAACTAAAAAAAATAAATAAAATAAAATAAAATAAAATAAAATATAAATAAATACTCAAGCACAGCCCTGGTTGCTATATCACTAGACTGTTTTATCACCAAAATCCTGACTTCATTCGCTCAAGCTGCGTGATTCAAGGTGCCACTCATATCTGTAACACAAACAGCCAGGTTTCTTCAAAACATGCCGAACCGCAATAGTTATTCTTGCCATATCAAGCAGCACTAATGAAAGCAGTGTGCAAATAAAAGCACTTTATTAAGTTTACCATCTTCCACCTTTCATTACAGGGCCTTCAAAGATAAAGATGATTTTGGAGAGCTCAGTTTGACAAAGACCAGGAAGAGAAAAGCCACTCGGCTGTTGCTACGATACCACAATATCAAACGCGAGGCAACTGTGAAAATATAATTCGATGAATTAATTCTTTAGTCTTATGTAAATAAAGTCGCGCTTGGCTGTTTACATAATCCCAGGGCTGCTAATGCTTCTTCGGGGGACTAGAGCCGTCAGCAGTACCCCTTTCTGATTAATTGAGTTGGAAATGCATTTGGGATGGGCTTTCCCTGACAAGCGGGTTACACTAGTAATACATCACACTCAGAAGCGAGCGGCAACGAGGAGGAGGAGAGATGCCTACGACGTTTAGTCGACTGCGGATTCGATTTAAAGTATTAATACGATCCCATGATGCCTAGCAGCCGTATCGATCTGGTTTGCGTGTTGTTCGGCCGCCGTATTGAAGGTTTGTAATGATGTCTGCAGCACACATCGATCCCGAACGGGTCTGGAGGACGGCTGGTCGCCGAGGGTCTGTCACCACCGGTTTATCTCGCCTTCCTCGAGCCCCTTAACAAATGATTTAGAGTAATAGACATAATCCAATAGAGCAGAGAGCATTAGAGACACTCAACATGACACTCCTGCACAAGTGCAGCTAAGTAACTCTGAGATATACCTGCGTCCAAACCCGCAGAGGAATCCAGACTGCATTAGATTACATATTATTGGATTTGGAGAACGTATGGATGGATTGTTATTCCCTGCTGTCTACCAATGTGCGCTAGAAAACCTGTTTGAGACTCTTTTATTGGTGTTTTATAAGGCTAATACATAGCGGTCAGTGACCTGGCAAACCCTAATGCTTGAGTGTTAAAATAATTATATAAGCATTAAACTTTGGTGTGAAAAACATATCATGAAACGTATGCTTACAGACCTGAATGATTTCTTAAATAATGTGGCTTGTTAAGGCATGCAAATAAATCCCACAGACTTAAACTGCATTTGCGTTTGGTAAGATTTTTATTTTGAAAAATGCCCACCTAGGCTGCAATTGTTTCATTAAAAAAATCTGTTAAAAACTCTAAAATTGTGAAACATTTTTGGAATTTAAAATAATGTTTCTTTATTTGAATATATTGTAAAATGCAATTTATCCCTGTGATGCAAAGATGAATTTTTTGCATCATTACTCCAGTCTTGAGTGTCACATGATCCTACAAAACTGTAATTTGCATATCAATGCTCTTTTGTTGATCTTGATTGCTTCCATCGTCCTCATTTGTAAGTCGTTTTGGATAAAAGTGTCTACTAAACGACTAAATGTAAATGTAAAAAGCATCCCTTAATTAAATGCATAATAATAGTAATAATAATTAGTATTATAATCATTACTAATATAAATAAATAGAATTACTATCATTTAATTTCCTTACTTTGCAATTTAAATCGCAGTCCTGTTTGCTACTTCAAATTCAAATTAATTTCATTTGAATTTAAAAAGAATTCTCAATTCAATTCAGAATGGTCAAAAATTAAACAAACAATGATTAAATATATAAATTTAATTATTTTATTTCCTTACACAGAAATTTAATTTGTAGTCATGATTGTTACCACAAATTTAAAATTAATTTCAATTGAATAATAAAAAACTCAATTAATCAAGCAAAATAAATAAAAGTAATTACCATTTTATTTCCTTACACTGAAATTTAAATGGCAGCTGTTTGATACTTCAAATTCAAATTAATTTAATTTGATTTTAAAATAATTCTTAATTCAATTCAGAAAGGTCCAAACATTTAAAAACAAGCATAATAAATAAACAGCATGTATTTTTTTTTTTTTAGAATTTAATTTCCTTACATTGAAATTTAAATTGTAGTCCTGTTTGCTATCTCAAATTCAAATTAATTTGAATTTAAAAAGAATTCTCAAATCAATTCATCATGGTCCAAGGATAGGATTCTTTCATGAATAGAATGTTCAAAGGAACAACTTATGTGAAATAGAAATCTTCTGTAACATCATAAAGGTCTTTTCTGTCTCGTTTGATCAATTTAATGTCCCCTTGCTGAATAAAGTATGAAAAAAAAATTGAACGGTAGTGCACATTAAAGGAAACACCAGACTACTGCAGAAACTTAAGGGAAAATGTACAGAAAAATGTACCTTTTAAATAGTTAACAAGGGAACACAAGACCAAAAGGTTGTTCAACAAGACAAGACAAAAAGATATTTTTTACAGCTTGTGCTCCAGGTGGCTTGTATATGTTGTTGTGAATCTTTCATATTTGAAAAACAAGACTACCGAAGCAGAAATCAGATTTGGTTCAAGAGTCCTGGGTTACAGTGTTCGGATATCACCCAGCTTGAGTGATGTTAGCCATCACTGAAAACTTGACAATACTCAAATTGAAACCTTGAAGATAGAGTTATTTGTCTGTTTGTAACTATGATTTCGCTTCTATAAAAGGGATGTGCAAAACCACATCTTGTCGGTGGATTGTGTGAAAAGTCTAGTTGGTTTTAAGGGAGCCGGGTATAATGAGGTTGATTCATGTCCAACACACAGCATTATGACACATTTGTGTTCAATAACAGCTCAATGAAGCACAACACAACAAGTCTCAAGACAGGTTTTTAAAACTATTTTTACAGCTATTTTTAGTAAGTGCCCAATAGGCCTGTCATCTAACCACACAAAACCCATCACAATCCTCAAACACACACACACTAAAACAATAACAGAGAAGTTCAAAAAGAATTGTCGGTGAATTTCTTACACAAGTGGTGTTATAGTGATGGTTATAGGGCATGAACTTAAAGACATCTATCTGTGACCAAGACAGACAAAGCATCAAACACACTCCTATACTTCCAGAAAAGAATGCACATATCAAGGCACTAAAAAAGACAGTTTGACACACAGGCCTCAGAGGGAAGCCAGGAGTGTTTGTCTGGGTGATGATGCTGAATCACAGGGCAGACAGTGTCTCTTTTTCTATTAGTTAGCTGAGGGATGGTGAACTCCAGGGAGGTAGACAGATGACGCGCTTTCACTCCTATCATTCTCGCTGCGTGCGATCGCTCCAGGAACACACGAGATTAAGGGATGCAATTAACTGTCAAAGACAAACAAGTCACGGGCTAAGACAACACTCGTGAGATTGCTCCATAAATTTCTCTGCAAACAAGCCGAGGAGGTTTGCGAGGGCAAGGACGCTAACTCGCTATATGAAACGTTCATAGAGTCTAGGGATGAAGGATGTTGCAGCTGTAGCCTTTTGTGGTTCCATGACTGATTATTTTCACATTTAATGTACTAACACAATTACATGAGAGATACAGGTGCTAAAACCACCAACTAATCATATCTCAACTGGTTGTGTTTGCAGGAACCATGGTGAGCAAGGACGCTGGCAAATGCATGCTCACCAACTCTGAGTCGGACTCAGAGGCAACGGCGGCCTCCATGGCCCTGGAGGTCAAAGGATCGTCGGACGAAAGCCGGCACGTGCGCAAGCGCAACAAAGCCCTTCAGGTGCGCTTCAAGGACATCTGCGAGGCGCAGAACGAACAGGCTGCCGCGGCCCGAGGGGGGAAGCCGGTCTACAAGGTCGCGTACCGCAAGTACATGACCGTTCCGGCTCGGCGTTCGATCCCCAACGTCACCAAAAGCACCGGAGTGCAAACGTCGCCGGATCTTAGGAAGCGCTACCAGACTTTTCCGTTTGAGCGGAAGAAAGGACATACGGTCAAGCATGCCGCTGTGGTGGAGAGCTGTAAAGACCAGGACGACGGCTTTGTTATCGATGTAAAGAGGGCGAAAGCTACCGAGGCTGGTAGGGAGTGCATGCCCTCTCAAAACGTGAGGAAAACAAGAGCATTAATGCACACCAGCAAGTGCGTCGCAACTATAGAGCAACATCCACAAGCCAGGGACTGTCTAGAGAGAACGGACGGGCTGTGTTCGGACGCTCTTGTTCTCCCTTGTCCACCCGATGGGTCCACGGACAACTCGGACTATCAGATTTGTAGCGTCAGAAGAAAACATAGTAAGGGCTTCCAGAGAGACTGCGAAACACTTGATCGCTCAGGCAAGCTGCAGTTGCTGAACTCTGGGGAAAGCGGTGGGAATATTCTAGAGGATTCCTCCTCTTCCAAAGTGACGGGACCCATCGCGTGGAACTCTCTGACACAGGTGGAGTGCTTGGAGAGTCCGTCTGAGCGGAGCAAGCGCAAGAAGACACTGCAGCTCAATGGCTTGCAGTCGCAGACGCTGCCACGGACCAGTTGCACTACGCAGGTCCAGTGCCACGTGGGCACGCTGTCTGCTCGACCGCTGCGTGCCATGGAGGAGGTGGCAACGGTGACTCCGGTGTCCTCAACAGCCGTTCCTATGCCGGCGCCTCCTTGCAGAGGCGGCGGTACTGGATCGGTAACTTTACAATCGGATAATGAGGCGTGCAAGCAGATAGTGCCTGTCAATCAGGATGGGGATGTTAAAGCGCAGCTGCAGGCTATGGAAAACATGATCAGCTCCAGCCAGGAAACCATAAAAGTGCTGCTGGGCGTCATTCAGGAGCTGGAAAAAGGAGAAGCTCATAGAGAAGGGTAAGACGTTTATATTAACCAGCATGCAAAGAGTAAAATGGCAGTCTGTGCCAAAAGATCCACGCTAAGCAGAATTGCAATTTCCCACAGGCTTCACCAAACATGCAGTGTGTCGAACCACAATGGTTGTTTCTCAATGCGTTTATCCATGGAATAGACCAAACTGTTCCAAAAGAGAAAGCATTATTTCAGTTCTACGTATTGTTCGGTTCTCAAACTGCTGTCGTAGGTCTAAATTAGGATGGATGAGTACAGTTTTGGTTGGTTAGCAAGACTTTAAGGAAGCACTATATCATTCCAATAAAATTCTGTGCCAACAGAACTGCACCAAGCACAAGTGCAATTCCCCACAGGTGTTGAAAGCATCAACGAGCCACAATGTACACTGTTCAGAAATCTAACCGAAAGATGATTACTTTGCTCATTTGGATGCATTTATGCACTGGATACAGGAAACTATTCCAACAATGAAAACATTAATTTAGCCCTATGCATTGTTTGGTTTTCAAACTGCAATAGTAGGCACAATTAGGGTGGATGAGAGCATCTTTGGTTAGTTAACAAAAAATAAGTTTAAGACAGAAATTTAAGACAGAAAACTTTACTTCAGTAAAGCATATTATTTAGTTCTCAAACTCTATAATAAGGATGAATGAACACATCTTTGGTTGGTTAGCAAGTCTAAGGAAATATGAAATTCTGACAACATAATTGAATTTCCACACAGGTTACCCAAACATCCACAATGCATGCCAACTACAATGTGCAAAAAGTGCCAGTGAGCCAATGCACACTATTCAGAAAGTTGACCTAAAAATGGATTACTTTGGAAATATCAATGAATTTATGCATAGAAGACAATATTTTTTGGTTCTCAAACTGCTTTATATAGTAGATCCAATTTGGATGAAATAAGTGCATCTTTGGTTGGTTAGCAAGACTAAGTACAGTAGCACTTAATTTCTGCACCAAAAGAATTGCACCAAGCAGAATTGCATTTCCACAATTCATGCAAACTGCAATATGTTAAGAGCATAAATTAACCACAATGTACATTTTTCATAAAGTTGTAAGAAACTACTCCAAGACAGAAAACATTACTTTAGTGCCACACATTGTTTGGTTCTCAAACTCTATAATAGGCCTAATTAGGATGGATGAATACATCTTTGATTGGTTAGCAAGACTTTAAAGTAAGCACTCTGTTTCACAAATATGAAATTCTGACAACATAATTGAATTTTCCACTCAGGTTTCCCCAAACATCCACAACGCACGCCAACTACAATGTGTTGTAACCATCAATGAACCACAGTGCACACTGTTTAGAAAGTTGACTTAAATATGGATTAACTTAGGTAGTTTCCCATGCATTTATGCATGCAATACAATAAACTATTCCAACATTGTAAACATTTGGTACTCAAACTGCAATAGTAGATCCAATTTGGATGGATAAATGCATCTTGGTTGGTTAGCAAAACTATATTGGCAGCACAATTTATGCACCAAAAGAATTGCATTTCCCCAAACATCCACAATTCCTTCCAACTGCAATGTGTTGAATGTGTCAATGAACCACAATATACATTTTTTAGAAAGTTGACCTAAAGATGGATTACTTTGGTTGTCTCTGTGCATGCAATATAAGAAAGCACTTAAAGACAGATTACTTCAGTCCCACATATTATTTAGTTTTCAAATTCTATAATATGCCTAATTAGGATGGATGAATACATTTTTGGCTGGTTAGCAAGACTTTAAGGGAAGTACTCTGTTTCACAAATATGAAATTCTGACAACATAATTGAATTTCCACACAGGTTTTCCCAAACATCCACAACGCACGCCAAATACAATGTGCTAAAAGTGCCAGCAAGCCACAATGCACACTCAGAATGTTCAGAAAGTTGACCTAAAGATTGATTACTTTGGAAATACCAATGCATTTATGCTTGTAATACAACAAACTATTCCAACACAGAAAACATTACTTCAGTCCCATGCATTGTTTGTTTCTCAAACTGGTATAGTAGGTCCAATTTTAATGGATGAGTGCATCTTTGGTTGGTAAGCAAAACTATACAGACATCATTCAATTTCTGCACCAAAAGAATTGCATTTCCCCAAACATCTACAGCCCATGTCAATTGGAATGTGCTGAATGTGCCAATGAACCATGTCAATTTTTCAGAAAGTTGACCTAAAGATAAATTACTTTGGATATCTCTATGCATTTATGCATTGGATTCAAGAAACTGTTCCAAAATAGAAAACATTACTTCAGTCCAATGCATTGTTTGGTTCCCAAACTGGTGTAGTAGATGCAATTAGCATGGATTGATGCATCTTCGGTTGGTTTAGCAAGACTTTATGGGCAGCACTCGATTTCAGAACCAAAACAATTAAACCAAGCATAATTACATTTCCTTAAACATCCACAACTCATGCCAACGGCAATGTATTGAATGCACCAGTGAACCACAAAGCACATATTTTGGAAAGTTGACCTAAAGATGGATTACTTTGGTTTCTGTGACAACATAACTGAATTTCCACACAGGTTTCCCCAACACACGCCAAAAACAATGTGCTGAAAGTGGCAATGAACCACAATGCACACTGTTCAGAAAGTTGACCTAAAATGGATTACTTTGCTAGTTTCCAATGCATGTATGCATGGGATACAAGAAACTATTCCAACAATGAAAACATGACATATTACATGAGCTGGAGAACCATTATTTGGTTCTATAGCTATAGGTCTATTTAGGATGGATAAGTGCATCTTTAGTTGGTAAGAAAGACCAAGCATAACTGCATTTCCCCAAACATCCACAACTCCATGCCAACTGCAAAGTATTGAATGCACCACTGAACCACAAAGTACATTTTTTGGAAAGGTGACCTAAAGATGGATTACTTGGGCATGGGATACAAGAAGCTACTTCAAGAGAGATTACTTCAGTCCCACATATTGTTTAGTTTTCAAACTCTATAATAGGCCTAATTAGGATAGATGAATGGTTAGCAAGACTTTAAGGGAAGCACAGTTTCACAAATATGAAATATTGTGACAACATAATTGAATTTTCACACAGGTTTCTCCAACGCACGCCAACTACAATGTGCTGAAAGCGCCAATAAACCACAATGTTCAGAAAGTTGACTTCAAGATGGATTACTTTGCTCGTTTCCAATGCATTTGATACAAGAAACTGTTCCAACAATGAAAACATAACATCAAATGGAGAACCATTAGTTTAGGATGGATAAGTGCATCTTTAGTTGGTAAGCAAGACATTATGGGCAGCATTCAATTTCTGCGGCAAAACAATTGCAACAAACATAATTGCATTTCCCCAAACATCCACAACTCATGCCAACTGCAATGTATTGAATGCACCAGTGAACCACAAAGTATGTTTTTTTGGAAAGTTGACCTAAAGATGGATTATGTTGGTTGTCTCTGTGCATTTATGGATAGGATACAAGAAACTACTTAAAAACGGAAACATTACTTTAGTCCAACGTATTATTTAGTTCTCAAACTTTATAACAGGCCTAATTAGGATAGATGAATAGATCTTGGTTGGTTAGCAAGACATTAAAGGGAAGCACTGTTTCATAAATATGAAATTCTGTGACAACATAATTGAATTTCCACACAGGTTTCCCAATGCACACCAACTACAATGTGCTGAAAGCGCCAATAATCCACAATGTTCAGAAAGTTGACTTCAAGATGGATTGCTTTGCTAGTTTCTAATGCATTTATGCATGGGATACAAGAAACTATTCCAATGAAAACATTGCATCAGTTTGAGAACCATTATTTGGTTCTATAGCTATAGGAGATCTAATTAGGCTGGATAAGTGCATCTTTGGTTGGCTCGTAAGACTTTAAGGGCAGCAAGCTGAAAGTACCAACAAACCAATGTATACAGTTGGGGAAGTTGACCTAAAGATTGATTACTTTGATTGTCTCTATGGTTTTCTAAACATTAAATAAACCCCTAGAGTTGTTAGGTTCTCAAACTGACTGCTATAGCAGGTCTAATCAGAATGGATAAGTGCATCTTTGGTTGGAAGCAATACTTTCAGGGCAGCGCTCTTTTTCCATATTGACTTATCACCTCAGACTCAACCTGGAAATTTGCTGGAGGCCTTCTAAACACCACTTATGTAATGATGCCAAAATCGCCTTCTATTTTCAAGAGTAGCTATTTAATCTAACAATTGAATCCAGTCCAAAGCGGAGCAGAGACATAAAGCAATGATAAAGCTTTTTTAAGAAAGAAGAAAAAGACGATTAAAATGTACAAGTACCTCACAAAGGAGAAGATTTAGATCAAATAATCAGGTCCAAATGGGAAATATCATGGAGATTCACTAGTAAGTTACACAAGCGGGATATTTACATGCATAACAGATGAATATTTACAGTCAGAGCCAATCAATGATAAACCAGCTCATTCCCACAGCAGGATATCATGCAAATCAGCCCAAACTCTCGCTTTAAAATATTCCAATGCCGCATTTAGCTTTATCCCACCCAGCTAAGCATAACATACTGATTAGTTCAGCATTTACCCACAAAACTGTACAACATTAAGTAAGCCCCTTATGAGATCAGTTTGCATGTAGTTTAAAGAAACAAGACTAAATGTAATGTTAGAGACCGGTTAGGTTTGCACAGGGCCGCATATTCACACACATATTTCCCTAAAGATGCTTCAGGATGCATGCGCTGGAACACCGCCAGGACATTGATTAAAAACGTCATGAATTACCTGCAAGACTACATGTCTATTTTATATACTTGAAGCACAATTAAGGTCACAGAGAGAGGGTTTTGTAAACAACTGATCCAGAGGATGATCAGGAGACTAGACATCATCATCATGAAGATGATTAGAGATCCGCTCAAGCACAAACTCAGAGAATCACGGGACAACGGACCGCTGACTGATCAAAACAACATTTTGCATAATATAAATGCATCATCAGTGTATAATCACTAATGGTATGCTTTACACTAAAAAAAACCTTGACAAAAAAACAAATGAAACTCAACTTTGCTTTCAGAAAGGGAATTTTCCAACATTACCAGAGCAAACGCCTCAGAGGTTTCTTATGGCTAATGCTTTTCCAGATATTACACTTCAAGTAATATTTTAATGTATTCTCAAGGCAATGCAATGAGTTTTCAATTCCCCAGCTCAGGTCTGTGAAAGTGCAATGCAGAAACATTTAATGCTTGTGCGGATACGCGACATTAGTCTCGTTCCACACACTCAGAAATGTCATTCGTGTGACAAAAGACAGTGTGACTGGAGGACGCAGGTGAATGTATTCATAATTACATCTGTTACATTACCGCGGGCGTGATGTAGTACTTTTTAACGTGTTCAAAAGCACGCTGCAGACAAAGACGTATGCAAAAAGAAGTTTGACTAAAAAACAAGCTACAGGATCAAAGAGAATGCTAGCGGTTGTGTAGCTAAACTACGAATCGCAGGAAAAAGCGTGGCGTGCATTAGTAAATAATCAAAAACACACAACAAGCAATTAAATTATACAAAATATGTGACCCTGGACCACAAAACCTTAAGTAACACGGGTATATTTGTAGCAATAACTAAGAATACTATGTATGGGCCAAAATTATAAAATTCATTAGGATATTAAGTAAAGATCATGTCCTAACATATGGAAACTTCATTTATTTAGCTTTCGTATGAAGTATAAATCTCAATTTCAAAAAATTGAAAACCCTTATGACTGGTTTTGTGGTCCAGGGTCACATACATACATTAAAATATAAATAGGTAAAAAAAAAAAAAAAAAAAAAAGGCACTATAACATATTCAATAAAAATATGAATAATAAAAAAATAAATATGCAATAAATTAAACACTTTCAGACAATGTGTGAGGATAAATAATCTTTCTTAACATTTTACAATTATTCAACATTACTTTATTAAATATTAATGGCCATGCTTTCTAAATAAAACACAATATTATATTGTTTATTTTATGTATACCAATATAGTTTTACTAGAAATTATTTAATTCAAAAGAAATATATATATATATATATATATATATATATATACACAAATTAAAAATATAAATATATTAAAAGAAATCCAGAATTAAATTAAAGAATGTTTAACTAAATGGAAATAACCATTATAATGTATAAGAAAAAAAAAAGAAAAAAAATTATATATATATATATATGTGTGTGTGTGTGTGTGTGTTAAATATATGCAATAATTTAAACACTTTTAGACATAATGTGTGAGGAAAAATAGAGCATTTTTTCTCAACATTTTAAAATTATTCAATATTATTTCATTATATATATTATAAATATTTCATTCAACTAAATAATAATTTAAAGAATATTTACATTACTGGAAAATTCAATAAGACACTAAAATAACAAAAAAAAAAACTAATAAAAAAGTGAATAATATAAAAATATGAATTAACTAATTACAATAACACCATCAATTCACAAATACTTAATTCAAAGTGTTATAAAACATCGGTATTAACTACATAGTTGTTAAAAAAAAATATTTATAAGTAGTACATCTTACAAAATACATAAAATATCTACCGTGTTGCAGCAATATCTCAGCTGCTTGACATTTCTATACACCTTCATAACCAGCCCTTGCTAAAATGTGAGGCAAAAATAATTACTTTCTGAGCTTAAAAAAAAAAAAAAAAAGTGTCCAGAACTCATCCATACTGAAAATTAAGTTAGGCATGCGAACATATTTGTCACCCGAAGCTTTGAAAATAATTACTTCTGACAGTAACTGTTTCTCTGTGCATCTATTTAAATGATAATCAATGCAATCTGTACAAATAATATGCAGAGGGTCCCTTTGTGGAAGAATTCAACGCGTGTCCCAAAGGTCTTCTTTCTCTCTTTCGGGATACAACATAATTGACTTCCTTTTCACATTGCAACACATTACCTCCCGCGCTGTGCCAGCTGCTCCAGAGGGTTCGGTCTGATCACCGCCGGCAGCCGGTGCCTTGTGACAAACATTATTCTGCCTCCCTCCTGCCCTCCCGTCCAACCTCGGGCTGCCAGAAACAGCGCTATACATCACTGTCCCCATTAGGCACGGAAACGAGCCTCAGATAAACCCCACGCATCAGCAAACAGCACTTCACATGCTCTCATTAGAGCCAAAATGGCCGTCGGTGTCCCGCTCTTTTTCACGATGAACCCCGCAGTTTGACCTTTTAAGAAGGCCGGTGCAGAGCTCAGGGGTGGCGGCGCTGAGACGTAGACAGATCGCCGTAATGGCCGAGTGGGCTGCTGTCTGACAGCGAATGGCCAAAATGAGCTCTAGACTGTTGTTTCAGAATCTCTCTGAGTCACAGAGAAGCAGGGCGGTTTCACACTGGGCCGATTGCTGCTCAGCCCGGTTCAGGTCACAATGCATTGTCTACCAAGCAACCGCAATTGAGTCTGACTGGATAAAGGGGATTGGGAGAGAAACGCAAACTCCTGGATGGTTCACAACTGACATGAAATCAGTTTTGCCTAATACTGCTTTTTTGTCGTCTTTGCACTTCTACATATAAATCACTCAATACATGCTTTCAATTGTTTGCTTTCTTTTTTTGTTTGTTCTATTTCTTTCTTTTGTTAGTTTATTCTCTCTTTTATTCATTTCTTTTGTTTGTTCTTTTTCTTTCATTCGTTTTCTCTCTTTTGTCATTTATTCTCTTCTTCCTTAGTTTGTTCTCATTCCTTTTGTTTGTTCTCTTTCCTTCTTTTATTTGTTCTCTTTATGTTGCTTGTTTATTCTCTCTTCTATTCATTTTCTTCATTTGTTTGTTTTTTCTTTCATTTGTTAATTCTCTCTTTTATTAGTTTTTCCTTTTGTTCATTTGTTCTCTTTCACTTGTTTGTTCTTTATTTCTGTTTTGTTCGTTCTTTCATTTGTTTGCTCTCTCTTTCATTTGTTCATTCCATTCCGTTCTTTTAGTTAGTTTGTTTTTTGTTTTTCTGTCATTCTCCTTTTCTCTCTTTTGTCTATTTGTTCTTTTTTCTTTGTTCTCTTTTGTTTGTTTGTTCTTTCTTTCATTCACTTTTTTCTTTTTCGTTTGTTTTCTTTCCTACTTTCGTTCACTTATTCTTTCTTTTGTTCATTTGTTCTCTTTCATGTTTTTTTTTATTTGTTTTCTCTAGTTTGTCTTTTGTTCATTTATTCTTTCACTTTTGTTTGTTGCCTTTCGTTTGTTCTCTTTTGTTTGTGTTTTTCTCTCTTTTGTTTTTCTTGTTATCTTTTTCTTTTGTTTGTTCCCTTTTGTTTTCTCTTTTGTTTGTCTTAATGTTAATCTATTTTCTTTCTTTCATTTGTTCTTTTACTTTTGTTTGTTCTCTTTTGTTCATGTCTTTCTTTCTTTTGTTGGTTTGTTTTTTTATTTGTTCTCTTTTCCTTTTTTCACTTTTGTTCGTGTTTTTCTCTCTTTCATTTGTTTTCACTTGTTCTTTTTCTTTCATTTGTTCTGTCGTTCGTGTTTTCCTCTTTCTTTCGTTCTTTTATTTGTTCTTTTGTTTTTTTTCTTTCTTTCGTTCGTTTTCTTATATTTGTTCTCTTATTCTTTTGTTTCTTCTCTTTTGTTCATGTTTTCTTTCTTTCCCTTTCGTTCGTGTTTGCTTTCATTCTTTCTAGCGTTCTTTTATTTGTTCTCTTTTGTCCGTGTGTTCTTTTTTCTCTCTGTCGTTCATTAGTTTCTTTTTCGTTTGTGTTCTTTCGTTTTTCTCTTTCATTTAATTGTTCTTTCTTTTGTTAAATGGTTATTTCGTTCATTTGTTCTCTTTCCTTCTTTCGTTCATTCTTTTGTTTGTTCTCTTATTTGTTAATTTCTACTCTTTCCTTGACTATTCTTGCTTTCGTTCATCTGTTCTATTTCCTTTCATTTGCTTGCTTGTTCTCTTTTTTCATTCATTTGTTCTCTATCTTTCGGTCAGTCGGTCGGCCTTTCATTAGTTCGTTTTTCATTTCATTCATCTGTTCTCTTTCTCTTGTTAGGTTGTTCTCTCCCTTTCAGACTGCCTGTTTGTTTTTGTTCCATTTTTGCATTTTGACAATAATATTTCATCATTAACCTTAGGGTGAACAGCCTGCTGGATGAGACTGGTATTGTGCCAAATAATAATAACAAATCTAATTACTTATGCAAGCACAATTAAAACGATAAAACACAGAAGTAAAAATTCATAAACAATTTAGGAAATTGATATAGGAAAAAAGTTCACAATGGAACTCCAGTCACCCCACAACTTTTTGGTTTGTTTTAGCAAACTGCGGTACAAATTGAAATCAATTTCTGTACTAATCGACAGGATGCCAGAGATGCTGTCAATACAGTTTAACTTCTATTCATCTCATAATACTCCAGCAATGAGAGACAGACAGATTTGACAACACGGCTCATCTGAGCTATTGATCACTCCATCAGGTTCCCGTCAGTCTGACATTGGCCGTCCATCGCAGGACCATCGGACGGGTCGACGGGTCACCTTATTCCTGCCAGCAAAGCAATCGTTGCAACGACAGGCAGTAATTACTAACAGCAGCCAACAGTGAAAGAGAAGCTTCGAATTTTCAGACCCCATGTCTCCAAACACTGCCACCGGCAGTAAAAACTTGTTGATGAAAGGAGATTTATGCTATTTGTTTTCGCATTTATTAACATTCGAAATATTTAGCTCAGAGACTACAGCACAATCCTGCTGGCGAGAGTAAACAGGACAAACACAAACACATACGAGAGACCAGGAATCAGACGTAAACACTGACTACTGTACTGAGAGCAAAACAAACAGAGTTGCTTCAGAGCATATTAGAATGATTTCTGAAAGATCATGTGACTCTGAAAATTCAGCTTTGCATCACAGAAATAAATTACACTTTACAATATACTTAAATAGAAACCAGTTTTTTTAAATAATAATATTATTTTATAATTTTGCTGATTTTATTACATTTTTAAGCACACCAATGCAGCCTTCGGTGAGCGGAAGAAACTTATTTCGAAAACTTGAAACGGTGCAAACCTCCAGTGAGTGACAGTTAAGTGACTATAATGAGATGCATTCTAGTATAATTTATTCAGCATTTGAATAACAGTTTTGTTTTTCATGCTGTTAAGAGCGCCGACGTGAAGCTGATTGCTGATGTACAAAACAGCAATGAAGTAATTCAGGAACACAGCTCTGCGCTTCAACAAACATTACACACACATCCGGGCTGATTATAATTCGTGCTGAATCAAATATTTACATACAAAGTTTTACAGCTGAAAAAAAAAGCTAAAAACTAGAGGGCAACATCCGAAAAGATCTGACGAATGAAGAACCTTTGAAATGGAGCTCTGCTTCAGTTAATGAACTTCCCGTTTCCCCCTGAGCTCAGTCTATTTTAGGTGAGGATGATCACATCCAGCAAATCTCCAGCAGAAATGATATCACACCCCTCCGGACGAACCCACAGGATTTTAGGAAGGAATCTGTCTGCACTGGTCTGCACTAAACTCACCCCTGAACTCTCCTGTCAGATCATGTTTCATGTTCATTGCAGGCTGGAGGCTCGTGTGAACATGCAAACTACATGTACGATAGACATAGCTGCATTTTTTCATTGAGCAATGTCAAATCATGCTCCTAAGGACTCTATACACGGTTAAATGTCAAAAGGAGACAGTATTTTAAGTGCATTCCTGAAATTAAGACTTAAAAGGTGGCCAAGTTGTGCACTTTAAAGGGGCTATATGCAACTTTTTCCCCAAAATAAACATAACAATAACCTTTTTATTTAACCTTTAAGCAGTTCCGTTTTTTGGCCACAGGTGTCAGTCGCGAGTTTAAATTTCAGAAAATTGCATATAGCCCCTTTAAAAAGAATGCATAAAAATAAGGCACTGTGTACTGTATTAATATGAAGATTTATATATTTTTTTAATTTTTTTTTTATTGTGTTTTACTTGTATTTTGAAACATTAATTGCATTGAGTTTTAGGGTTAACAAACTTTTTTTGTTTGTTTTTTTAATACAGTGTATGGTAGAATGAAAAACAGGAAATAAAACAAAATATTATAATATTATAAGAAACTTAAAAAAAACGAAATAAACAATACTTAAAAATATAAATAATAATAATAATAATAATAATAATAATAATAATAAATAATATATAATAAATAAAATTATTACTTAAACTAATAAAATATTTGGACTAAAACTAGGAAAATTAATGAAGAAAATAAAAAACAAATAATAAGAGTCCTTGAAAATAATATATTTGGATTAAAACTGCAGGAAATAAATAATGAAGTAATTAAGCAAATAAAAGTAGTACCTAAAATAATATATTTGGATTAAACCACCAGGAAAAATAAATAAATAAAATTAGTACTTAATAACAATATATTTGGATTAAAACTGTAGGGTAAAATGAAGTAAATACAAATAACTAAATGAATAAATAAAAGTGTCACTTAAAAATAATAACATTTGGATTAAAACTGTAGGAAAAAATAATGAAGTAAATAAATAAATAAATAAAATTGGTACCTGAAAATAATACATTTTGATTAGAACTGCAGGGAAATAAACTAGCAAAATTGGTACTTAAAAATAATTAACATATTTGGATTAAAACCCTAGGGAAAATAATGATGTAAGTAAATAAATAAATTAGTACTTGAAAATAATATTTTTAAATTAAAACTGCAGGGGGGGGGGCACTTAAAATTAATGATATATTGATTAAAACTGCAGAAAAAAATTCTGAAGCAAGCAAGTAAATAAATAATTAAATGTGCTTAAAAATAATATATCTGGATTAAAACTACAGGGGGGAAATAAATAAAAAAATAATAATTACATGTTTTGATTAAAATTCTAAAGCAAGCAAGCAAATAAATAAATAAATAAATAAATAAATACGATTAGTACTTGAAAATATTACATTTGGACACATACTGCAGGGAAAATTAATAAATACATTACTAAATACATAAGTAAAATTAGTATTTGAAAATAATATATTTGGACTAATACTGCAGGGAAAAATAAATAAATGCATAAATAAAATTAATACTTGAAAATAATATATTTTGATGAAAACTGCAGGGGAAGATAAATAAATTAAAATGTCACTTAAAATGTATTTAAATATTTAAATAAAACTGCAGGAAAAATTTGGAAGCAAACAAACAAGTAAATAAAAACAATACAATACAATACAATCAGTACTTGAAAAAATATATTTGGACTAATGCTGCAGGGAAAAATAAATTAATAAATACATAAATACATAAAATTAGTACTTGAAAATAATATATTTACATAAAAAAATATAATGAATAAAATAAAATAAAAATAATAATAAATGAAGTAATTAAGTAAACAAAAAAATAATTGGTACTTAAAAATAAAAATGGAATAGGATTAAAATTTTAGAAAATTGTTTTAAAAACATTTCATACAAAGAGTTGTCTTTATATCACACTACATTTGGCATTAAAAAAAATAATCCTACATTTATGCCATCATTATGGCAATCGAGATATATTTAAATGGTTAAATTTTTTATTTGATTTAAAAAGCCTAATTTATTCAACATTTGCTTTGTTGCTGTGCATTTAAGTAGAATATAACATATTCAGTGAACATTAAATATTGCAATTAATTGTAAAATTGTCAAGTCTCTTGTCTGCTTTCCAGCCAGGAAGCAACCATAAAAGACAGCTGCTTATATAGACAGCAAACCACACAGAAACAGAGTTATATGTCACATACATCAGCAGATTTTAGCTCCCGTTAGCAAACAAAATCACTGTCAAAAGCAGCACGATTTGACATTTCTCAAGCGTCGCGGTGCAAAAACACCAGGATTTGAAGGCCGTTGTGTTCTCCGCTTTCTGATTACACTCACAAACACAGCCGGCGTCCCACATGTCCTCTGCAGAACGCCGGTGTGAGGAATGCTAACGTATCTTTCCCGCCGCGTGTATTGACCGTGAGCTGATAATGAGGAAGGACAGGGCGAACGGAGAGGCGGAGCGGCCAAACGCCTGTGTAATGACTCGTCCTCTCTCTCTTTATCTCCTCACAGGCTCTCCTATCGGACCGGACAGGACACGGCCAACTGCGACACGTGTCGGAACAGCGCATGCATTATTTACAGGTTGGTTGCTGTATTTTGTTTAAGGCCCGAGCGGCTGAGAAACACCAGCGTGCTGCGCTAATAAAGATCAACTGCAGTCTGATCACAGATTGCGTGAGTAATGAACGAGATAAAGAGAGGAAATACTATCGCTGACAGGAAGGTGTAGGCTATTCGATAAAGGACCTTAGTGGGACACCCTTGTCACAGAGACCGGCACATTATCTGGTTGTGGAGCAGGAACAGCTCTGAATATTAAAAGAGTCATTATTTAGTCACACTCCATATATTAATAATAATAATAATAACTTTAAAAAATATTAGTTTTGGTCCTCAAGTAATTTTCATTAGCTTAAAGCATTTTTAGATATTTAAAGAAATAATAATAACAATAATATTTTTTTCACATTGTCAAATATCTAAAAATCCTTATAACAAAATTTATTATACATTAAGTTGTTGTAAAAATGTTACCGTAAATTATAAAATAAAATAAATAAATAAATGTACATATTATTATTATTATTATTATTATTATTATTTTCACATTTTGAAATATCTAAAAATCCTTAAAATAAAAAATCTATATATCATGAAATATAGATTATGCAAAAAAAATATTACAATAAAATATTAAGAAATATGAAATAAATGTACAAATAATAGTAATAATAATATTTTTAACATTTACAAATATGCAAATATATATATGCGCAAATATATATATATATATACATATATATATATATATATATATATATGCGCATATATATACATACATATATGCGCATATATATATATATATATATATATACATATATATATATATATATATATATATATATATATATATATATATATATATATATACATATATATATATATACATATATATATACATATATATATATACATATATATATATATACATATACATATATATATATACATATACATATATATATATACATATATATATATATATATATACACATATATATATATGCGCATATATATACATACATATATATATATATATATATGCGCATATATATACACATTATATATATATATATATATATATATATATAATGAAGTTTTTTTTTTATTACAATAAAATATTAACAAATATGAAATAAATGTACAAATAATAATAATAATAATAATAATAATAATAATAATAATAATAAATAAAACTGTTGTAAAATAATGAATTATTAAATATACATTTTTTAAATTATACATCATTAAAAACTATTTGCTTTGGTCCTCAAGTAAATTACATTTGCTTTAAGTATTTTTAAATAGTTAAAATAATAAAAAATATTTACATATACCTTACTATTACTACTACTGCTAATAATAATAAAATAATATTAGTTTTGATCCTCAAGTAAATTTATACTCCTTTACTTTTAAATAATATAAACATCTGCAGCATATGAACTCATTACATTAGAAAAGTTTCAACTTTTTTTTGTCCTTTATGTTCGATAGCAAAACAAATATAATTTGTAACAGCATGAGAGTAAACAACTTCAATTTCAGTTCACTTTAGACTGAGGATCTGCGTCCATCCTGGAGATCTTGAAACTATAGTTTTCATTCCTAAAGACACTGAACAGTTGAGAGCCTCGATGCTCACTCAAACACCAAGAAAATACTACTACAATAAACACCAACCATCCTATCATTCAGCAGCTGAGTGAACTTAAATGAGAAACACTCATATTCCTCAAGAAACCGCAGCAGAAAAGTGTCTGAGTGTGTAAAGGTCAAGCTGTGAAGTGTTTTTGTCTCTTAGAAAGCAACCAATGATGGCTGAAGTGCGTGCATGAGGGATTCTGGGTAATTGACAGGTAGCAATCGTCATGAGAGCTTGTGTGGAAAGCAAGACTGTGTTTCAAGACTTGAAAGCACATGAGTCACACGAAAGACTCCAATGACACCTGTTGTGCAATTTTTGGGGAGAACTACCCATTTAACATGCATGCAAAGCTGAAAAAACAGCGCTTTCATTCTGACGTGGAAGGAAATCAACGTGAGAAGCAGCGTCTCTGAGGACAGCTAAACAGTGCTGGAGATAGAAAGCATCAAAGTGACACGGGCTCCTGTGAGGAGACGAGACTCCCTGCAGAAGACAAGCGACAGACACGCAATCAAATTCAGCAGCTCTCTTAGAAGCGAAGGGAAGGATTAAATGCAATCTAATTACACGCAGCCCGCTCAAAACTCTCCGCAGGAGAGTCCTGACGGATCATTACATTAGCTATCAGTCCCATTCATGTCAGCGAACTGATACGTTTTAGATCGTTTATTAGTTTAGATAATATGCATATAATTAAGAGAAGTTCACTCAACCTTTGTCACCCAATTATGTTCTTTGAGGAAAACATTTCAGGATTTCTCTGCATATAGTGGACTTCTATGATGCTTGCGAGTATGAAATTTCAAAATGCAGTTTAAACGCAGCGTCAAAGAGGTCTAAATCTGATCCCAGATGAGGAAGAAGGGTCTTATCTAGCAAAACGATTGGTTATTTGTTTTTTTTATTGAGAATTTATATACTTTTTAACTTCAAATGCACATCTAGTCTAGCTCTGCCTGAACTCTGTGTATTCCGGTTCAAGACAGTTAGGGTATGTTGAAAAACTCCCATCTCATTTTCTCCTCCAACTTTAAAATCGCTCTACATCGCTGCAGAAGTACCGACCCAGTGTTCACAAAGTGAATGTGCAAAGAAGATTAAACGGCATTTACAAAAAAAAAAGGTAAAACAGCGATGTAGGACGTTTTTGAAGTTGGAGGAGAAAATGGATGGGAGTTTTTCGACATTCCCTAACCCATTAATTCCCATTCCCATGTCTTGAACAGGAATGTACAGAGTGCACACAGAGCTAGACAAGATGAGCATTTGAGTAGGGCTGGAGGATTTTATCGATTCTGCGATATAATTCGATATTTTTTTTCCAAAGAAAGTATCGATTTTTTAGCCACGAGTATCGATACATACGTCCCATTCTAATCCCCCGTGTTGTTTACCCCTGTTCGCGTTGCAGGAAGAGCGATTTGGTCAGCCAGCCGCTAGTGTTGCTGTAGAGCAAGTTACCCGTACTAACTTTACACAGACGCAGATGTCTACCTCTTCCTGTTTACCAAGTCAGAGCGAGGATATTCAGAGAATGGCGGCGAATATAAATCCAGCACCCGCCTGCTTAAAGGGATCCCTTTATATATAATTTGATGTTTATCTGCTTACCCCCAGGGCATCCAAGATGTAGGTGACTTTGTTTTCTCAGCAGAACACAAACGAAGATTTTTAACAAAAACCGGTGAAGTCAAATAATGGCAGTCAATGGTTACCAAATCTTTAGAGGAAAGAGAAACACACACAGACAAATCCAAATTACACCCTGCGGCTCGTGACGATACACTGATGTCCTAAGACACGAAACGATCGGTTTTTGTGAGAAACTGAACAGTATTTGTATCATTTTTTACCTTTGACACACAGCCACGTCCATCTGTCCTGAGCAGGAGGTTAGCTTTCGGATCGTCACATGTGAGCGCGCTCCGAAGTAGAATACGCAAACACCGGAAGCGATCTGTCGCGTGTATACAACACTCGTTGTTTACACAGTGCACACAGACTGTGGGTATAGCCGCTATTCAAAATGGTAATTACTTGCGCTTATCCTAATTGTTCAAACCAATTTAAAGCTAAAAGATTACATCTACTTGCGCAAACTCATGCGGGACTTTTAACCGATTTCCCTTTACTGCGTTTGCGTATACTACGTAAGAGCGCGTTCAAAGCTCGTGCTCAGGACAGATGGACGTGGCTGTGTATTAAAGGTAAAAAATTATATAAATACTGTTCAGTTTCTCACAAAAACCGATCGTTTCGTGTCTTAGGACATCAATGTATCGTCACGAGCCGCAGGGTGTAATTTGGATTTGTCTGTGCATGTTTTTGCTTACTTTTAAAGGTTTGGTGCCCATCCACCAGTATTATTTGACTGGCAGACTGCACTGGTTTTTGTTAAAAATCTTCGTTTGTGTTCTGCTGAGGAAACGAAGTCACCTACATCTTGGATGCCCTGGGGGTAAGCATATAAACATCAAATTTTCATTTTTGGGTGAACTATCCCTTTAATTGCAAATTGCAATGTTGCATTTTATTTACTTTTCAAAGGCTTGTAAGCTACAGTTTGCACTGTTTCAATAAATGGAACTAATTTTCTCAACACATCTTTGATTAATTTTGTCCAGCATTTATTTTGCAAGCTGTCTGATGTTTTTTTGAGTTTATTTCAATTAATTCAATCCAAGTAAATGAAACACTTACAAGATGTCACCAAAATCACTCTGTCTCTTTTAAATCTATCAGAAAATGATGTAAGTGTATCAAATTATATAGAATAGTATCGAATTATATCGAATCGTATCGTTGGCAAAATATTGTGATATATATCGTGATATATATATATATATATATATATATATATATATATATATATATATATATGTATCGTGAGCTGAATATCGTGTATCGTATCGTATCGTGAGATTAGTGTATCGCTACAGCCCTACATTTGAGGTTAAAAAGTATCTAAATTGAATTTTTTTTTTTTTTTTTTTTTTTACAAAAAGCTATTTTTTCGCTAGATAAGACTCTTTTTACTTGGCTGGGATCGTTTAGAGCCCTTTGAAGCTGCATTTAAACAGCTTTTTGGAATTCAAACTCATAGGCACCATAGAAGTCCATTATATGGAGAGAAATCCTGAAATGTTTTCCTCAAGAAACAATTTCCTTACAACTGAAAAAAGAAAGACATGAACATCTTGGATGAGACAAGAGGGTAAGTACATTATCTGTAAATTTTTGCTATGGAAGTGAACTTCTCCTTTAAGTACAACACAGTATTATACAGGCAATATTTATTTGAGACAAAACTATAAATATATAAAAATAGTATGTATAATTTTTAGGGGTGGGCATAGATTAATTTTTTTAATCTAGATTAATCCAGATTAAATCTTGGAATTAATCTAGATTAATCTAGATTAAAATGGCTAATTTGAATTCTGCTGAAGGCATTCAGAATATGTGTGCTACCCAAATAATGACTAAAAGTCAGTCTTCGGGCCAGGTGGCGCATTAGATCAGGCGCTCATCTCCTGTTTCCAAAATGCATCACAAACTGCTTGACAATTGCATTTACAACAATTACCTATACAAACTTGTGTAACCAAGTACTTCTGTGCAAAAGGCTGCACGACGTGCTCATTGCCGTTAAATACACAGACGTGCACGGGCATGGATTTCTGCGTGCATAGTCTTGGGTTAAACTGCATTGCTTTTAGAAGCGTCAATTCAGTTGTTGCATATAGTTTAATGTCTTTATTTCGGGATTATCAAAGTAAATTATAACTCACGCACGTGCCCCAGTAAAAAGGGTCTAGCAACGCACGCACCTGCCCTGAAGCGGCTTCATAGCTGCATCCATGTTTGCACGTCTCATTTGATGTGGTAATTTCACAGAAGTTGAAGACTCGTTCTCGCCCCCTACAGTGCAATTCGACTAGGTATACGTCATCCGCACTAAAATATCAAGGTTAAAGTCATCATATCTTGCGTATTTTAGACCCAGCTCCCAACCCAACTTTGAGAATAGATTAACGGCGATATTTTTTTTTATCGCCCGATAAGAGTCTCACGTTAACGCAGCACGTTAACGCCGATAACGGCCCACCACTAATAATTTTTGTGTATTTGAACCCTTTCCAACACTGACTGTTTGATTTTAAGATCCATCTTATCACACTGAGGACAACTGAGGAACTCAGTATCTTCTGTAGCTTCATAAGGGCAGTACTTTAAAAAAAAAAAAAAAAAGATATTTAGGCAAAATAAGAAAAATACACACATCTTCATTCTGTTCAAATTCATTCTGTTCAACCCCAGCTATTCATGCATTGTTTCCTTCTGAAGCATCAGTGAGTGTTTGATCCTTCTGTAATAGTTGCATTGAGTCCCTCAGTTGTCCTCAGTGTGAAAAGATGGACCTCAAAATCATAGTCATTGTTGGAAAGGGTTCAAATACAGATAATTTGTGAAACCTGACAGCTGTGGATCACTCAGGTAACAACACAGTATTAGAAATCAATTGTATGCAAAACTTTTGACTTCAACTGCTTCATGTTGCATGCACACTTACTCTGCCTTTTGTTCTCTGAGTAGTCCGCTCTCTAGTGTTAAGAACACATCCTGCTGCTGAACGACAGGCATGCATTGATTCAGAGCTGCTGAGATTGAAGAGCAGCGATCTTAGCTCTTTGCGGTTTGTGTCATGAGATTTCTCCTCCCTACCATATTATGCTAAGTAGAGCACTTTAGCTCCTTCAGACTGAACTCTATTAGCATGATTTATGTGGATGTGAAGCCATTCTGTGTGTCATCGGTGTAAACAAGAGTAAGCCTACGCCGTGTAATATTTTTAAGCGCATACACATGAGAGATAACACCGTTTAGGAAGATACTTTTACAGTACATTTTGTTACGCGACTCTGAAACTTAGTTAAACTTTACACATTTGGTGTTGACAAATTAGAGCTATGTTTGAAGCAAAAACAACAATAAACTATTATAATAACTTCAAAATGATATATGATATTAATATTAATATAAATCAATAAACCATAACTAACGTAAATATAGAATTAAAATTAATTATATATTGTAATTTAAATTACATTAAGTATATCCATGAAGTTTAATTAATATTTTATTATTTTTGATGTATATTTACATTTAGTGTGTCATTTTAATATTTATATGTATATATTAGATATTTATAATATATGCACACAAACACACATACATTAATATTAATAATTACATTAAAACACATTTAAGCATAATATAAAGAAATACTCCAAATAAAGTAAGTTTTTTATTTTATTTCAAGTCTGATTTGAAGTAGAAGTAGTATGAAATAAATGTATATTAAAGTTATCTTTAATTTGTTTGTGTAGTTGAACAAAGTTATAAAATATGAAATAAAGTTAAAAAAATGAATAAAAATAAACATTTTGTTGTTTTTTGTTTTTGGCATGTGAAATAAAATAGTGATGAAAATATAAAATAAAAAAACTTACATTTAAAAAGCTTTAGGAACTAAATATTCCTTAGAAACTAACTGAACTATGTTGATATACTAAAATAACTAAAACCGATAACTAAAACTGCAATAAATAAAATAAATTAGTACTTTATATATTCCTTAAAGATTATTGATGCACAAGTCAATGTAATTGAACAGAAACAAAGTAATACAATATGAAAAAGTTTTAAATGAAAAAAAAAATAATAATAATAAAATAAAATAGTACTTTAAATTATTATTATTATTTATTTTTATTATTTATTTATTTTTATTTATTTTTTTTGCACAAGACAACTACATTTGTTAATTAAAACTTAAACTATTAAAATATTTTTGTTAAAAAAACCTGACTTTTCTCCCAATCTCTGTGCTGCTTTTTTTGGAATGGATTAAAACTTGGCAAATGTTTCTGACAGTTTGTGTGCGGTTTCTCATGAGGGTCTATTCCAGTCACGAATCCGCTTTAGCAGGCACCTACAGTACCTCTCCATACAGCAGCTCCTGGAAGACAGCCACACTGTTTCAGGCTTCAGTTTCTCAGTTTAACCTTCTGCATCCCTCTGCACTTTCTCTCCACCTCTCATTTCCTGCATCATTATCCCTCCATCACTCCGCATTACTCCACTGACGTGCATTCAGTCTCTCTGAAGGATCTTCCGTTGGCTGACATTCTTACAGAACGCTCCCAGATCAATACAAGTTAAGCCAAATCGACAGCATTTCCAACACGAGGTCGATTTCCATAGACAATCATTTCAACTCATCGCTGGCTGCAAAAATCACACGTATATTAAGATGCTGCCAGCATCCGGAAAGCCCACAAACTGAAATGTGAAGCATTTTGTGTTTACATATGTAAGCATTTAAATCAGTTTATTAAGAACTGAATAGGTTTAAGTTGAGACACTAAAATGTTAGACAATAAATAAACAAATAAATAAATGATTAATTAAAAATAAATTTAGTACCAAAATAGCAAATTAAAATGAAAATATTTGTGACTCACACTTGACTGAAAAAATAAATAAAAATGAAAATAAAACATTAAAATGCCAAATGAATTAGTAGTAACCAAACTACTAAGCTAAATGTATATAAAAAAATAATTAAAAAATTAATAAATTGCAAAAGCCCATCTCTGCCATTAAGTAACAATAAATAAATACTAAATACACTTTTCTTTGACAATTCTTATATATTTTTTTTAACTTTAAAACTTTTTTTTGCAAGCCTCCATAATTACTATATTTTCTAAAAATATAAAGAAATAAAATACAATTATAAAATAACAATAAGCTAAAATAAAAATAAAAACTAATATATAAAAAAGTAATAATAATACAATAATAGTAAAAAATTGAAAAAAGTGAAAAAATTATGAAAATGACAAAAGAATAAAACGTATCCAAATGACTAAAATCCAAACTACATTTAAAGCTAAATTCATAAAAAATAAAATATAATTTAAAATATGAATAAATTATGAAAGCCTCTCTGCCATTAAGTAACAATAAATAAATAATACACTTTTTCTTTAACAATTCTGACATTTTTTAGATTTTTGAAACTTTTTTTCACTTTTTTGCAAACCTCCATAATTACTATAACTTCTAAAAAAATAATGAAATGTCAATAAGCTAAAATTAAAATGAAAACTAAAATATAAAAATGTTATAATAATACAATAATATTATATCGATAAATAATAAATGAAAAATAACACTGGCAAGGCAGGACTGTATATAAAAAAGTAAAATAAATAAAATAAAGCAAAATAGAAATACATATAAAAAAATTATGAAAATGACAAAAGAATAAGTAACCAAATTACTAAAATCCAAACTACATTCAAAGCTAAATTTATGAAAAAAATAAAAGCTAATTTAAAATATTAATAAATTATGAAAGCCTCTCTAAATAAACTAAATAATAGTTTTTCTCTGATTTTTGAGATTATATTTTACTAATCTGTTTATTTACTTTTTTGCAAGCCTCCATAATTACTATATCTTCAGAAAAATTTAATGAAATACAATAATTTATTGCCTTACTGTACCAGCATTTTATTCATTTATTTTTTACATTTCTATTTTATTTATTTTTGAAAACAGCAAATTTCTTTCTGTGCTAATGTATTAAACCCTGAACATTCCTTTAATGTTATTCAACTGAAAAATACACGCAGACTATTTCAATTTATTTCTTTTTTTCCCCTCCCTGGGGTGATGGTTAAACGCGCACCCATAAAAGCGGATTTAGCAGCATTCAATTTATCTGAAGTCGAGCTGCTTGGAGCTAAACTTCTTCCACGCTTTGTTCTCCCGGTAACCATGTCATTGCATTTCATCACACTAGACTTAGGTTTCCTAATGCGGTCGTCCGTTCAGACGGGATACTGATCTCCGAGGGTCTATTTGGTGAGAGATAACTGTTTAATAGCCAGTGCTTCAAGGGACTGCAAAATACGAATCTCGATCTGACTGGACATGATTTCTCACACACACTTGCTAAAGTCTCTACTTTTACTTTAGTACACTAAACCCGCAGAGAAAAAAAAATATGTAAAATTGTCTCTCAAATAGACAGCCATATACCTTTTCTAGATCTAAAAGGTGTATATTAGTACATTAACATTACAACTAACATTATGTACATTTCTGGTAACAATATTTACCTTCAAGAGTAAGTAAAGTACATAGACTACTGTTTTATTTTATTTTATTTTATTTATTATTATTTTGCCTTCCCCTTATACTATACTGAGGTAAAAAAAAAAAAAAATGCATAATTTAATTTAAGTAATTTATAGTATATTAATTCTCATTAAAATAAAAAATAAAAATAAAAGCTAATTTTTGAAACAAATTATGGAAACATGGAAAGTATGAAGACTATATAATTTTCATTATTTTTATATTACTTTATAGATCACTTTATATTCATTATTAAAATGAAAACTGAAAATATAAAAAAAGCAAATTCAAAATATGAATCAATTATGAAAAAGTGGAAAGTATGGAGACTATACTAAAGTAAAATATCGCAATATAATTTATTACTTTTATACAACTATATTTACTTATTATTAAAATGCAAACTGAAAAAATAAAAACAAAAGCTAATTTAAATGACAATGTAGAAAGTATGGAGACAAATATTGCAATATAATTAATTATTTTAATATTACTTTATATATTTGTTTACATTATATTAATTATTAAAATGAAAATGAAAATATAAAGAAAAAAGCTCATTTCAAATATGAATAAATTATAGAAATGTGGAGACAATACTGAGGTAAAATATTGCAATATAATTTTAATTATTCTTATATTACTTTATAGATTACTTTATATAATAAATTAATTATTAAAATGAAATTATAAAAAACAAAAGCTAATTTAAAATATGAATAAATTTCAGAAATGTGTTAAGTAGGAGACTATACTGAGGTAAATACTGCTATATAATTGTAATTATTTTATATTAATTTATAGATTATATTATAAAATAAAAAAATTAAAGTCAACATTCATAAATTTTAGCATTGTCATTTGACTGTTGTTCTGTAAAATAAAACAAAAAAGTAACACAAATAATGATAACAATCATTGTAACAGCTCTAATAATGCATTTATTATAACATTCTCCTTTGCTCAGCAAGGCTGCTTTTACTTGTACATTAAAAAAACACATGCCTGATTCAAGAAGGGGGTCTTAAAAATGGCCAAAAAAAATATTTTACTAACTTATTAATTTTAAGTTAAATTGTGCTTTGTTGGTAGGCTATAATGTCTACTAGAATGTTAAAAATGTTCAGTGTTAAGTAAAAAATCTTGAACTGTTGTTTCTTAATTGATTTTTTCTTTGAAAAGGAAGACAAAACTGTAAAAAGCACATTTTGGCTATTTCATTTATGCAATGGTGAAGAAAATCGGCAAAATACATGAGGGGAAAAACACTAAAAACCGTGTTCGGTAATCGGCCTTCGGCACAGTGTTTCAGTTTATTCAGCTACGGCTTCGGCCAAGAATTTTCATTTCGGTGCATCCCTAATTTCTAATATTATTATTCCAATACTTTACCTTATTTAATACTAGTTTTTACTCATTTAATAAGAACTTTTTCAATATGAATCATTTTTGAAACCAAGAACAGAAACGTCTAATATTGCGACGTCTTCATTGGATATCAGAGCCAACATTACAGTATTACTTTACTATCTGTGAAGTTACAGTGCTATGGCAATTCCATTGGAGCGGAGCTGAAGGGAGAGGATCGGACGACATTACAGAGATGTTTAACTGCTCAATGGAGAGACATCGGCACATCTCTCTCTCTCTGTGTCTACTGGAGTAATGATGTTCTCCATGCTGGCGTTAAAACTCCAGCTTTACACAGAGCTGCTGGTTGCTATAGATACTACAGTGATACCACAGTGAAGCTGTGTGTCTGTGTGTGTGTGCGTGTGCGTGTGCGTGTGTGTGTGTGTGTGTGTGTGTGTGTGTGTGTGTGTATACACTTTCGAGAGATACGGTTTAATCTGTGGATAGAGCGAAGCAAAGTATGATGGACAGCTGTATTAATACCTTACAAAAAGACAGAGAGAGAGAATACGACATAGGATTGCTGGATATACATCACTATCAGCAATATTTGCGATCTGTGATTCTCGCTTAGAAGTGTAGATACATATTTTTCAAATATTATTATTTTTTTATGCCTGGGGGCAAAAATATTAAAAAGCTTGAGATTTGAGCTGTGAGGCATGAAAAAAAGTACAGCTTTATCATTTCTGCTATATTGTTGGCTTTCAAATCTAAAACTTTACAAAATGCAGCATCATGATGCTGGAATAACTTGTCTTTTCATAAATAAAATTTTATTTTATTTTTGCATTGCCCAGCCTTGGTGCCTCTTGTAAAATATACAATTGTTTGATTATATGTAACTTTATTAAATTTATTTAGTTAATAAAATTTTATTACTTAATAAAAAACCTCTAAAAAATAACTTTGTAATTTTATATGCCAAAACATTTAAATTGTTTGATTATTTTTAACTTAAATCATTTAGTTAATAAAATTTAATTCACTTAAGGAAAAAACGTAATTTTATATATGGCAGAAAGAAAAAAAAATGTTTGATTATGTTTAACTTAATTTATTTGATTTACTATAAAAATTGTATTTACTTAATAAAAAAAACTCTAAAAACAACTTTGTAATTTTCAGAAATATATTTTTAAATTATTTTTAATTTTGTTAATAAAATTGTATATAAAAACTCTAAAAATGACGTTGTATAGTTATAATAGTTCCAGTATTTTTTTAACAATTAAATCAGCCAACAAAATATATGTGATTAAATACTGCATTTCTATTATTTGTTTACATTTATATATTTACATAGATGTTTTTAAATAAATTAAATAACTAATTAATTAATTAAAATATAAAATATTATAGAACAAAAAAAATAATAATAATAATTATTATTATTATTATTATTATTATTATTATTATTATTATTATTATTATCCATCGCCCAGTCTTGGTGCCTCTTGTCATTTATTTGATTTTATTTATTTATTTTTTGCATTGCCCAGCCTTGGTGTACTTATGAAATTTATATATGAAAAAAAATATAAAATTGTTTAATTATTTTTATCTAAATTAAATTTAGTTGTTAAAATTCCATTTACTGAATTAAAAAAAATGTACTTTGTATACTGTATAATAGTTTCTGTATTTTATTTTTTCCATTGTCCAGCCTTGGCGCCTCTTGTAATTTTATTTTACTTTACTCTGCTTTACTTTATTTTTGCTTTGCCCATTCATTCTTTTCTTTTCTTTTGCATTTCCCAGGCTTGGTGCCTCTTGTGAATGTATGAATTGTATATATGCCCAAAAATATAAAACTGTTTGCTTATTTTTAACTGAATTAAATTAAATTAAATTAGTTGTTCAAATCTAATTTATTTAATAAAAAACTCTAAAAGACTTTGTACACAGTTATAATAGTTTCTGTATTCCAGTAACTACATTTCTTTTTATAACAATTAAATCAAAATATATGCAATTAATATAAAATTAAATACTTAATTTCTTTGATTGGTTTTCTTAATATATATATATATATATATATATATATATATATATATATATATATATATACTTATATATTTAAATAGATGATTTTTTTTTATAAATGAAATGACTAATTAATTGGTAATATATAATGATTATATAGATGATTTTTTTTTATAAATGAAATGACTAATTAATTGGTAATATAATATATTTTTTATTTTATTATGGTTATTTTCATTGCCCAGCCTTGGTGCCTCTTGTGATTTTTAGTAGCTTTTTTTGCTTAGCTGTGAAAGTTTGTTAGCTTAATTAGTTGGCTTGAGTCTGGTGAGATTTGGAAGGATTTGTAACCGTGTTGTGTTTGTGTCAGTGTGCGACTCTGGCACGGATGAGTTTCCTCTCCGAAGCCAGAGACAACAGACTGACACCCCAGTGAACGTGAATGTGTGTCTCATTAGCAGCAGATGCCCTCTCATCACTCACAGCAGCGCCGGTCTGTGAGTCAACCGCGTTTGATGCCGACCGCTGGGGGATTCACGCCGGCTTCGTCGGCTCTGACTCCAAACGCTTTTCCGAGACGTTGTGCCGTCTGTCATGTTTGTCGGCGTTCATCCGACCGGATCCGCGTCACTGACACTCGTTAGAATGGAGAGGAACACGCAAACACACACGGAGATGAAGAGCGCGGGTCGAGGCCTTTCCGCGTCCGGCTCCAATCTCAGCCTCATTAGCGGAGGGACGGCGAGCCCCGATAATCATCTGAGTGAGAGAACGACTCGGAAGAGCTTTAATGAAACATTCATTATTCCTTCCTTCTGTCTTTCTCTTTGGGCTGCGATGCCCTCACCACACACCTAAACATGTTCCTTTCATTTGTTGTTGCCACAAAGCAAGACCCGAAAATGAAGACCGTCTCATTTCCTTTATAGCATCAGTTCCGTCACTTTCATCTGTCGTCGAGGCCGGGTATTTTTACAGAGACTCACTCAAACTACTGCGTGGGAAATACTGAGAAATGTCTGATACTGATAGTCTTGGGACTTTGTGGGAAGGTTAATGAACTCAAACCCATGCTTTTATTAAAAAAATAAAAATAAAAACTGATTAAAAAAATTATAAAAAAAATTAAATGTAAAATAAACAAATTGAATTAAATTAAATGTAAAATAAAATAAAATAAAAACACTTGTTTCAAATATGAAAAACAAAAAAAGTAAAATAAAATATAAAATAAAAACACTTGTTTCAAATATAAAAATAAAAATGTAAAATAAAATGAAATAAAATAAACATGTAAAATTAAATATAAAATAAGAAATGTAAAAAATAAAATATAAAATGAAAAATTAAATGTAAAACAAACAATAAAATATATAAAAAGAATTAAAATAAAAAAAATTCAAAAAATGCTTTTCAAAAATAAAAAATAAATAAAAAAATACAAAAAATGTAAAATAACAAATAAAATAGAAAAAAAAGTACAATAAAAATAAAAAATGTAAAATAGAATATAAAGCAATAAAAAGCTAAAATAAAATAAAATGTAAAATATATATATATATAAGATGAATTTAATTATATAAAATAAAACGTACAATAAAAAGTAAAATAAAATATAAATTAAAAAAAATATATATAAAATGTAAAAAATATTTCAAATGAATTCAAATATAAAAAATAAATTTAAATATACAATAAATTTAAATTAAAAAATATATAAAATGAATTGAAATATAAAAAATAAAATAGGAAAAATTTATTGTTTCATGCATGCACCAATTTGCAGCCACATATATATATATATATATATATATATATATATATATATATATATATATATATATATATATATATAATAAACCATTAAAACAAAAACAAGATTTGTGGGAAGGTTCATGAACTCAAACCCACGCTTTTCAAAATGCATAATGTGTTGATAACTAGAAGATATTAAACAGCACTACACTTCTTGAACATCTTTAGATTTTTTTAACAAACCAAAAAAAGTTGAAATTGGGTCAAGAAAAGAAAAGAAAAAAAAAAAAAAAGAGTTCAGAGACTTTTTAAATGATCCAGAAATCCACATGAAAACAGACGAAACACTGGAAACTGACACCGATGAGCTGGAGATGTGGGTGGAACGTTCTCCAATATTTTCCGCTTTTATTACATCTCAAACACACAAGCAAACAATTGTTCTGATGTGATGAACATCAGGTCACACAGAGCACTTAACCGCCGCAGTGATGCGTTTCCTGTGTAAATGCCGAGATAAGAACGGGATGAGAAGATCTCAGACGTTAATGAGCTTGCACAGGAGGAGCAGAGCCAGATCAAACCACTCCTCATCCTCAGGGATGAAGGGAAGGAAAGCCTACACCACATTAAAGAACAGCGCAGGGGCAACGAGAGGATATACAGCTCTTATCAACGCCTTTCAGTTTCTAATTAGCAGCTCAAAAACATAGAAAAGCGACAGGACTCTCGCGCTTGACAACAGTCGTGGGCGGAGAGCAGGAGACGCGGCGAACGATCAGTGAAATAAACCGAGCAAACGTCGCAGAGAGAGAAATCTAGGCCTGTCAGAAGAAAACAGCGTCACGTTTGGCTCACTAATGCAAATGAAATATTGACGTTCTTTGGACAGCCACTTCACTGCGTTCCTCTCTAATGATGCTCTGGTTTATATTGCGGGGAAGCATATTGATCTTGAGAGAAATATTAAACATTGATTTGTGGTTTGAAAGCTAGAAATTGTGAGCGTTGAAACGTATGTCATGCCTTGGCAGAAAAAAGAGGTGCGTGCCAATTCAGAGAATGAAATTTGCTGCCATTAAATGGAAACATGAAGAGCTTATGGAGACGAAAATAGGTTTAATTCTACAGACCTAGAAATGAGCTTTTTCACAATATGATAGGAGTGTCAGTTCTAAGAAAAATAGATAAATCACAGAGAATCAGTGAATAAATGTGTCAATACGGCTTAGAAACAAAAACTTTTTTTGTTGACTACTGATTCAAATGTATTAAAAATACCAATATTTACTAGAAAAAAAAAGATATTTTTTTCTTAAATATATGTAATTAAAATATTTATAAAAAATATATATGTTTTTGTAAATGCGTAATGAAAATAATATAATAATATACATTATTAAATGTGTAAGTACAGCTTAGCAACAAAAACTGCTTTTTTAAATGTATTAAAAATACAAATATTTACTTATATATATATATTTTTTTCCAAGTAAATTAAATAAAGAACAAAAAAATAATTATTAAAAAATATAATTTTTTTATAATTGTTACCTAAATTATATAATTTGCAATTTGCATAGTCATTTTATATTTTTTGACGTACTGATTTAAATGTATTGAAAACACAAATATTTAATATTTACTATAAATATATACACTAAAGTAAATATTTGAACAGTTTAAAAACATTAAAAAAATAAAAAAATAAAATAAAATATATACAATTTGTGGGATGGTTCATGAACTCAAACCCACACTTTTCAAAGAAAAAGAAAAAAAAAGTCAAATAAAATATTTTTAAAAAGGTAAAATAAAAAAACATTTTTTATGTAAAATAAACAAATTTCATTAAATGTTTTAACGTTTAAAACTGATAAAATGCATTATATAATAATTTATTATAATTGTTGCCTAAAACATACAATTTGCAATTAACAGTCATTTTTTTATTTATCATCATTTAATTAGTAAAAATCAATAATGTATTTAAATATACAAATGTAAACAAATAAAGATGCAACATTTATATATATTTTAAACACATAATATATTTTATTAGCTGATTCAATTAAAATAAAACCAAATTTTACTTACTGAAATACAGAAATTATAATTATTTACAGTGCTTTTTATAGTTTTTTTTATTAACTAAATAAAATGTATTAACTAAAAAATAATCAAACATTTTTAGATTTTTTGGCATATATATCATTAATTAAATATTTCAAATATATATTAAATATATATTAAAAATGTATTATATATTTAAAAATGTATTATCTTTTTATTACATGTATATGTAATTTATTACATTTCTTGCATGAAGATGCACAACATATTTACAAGCATATTTTGCTAGAAGATCTACAGCGTTTACGTAGTAGTATTTTATTTACGTAGTTTCAGCTTTTTCTGTTGCCAAGGCATTTAAAAAAAAAAAAAAATAATAATAATAATAATAAAAAACATGCAGTGGATATTCTTCCATTTCCACTCATCAATAGTTGCCTGTCATGTCTTGAGAGTCAAAAGCAATCTGTTTCTGAGTGGTAATATAATGAAAGACTCACATTCCTCTCTTCAATCACATTAACAGACAGAGAGCGAATTTTAACACTCAAAGAGCTTTAACGTATTTCACGAATGTGACGCATCCACAGTGACGAGTTTATTTTGCAGATGGCAAACAAAGAGCTGCCATTCAACGTGACAAATGAGGTGAATGAACCGCAATGCTTTCCTGTTGATTTCATGCACTAGACGTCTTTCAGAAACATGTTGAATTGAGGTTATAAAGCACTGAATTGCATATAAACTGTGTTTGGGTTCATGAGAGTGGAAGGTTACGTAAGGTGTGTGTTACTGAGGACTCTGTGTGTGTGTTGGTTGTGTGTCTGGCCTTTGCATTCAGGCGCAGCGCAATGCAGCAATTAGCAAATTAATCACACAGCACAACCTGGTAATTATGCCCTTATCAATATGACCATGTTCTCGCTACAGAGAGACACGTACAAATCACTCATTATCTCAATAAGTCTCAAGAAGCTCTTTGAACAAGCCACTTTGAGTTTCTCTGAGAGCGACTCTCATGATAATTTGGCAGTAGTTTATGGAGCTTTGTAGTTTAATGTTGCAGGAGAGATCCTGTTTATGTTAAACCGCTGTCAGTCAGATGCTGTTTTTTTTTATTTCTTTTTTCATTTTCATTGCCCTCACAACAAATGTTTTTATTTATTTATTCAATGTATTATTTTTATTTTTTGTAGTAATTAAAAAAAGAAAAAATTAATAATAATAATAATAATAAATTATTATTATTATTATTATTATTATTATTATTATTATTATTATATTACAGCAAAAATTATAAATTATACAGATTTATGTCATTATTATTTATTATTAGTAGTAGTATTATTAATATGATTGGTACTACTATTACTACTACTACATTTATGGTGTAAAATGTGCATAAAGAAATAATATTCTAATATTTATGCTAAATTTAAGAGAATATTAAATTTTTGGCTTAATTTCCTATATCTAATGTTTATTATTTATTACAAAAAAATTCTAAATTTAAGATTTTTTTAAACAAAATTATGTTGTTATAATAATTCTAATAATAATAATAATAATAATAATAATTATTATTATTATTATTATTATTATTATTATTATTATTATTATCATTATTATTATTATTATGGTCTAAATAGGCTTAATTTTCTTTATGTACCTTATACATATTTATGCAAAATTTAAGATAATATTTTTTAAACTAATAATAATAATAATAATAATAATATTTTGTTGTCAAAATTTGTTGGCTCAGTTTTCTATATCTAATGTTTATTCATTTATTTAATGTATTTTATTTTTTAGGTATATTGTGGATTTTATATACGTTTTAAATATATTTTAATTTATAGATTTTTGTAATATTTTACATTTTATATATGCCTTTTTTAACATTTATCATGTCATTTTTTTACACTCACTTAACAAATAAACAGAAAATCTAAATTCTACCAAAAATAAATATATAAAATTAGTAAAATAAATAAATAAAAATATTTTTATGGTTTAATTGTTTTGGATAAATTTTCTGTAACTAATGATTATTTAATGCATTTTATTATGTTATTTAATTGCATTTTTGTATTTTATATGTTTCATATATATTTTAATTTATATATTTGTGTAATTTTATACACTCACAATTTATTTAATGCATTTTATTTTATATATTTTTGTGGATTTTATATATGGCAATTTTATTTATTTATTTTTTTTATATTTATCTTGCCATTTTTTACACTCACTTTACTGATAAATAGAAATCTAAAAATTAAATTCTACCAACAATAGGTATGTAAAATGAGTAAAATAAATAAATAAAAATACTATTACAAATATTTTTATGGTCTAAATTTTTTGGATTAATATTCTATATCTATATCTTATTTAATGCATTTTATTTTAAGTATTTTTGTGTATTTTATATATATATATATATATATATATATATATATATATATATATATATATATATATATATATATATTTTTTTTTTTTTTTTTTTTTTTTTTTTTTTAAATAAATGAGTAAATATTGTGTAATACATATAATTGTAAAAAAAAAGACTGCTATAATTAAACTGCATCATATCAGAAATATCCACATTATATCAACCACCAGCCACAATCAGCTCAAGTCGACTTGTCGTGTTTTGGAAAAGGCCTTTTAAAACAGCTTATCCAGTCACATCTTAGAACTACAAACACAAAGACCAGATCAAATCCAGTGTACTGGTCTGTAAGTACACAAACACTCTCTCCTTCAAGAGACTGAAGTTTGTCCAGTCTGCTGGAGTGAAATAATCCCACTCTCCATCACATTCCCTCTTCCATCCTCATCTCTCCATCTCTGCTCTCTAATGGTGGAGTTTAATGTGACTGATCTGAGGAATCAGATGTGTGGAGGACGCTGGATTATCTCCAGAGGATAAATCCCACAATGCAACACCCGCAGAGGGCCGCACACTTACACACTCATCTTTACACAGCCAGCAACATCAACTCTACAAACTATACTCTACAGGGACACTGAGAAAGAGAGAAACATAGTGAAATACATCACAGATCATTAAGCTTCTCATTTGTAGAACCTGAAGATCTGAATTCAGTGCTTTACAGCAAAGGAAAATACAACAAAACAGCAGCTTTAAACCATCTGGAAACTCAATTGTGCCACTGCTACCTTTCTTCAACACATAAAATGCAAAGATAATGAACAAAAATGCTTGAGATGTCAGCGGAAAAAAGCCAAAAGCCAAGAAGTTAGAAAAATGCAATTTTGACTATTTCTTCAATTTTTTATTTTATTTTATTGTATTTTTTTCTATTTGTGTACAGAAATAAGCCTAAATTTAAAAGACTATTTTACAAAAAGGAACAATAATAGTAATAAAATTATTATTATTATTATTATTATTATTATTATTATTATTATTATTATTATTGCTAATGATAATAAAATGTAGCCAAATGTACCATAAAGGTATTATTATTAATATTAATATTATTATTCATATTCATATTCATATTCATATTATTATTATTATTATTATACCTTTATGGTCTAAAAAAAGCTTATTTCTTCATGCACATATATATTTATGCTAAATGTTTTTTTTTTTTTTTTTTTTTTCAGGGGAAAAAATAAAATAAAATACTTATGGTCTAAAACAGGCATCATTCATTTTAATAATAAATAAAATTAATAATAATAATAATAACAACATGAAGCCTATTCTAGATCATAAATGTAATATTATTATTATTACTACTAATACTATTATTCATTTATGGGCTAAAAAAGGCTTTATTTTCTTCATGCACCATATGGAAAATTTAAGAAACAATTTTTTTTTTTTTTTTTGGGGGGGGGGGTAAAAACAAAAAAACAAACAAGCAAAACAAAACAAAACATTTTTTTATAAAATATTTAATTTAATTTAATTTAATTTAATTTAATTTAATTTAATTTAATTTAATTTAATTTAATTTAATTTAATTTAAGATTTATGGTCTAAAATAGCCATCATTATTTTTAATAATAAATAATAATAACATGAAGCCTATTCTAGATCATAAATGGTAACATTATTATTAATAATATTATTCATTTATGGGCTAAAAAAAGACTTCATTTTCTTCATGCACCATATGCTAAATTTAAGAAAAAAATAAAAATAAAGTAATAAAACAAAACACAACACAATACAGCTCTTCTGGCTTTTCTTTCATTTTTTTTATAAAACCTTTATGGTCTAATATAAGTTTCATTAATTTATTATAATAATAATAATAATACTTTTTTGAAAAACAGTATTTAGTATTTAGCCCTTAAAAAAAATCTAAGTAGTAAAAAAATATGGTCTAAAATGTTTACCCTAATTTTCTTTATGAAATATATACATATTCATACTTCGATATTAGGGTGAACGTCAGTATGACCTTTCAGTAGTCTAATAAACAGTCTCTAATTACTTGTAAATACATATTCTTGGTCTTACTGTGCATAACTCATCTGTGCATGTCTTAAAAAAGTTATTATAATATCAATTTAGACACAGTTTCAGCAGACATGCATTCCATTTTGCCTCAATTCTGGGATGCAAAAGCTACTTTTTATGATCCAATGAATTCTCAAATAGACAAAAACTAAGTCCTAAACCACTAATAAAATATCCTGATTGATTCAGAAATCGACTTGACTGAAAATCTGACTTGTGTAGTATGCATGTCCAGTATTTTTATACTAAACCTGCAATTTTTGTGTCTCTGTGTTGCAGTGTGGAGCTGGACTTTAAACTGCAGGAAGACAAGCTCCAGCCTCTAATGAAGAGACTGTGTCCCACCGAGGAGTCCCCGTTCCCCCCTCTGCCGTATCCTCAGGAGACCATCGGCTCCACGCCTAAACGCAAGTCCAAAGCGGAGGCCAAGAAACACGCGCGCTGGAAACTCTGGTTTCTGTGACGGCAGGATTACATACACGACTCACCATTATATTTTCCATACAGGAGCGACAGAAAGCATCGCTACAGGAGCATCAGTTCACCGCTTTCTGATCAGGATGATTCAGGAAAATCCCATCAGATTGATTTTTGGTTTTTGCCCCTTTGGTACCTTAAGGACGCGAGTACTGAACTTGGTTTTGGAAATATCGCAGCTAGTATTAATATAAAATATATGTGTGTATATTTATCAGAATAATGGAATTTTCTCCTGGGAAAATGAAAAAAAGGAATAATGAGACTATTTCCCTCACGCTGAGTGTGAAGTTATTATTTCAAACTGGATCAATAACAAATCTTGTTTTGCAATTCCTTTTTTTTTTTTTTTTTGGTCGTCATCCTGCTTTTTGGGAAATCAGGAGGATTTAAAACACGAACCGGACTTTTCATTTCAGTCTTCTCTTTCTCATGGAAATCGCAGCATTAAATCGAAGCACAACTCTTCAGATGCACTGGATGATGTTTCTCACAGAGAACTTAATGGATATCGAGAACAGAAAACTAACCAGAGGATGTAATTATTTGCAGCCCAAAACGGTGAAGCCACAACAAGGGGATTTATACAGAAATACTACAAGCCTCTGTGAATTCATATAAACTTTCATACACTATTATTACCAGGATAAAAAAACAATAAGGAAAAAAGTATGACTTATTTTTCTAGATTCGTAATAATCACATTTAAAGATTTTCTAGACACTATATATATATATAAACTTCTCTCACTTATTGGATTTTTGAATTATATGAAGCATTTTCAACTCAACGTCTGTTCATTTCAAATCATTTAATTTCACATGATGTTCTTTGGAGTGCATTTCAACAGTGTTCCAGAAGTATCTTTTTCCCATTCATTTTTCTCATAGGGACTGTTTTAAGCCATGAACGAAATCAACCAGCTACGGAGAGCATCACAAGCAAAAAAAAGACTCATTTGAAAAGATTTGCTTGCTGTGACTCTCGGATTGGTGGAATTTTCTTGGATTGGTAATGTAGTTTCCCACCACTGATTCCACTGTTAAATTGTAGGTGAAATAATGTGAAGTGGGGGTTCAACTAAAGCATATATGTGACCCTGGAGCACAAAACTATTCATGAGGGTCATCTTTTTTTTTTTTTTTTTAAGGCGAGACTAAAGGTGAAAAGGGGGAAGGAAAAAAAATAATTACATAATAGTTTTTTGCCTTACCTAGTTGAATGATTATATTGATAATTGCAAACATTTTTTGTATTACGAGTTTTTTAAATGTTAGGATTAAAAATGCAAATGAGGCATTATTTAATTAAATATTCGCTAATTTGAATAAACACCTCAAACATCAAATCTAAACACTGGATTAAGACAGTTTAAAAATTCTTGTTTATTTATTTTTTTAATATTAGAGTCAAAAGTTTTTTACAAAGGGAAAACTATATATATATATATATATATATATATATATATATATATATTTGACAGTGGAATCAGTGGTGGAAAACTACATTACCCATAATGCATATATATATATATATAAATTATAAGTTTCATTCATTTGAAAAGATTTGATTGCTGTGACTCTCTGATTAGTGGAATTTTCTGTAAAGCATTATGGGTAATGTAGTTTTCCACCACTGATTCCACTGTTAAATTTCAGGTAAAATAATGTGAAGTGGAGGCTTCAACTAAAGCATATATGTGACCCTGGACCCTATTCATAAGGGTCTTTTTAAGGTGAGACTGCAGGTGAATAGGGTTATTAAAAAAAAAAAAAAAAAAAAAATTATATTAATTAATATAATATAATATAATAAGTTAATATAATATATAAGTTATTCGCCTTAACTAGTTGAATGATTATATTGATAATTGCAAACATTTTTTGTATTACAAGTTTTTTTAAATGTTAGGATTAAAATGCAAATGAGGCATTATTTAATTCAATATTCACTCATTTGAATGAACACCTAGTACATTAAATCCAAACACTGGATGAAGTCAGTTTCAAAATTCTTGTTTAATATTTTTTTTTAATATTAGAGTCAATTCATAAATCAGAAATTACTTAGAACAGACACTATGCTAAATATTGCTATATATTTTTACAATTTGGGGGGAATAAAATGTTGTATATAATCAAGCAAATTATATATGAACAAATCCCTCTGTAAAAACCTTTAGGATACAGACAGGAATAAAAATATAAAAAGTTTGATGTGTTTAAGCGCTACTGAAAAAAAAAATCCGGCCTTTAAAAATATGTACTGTAATTGAAACCTATTGACACAAATAGATAAAGTGCTATAGAAGAAACAAGCAACAGTGTATTTTTGATGTTTTCTCTGCACTAGTCTGAAAAAAAAAAAACACTATGAAAAACCAAAAAGCCCAAAATCTCAAACCTGACAGGTGCATGAAAAAACAGTGCTTTAAATTTAATTACATTTATATTTTATTAAAAAAATAAGCTTTCTATTGATGTATGGTTTGTTAAAATAGGACGATGTTTGGCTGAGATGCATCTATTTGATAATATGCAATCTCAGTGTACCACAAAATCGAAATATTGTGAAAATCAACTTTAAAGTTGTCCAAATAAAGTTCTTAGGTAATGCATATTACTAATCAAAAATTAAACTGATATATTTACAGTAGGAAATTTACAAAATATCTTCATGGAACATGATCTTTACTTAATATCCTAATGATTTTTGCCATGAAAGAAAAAAATATTATTTTTACCCATAAAATGTATGGTTGGCTATTGCTAAAAATATACCCGTGCGATTTAAGACTATCTTTGTGGTCCAGGGTCACATATTATTGATTACCAAACTCAGAGCTCACAGTAGGTCTGTCTTTAATAAGTTATTGTTAAAAACCAATTTCCCTATGGAGAAAATGAATGGCATTTTACTTCTGGAACACGACTGTTGCACTCTATTACAACTACAGGCGTAATCATGGAAACATAAGCAAACAATCACTATTTTGTGACAGGAAGTCATGTGATAATCACCATAAAGCTGCAATCAAACTAGACTTGGTGAACTGGTATATTAGATATTTGGCCAATACAGGCTCTAAATGTCTCAGATTGAGCTGTTGGTGCAATATAAAATAGAAAGCTGTTGCAGGAAAGTAGATTAGATTTATATTTTATTGTTTTGAATTTATTTTGAATCTATTTTACCTTAAAAAAAAAAAAAAAAAAGAATCCCTAAAGTGTGACATCACATCCTGTCTAGTGCGACTGCACTCTCTACACCTGCACTGAATCAAATAATGTTCCTGCTGTGAAAATGATGAAGAACATCAGAGCAAATAAGATCTCCTGGAGCGTATGTATGCGTCACGGGTCTCAGAGAGTAATGAAAGCAGGTCAGTTTATCTTCTGTGTTCAAAAGACTGCTCCGAACAGAGAGAAGAAATTCAGTCACAGGTGGGAAAAGAAAAAAAAAAACATTCAGGTGATACTTCAAAAGAGACACAGAAATGATATATTGCATAAAGAAAATGAAGTAAAAAATGAAAAGAACCCTTTTTTGACAATTAAACAGATTTTACCCAGAATTCTCATTACCTTTAATAATAAATTCATACCTATGGAACAAATTAATCTAATTAATAATATCTAATAATATTAGCAATTTAAAATATAATTTTAAAATGATATATACAGTTGAGGTCAAATGTTTACAGTCTCCATTTAGAATCAGCAAAATGTTAAATATACCAAACTGCATGTTATTGTTTATTTACTACTGACCTGAATAAGATATTTCACATAAAAGACGTTTACATATAGTCCACAAGAGAAAATAATAGTTGAATTTATAAAAATGACCCTGTTCAAAAGTTTACATAGACTTGATTCTTAATACTGTGTTGTTACCTGAATGACCCACAGCTGTTTTTTTGTTTAGTGATAGTTGTTCTTGGGTCTGAACAGTTCAACTGTCTGCTGTTCTTCAGAAAAATCCTTCAGGTCTCACAAATTCATTGGTTTTCCAGCATTTTTTGTGTATTTGAACCCTTTCCAACAATGACTGTATGATTTTGAGATCCATCTTTTCACACTGAGGACAACTGAGGGACTCATATGCAACTATTACAGAAGGTTCAAACGCTCACTGATGCTTCAGAAGGAAACACGATGAATTAAGAGACAGTAGTGTGAAAACTTTTGAACAGAATGGAGATTTTTCTTATTTTGCCTAAATATCATATTTTTTCATTTAGTACTGCCCTTCAGAGGCTACAGAAGATAGTTACATGTTTCGAAAAAGACAAAATAAGTTCAATTTACCCTGATCTTCAAATTCCAAAAGTTTTCTCTTAATGCATCGTGTTTTCTTCTGAAACATCAGTGAGTGTTTGAACCTTCTGTAATAGTTGCATATGAGTCCCTCAGTTGTCCTCAGTGTGAAAAGATGGATCTCAAAATCATACAGTCATTATTGGAAAGGGTTCAAAAACACAAAAATGCTGAAAAACCAAAGAATTTGTAGGATTTTTCGCAAGAATAGCAGACAGTTTAACTGTTCAGGACAAACAAGGGACTCATGAACAACTATCACTAAACAAAAAAACCCAACAACAACTGTGGATTATTCACGTAACAACAGTATTAAGAATCAAGCGCATGTAAACTTTTGAACAAGGTCATTTTTATAAATTCAACAATTATTTTCTCCTGTGGACATCTTTTATGTGAAATATCTTATTCACGTCAGTACTAAATAAACAATAACGTGCACTTTGTCCTGTATGATCCCTCTTATTTTGGTCAAATAATTAACATTTTGCAGACTCTGAAAGGGGGATGTAAATGTGTATGCATGTTTATTATTTGAATGCTTTTATTTTCTATTTTATGATAATATTCATTTCAACATTATAATGTAATACTAAAAATTACGGTAATGAGTACTGCAGGGGGAAATATGCTTAATTGTAAATTTAATGTCAGTAGAAAAATTCTTGAACATAAAAAGGGTTCATTTTCTTTAAGCTATATATGATTTCTTTGCTTTTGGATAGAATAATAGATGTCTTGTGTCATTAAAACTCACTCAAATGGCCAAAAAATAGAGAGAGGTGAAAAAAACGAGAATCTCACACAACCTTGCATCATTTCTACAAGCACTTCGATGCTTAAACATCTCTCAGCTTCAGCAGGCACACCGACAGTCTAAAGGGAGAAAACAGCTTGTTTTTTCCTGACAACATACAGGCCACATACACCGCAAACTGACAAACGCATTTATCCATCAAATGAGTCGAGACGCGCACCGCCGTCTGTGTGATTTGATACCGCTGCAGCATTTCAGATGCATTAACTAGTTGTTTGGTCTGGTTCTGTATGCACGACGTGGATTAGATAAACATTCAGTTTTCACCACCAGTGAGTGAAATGCAATGCAATGCAAAGAACTCAGTGTATACAGAACCAGAGTGAAAGCCTTACGGATAACCACACATCCCTTTTTGAATGAAAAATATCTAGCAAAACAGGGTTAAAATCATCTCCACCGATACTGAGCCCACGGAGTGACATCACAAGAGCAAAGCTTTGTGGGAATGTCACAGCAGAGGCCAAAAACAGCATCCCGTCTGCAGATACGTGCCAAAGTCTTTTAAAAAGGGCAAAATAATCCACTTGACTGACAAAAAAACCACAGCATCTCCACTGAATTCACTCTCTCCCTGTTGGCAACTTTTCGAGCTCCTCTCGTATCACAGCGGTTGTGGTTCTCAATAGCTCTACTGTAGCCTAAAGAGACGATTAGATGTTTTCTGTTCCTTAAAAAAAAGTGCAATTGATTTATTATGTGCAATATTGTGTATTTTATACAGTTTTTAAAACTATTTACTATACAAAATAAAACATGAAAAATACAAAGAGTGGCTGTGTTGTCTGTCTGACGCTTCAGTGCACGCACTTCTGGATGTATAATGCATTTTAAAGGTTTATTTTATTCAATTGTTTAAAAAGAAAACTAATAAAGTTATATAAATAAATCTGTAAAAAATTGTTTTGATAAATTCAAAGCAAAAATAGTATTTAGTGTATAAACAAATGATTTATTATTATTATTGCATATAATATGAAATTGTGCATTTTTAAAATTGAATTAAATTAAAGGCCAAAAATAAATAAATAAAATAAAATAAAATGAAATAAAATGAAATAAAATGAAATAAAATAAAATAAAATAAAATAAAATAAAATAAAATAAAATAAAATAAAATAAAATAAAATAAAATAAAATAAAATAAAATAAAATAAAATAAAATAAAATGGCCAGGTGACTTAAAGTTCAATAATATAACAAAATAAAATGGCCAGGTGACTTAAAGTTTAAAAAAATAAATAAATAAAATAAAACACAAAACAAAATGAAATTAAATAAATTGGCTACGTGACTTAAAGTTCACTAAATTAAAATAAATAAATAAAACTTGAAAAAATAAATAAAATTAAGGCCAAAACACATTATACAATTCTAAATTAAATAAAGAAAGAAAAATTATGGCCAGGTGACTTTAAAATAAAATAAAATAAAATGGACAGGTGACTTAATAAAATAAAATGACTTAAAGTTCACTAAATTAAAATAAATTAAAACAGAAAAATTCAATTCAATTCAGGCCAAAAATAATAGAATAGAATAGAATAAAACAAAACAAAACAAAACAAAACAAAACAAAACAAAACAAAACAAAACAAAAAACACAACAAAACAAAACAAAACAAAACAAAACAAAATAAAATAAAACAAAATAAAATAAAATAAAATAAAATAAAATAAAATAAAATAAAATAAAATAAAATAAAATAAAATGGCCAGGTGACTTAAAGTTCAATAATATAACAAAATAAAATGGCCAGGTGACTTAAAGTTTAAAAAATAAATAAATAAAATAAAACACAAAACAAAATGAAATTAAATAAATTGACTACGTGACTTAAAGTTCACTAAATTAAAATAAATAAATAAAACTTGAAAAAAATAATAAAATTAAGGCCAAAACACATTATACAATTCTAAATTAAATAAAGAAAGAAAAATTATGGCCAGGTGACTTTAAAATAAAATAAAATGGACAGGTGACTTAAAATAAAATGACTTAAAGTTCACTAAATTAAAATAAATTAAAACAGAAAAATTCAATTCAATTCAATTCAGGCCAAAAAGAATAGAATAGAATAGAATAGAATAGAATAGAATAGAATAGAATAGAATAGAATAGAATAGAATAGAATAGAATAGAATAGAACAGAACAGAACAGAATAGAACAGAACAGAACAGAACAGAATAAAATAAAATAAAATAAAATAAAATAAAAAACAAAAAATAAAGGCCAGGTGACTTAAAGTTCACTAAATTAAAATAAATAAAATTAAATAACAGCCAGGAGACTTAATAAAATACATAAATTCATTGTTTGTTCATGTTAGTTCGCAGTGCATTAACTAATGTTAACAAACACAACTTGTGATTTCAATAATGTACAAAATGTAAATAATTAAGGTTAATAATTGCTGCAGAAGTATTGTTCAATCACATAGTTTTAATAATAAATTCAAAGCAAAAATAGTATTTAGTGTATAAACAAATTATTAATCATTGCTGCATATGATATGAAATTGTCCATTTTTTCACTTTGTAAGAGAAGAAAGAAACTATTTAATTCAAATGTGGTAAATAAATCAGAGTTAGCTGACATTAAGCTCTACTAGACCACAGATGGTAATTGCTGGAATGTGTATTATGTGAGAAAAGCAGCTTTTGATTTAAAAGGAAGTGAGATCAGTTCCTTGTCAGGTTCACCATTTCGTCCACCCAGATTACACTGGATAAGAATAAACCCACTGCTGCGATCTAGGAACAGCAGGGAGAAAATAAATAAATATGCGAGTAAAAATATAGCGCCGATGGCTACGATTCACTCCAGATGGCAACAGTAAGTTCATGAGATTGATTCTGTGGAATTACTTAATATTAGTACAAAGCCTGATGTGAGGATCAAGATAACAGTGATGAGAAAGAGAGTGTTTTAGAAAAACATTTGAGGCAAAAATAAATAAATAAATAAAAACTTACTAAAAAATACAAGCAATAAAAATGAAAACAAAGAAAAAGTCATAAAGAGGAAACCCTTTGTAAAATAAAATTAAAAGAAAAGAATTAATAAAATAAAATATGAAATAAAATAAAATAAAGTAAAATAAAATAAAATGGCCAGGTGACTTAAAAGTTCAATAATATAATGATGGCCAGAAAAATGGCCAGGTGATTTAAAGTTTACAAAATTAAAAATAAGTAAATAAACAAAAAATAATAAAATAATAAAATAAAATAAAATAAAATAAAATAAAATAAAATAAAATAAAATAAAATAAAATAAAATAAAATAAAATAAAATAAAATAAAATAAAATAAAATAAAATAAAATGTAATGGCCAGGTGAAAATAAAATAAAATAAAGATAATGACATGTGACTTAACATTCAATAATACAAAACATAAAATAAAATGGCCAGGTGACTTACAGCTCACAAATTAAATACAATACAATACAATAAAATAAAATAAAATAAAATAAAATAACAAAATAAAATGGTTATGTGACTTAAAGTTAAAGTTCAAAACATTAAATTCAATTAAATTAAATTCAGGCCAAAAAAAATAATAGACTAAAATAAAATACAAATAATGGCAAGGTGACTTAGAGTTTACTAAATTAACTAAACTAAACTAAAACAAAATCTGAAATAAGCCAATATGGACACTGATTATATTATTATTAAAAAAATCAATAAATAAAAATACTGAACACATGTTAAGGCAGATGAGAAGCTGCACTAAGCCACCTGTTTTGAGATTATGTTCCTTTAAAGGGATCCTCAATGTATTTCTCCCCCTCACTTTCATTCCCATAAGCAGAGCAAAGATGACTGAGAGTTATTAACATTCTCCAGGTCACAATGAAGAAGTGTGTGTGCGCTTCCATGTTTATTAAGCAGGGAATTCCCATGCATGCTTGCAGCACCGTTCGGTATTTCCCATGCGAGAGAGTTTGACAAACTCATCTGAAAAGCACTTAAAGGAGGACAGTCAGCAAAAACCTACAGATAGAAATAAATCAAATCCAAAGAGCCTCTCTATCATCACAAATGTATATTTAATGCACAGAGAATGTGGGGAGAATCTAAATCCAAAAGGATTTTGCTGCACCGATGCTGCAGACCGCACCTGCTGTCAGTCCTGCAATGTCAATCAAACAGAGCAGCCAATCAAAAGCCTGCTTCCTCCAACTAACCCCTCCTACTGCAGAGAAATGGGAGGAGCTAAAATACTCTGTATATACGCAAGCACAGATTCTGACAAAGAAGAAACATATATCTATAGCAACTCTCCTGGATGCTATAGATGACGTTTATGATGCTCTTGAATGCAATCTGCAAATCGAGATCTGTAGGACTTTTTTGAAGTTTAAGAAGAACTTTTAACTGGATAGTTTTACTATAAGTGCATATCTGCATGGAGGATGTACGTGTGTGTGTGTGTGTGTGTGTGTGTGTGTGTGTGTGTGTGTGTGTGTGTGTGTGTGTGTGTGTGTGCTGATCAGTCTCATTTAAATTCTACACTCACATCCAGCAAAACCACAGAGAAAAGTTAATGCATAAATCTGAATCCAAGCAACAGAGCCCTGGCGAACAAGGTCAGCGTGAAAGAGCCGCCCACAGAGAGCAAACACACACACACACACACACACACACACACACACTCTTAATGTACTATCAGTCTACACACAATTCAACTGAATCTGCAGCACATGCATTCTTAAACATGCTTATACATAAAAAAAAAAACATATACAGACTGCTTCAATCACAAGGAGTCAAATCTATAATTCTGAGACCTGCATACAGTATATTGAAATTCAGCATTAAATAATGACATGCTTTCATAATTAAAAGCAGGGGCTGGATTTTTTTGTGATTTGTCAAGCAACATTTAAGCCTTTTTTTAATGCCAATTAGATTCAAAATGCTGAATTTAAACTAATTTAAAAATAAAAATTATTTTATTTCAAATAACAATGTTTCAGTAATTTAAGACAAAAATATTTAACTGTCATTTTTATGCGTTAATATAATTAATGCATACTAAATATCACAAATGCATACTTAAAAAATTATTTTATCTCAAAAAGTAGAGAATGGCGCTAGCGACATCAAGGTCATGGGTTCATTTCCCAGGGAAAGCATCAGCTGAAAAAGCCCTTTGCAGCCAATTAGTTTCAAAATGATAAATTGAAAAAAAAAAAAAAAAAAAACTTAATTAAGAATAAGATATATAAATGTTTTTAGCACTGCTTTTTAGTAAATCTTTGTAATGCAAAATAATTAATGCATACTAAATATTACAAATGCATACTTATTTAAAAACAGTTCTTGCATCTCTATAAAGCGTGAATATTTATTTATTATTTTTTAAGCATCAATATAACAAATACATACTAAAACAGCTCAAATAGTAAAGCATAAATGTGTAATTAATGCATGCTTAATTTCACAAATGCTTAATTTCACTTAAAAAAAGTAATTGTATCTCAGAAAGCAGAGCATAGTAGTGCTAGCAACGCCAAGGTTATGGGTTCGATTCCCAGGAAATGCATAAATGGGTTAATATTTATTTTTCTTTTTTTTAAGCATCAATATAACAAATGCATATTAACATAACATACTAAAATAAAAAATGTTATAGCACCACTATTCAGTAAATTACCCCAGCAATGGTTACTTATTATTCTAATGCATCAATATAATTAATGCACACTAAATATAGCAAATACATACTGCTTGTATTTCAAACAGTACATTATGGGCGTTTGAACGCCAAGGTCATGGGTTCGATTCCCAGGGAATGCATGTGAATATTTATTTCTTTTTTAATGCATCAATATAACAAATGCAAAGTAAAAAAGCTCAAATAGTGCCAGCAACACCAAGGCCACAGATTATATTCCCAGAAAAAGCATGATTTGAAAATGCAATTAAAAGTCAATTTGGATAAAAGTGCTGGCCAAAATGCATAAATGTGCAAAAACATACAAATTTGAATATATTACAAAAATCATGCACAGCCTTGTGTAAACATTTACTGGTGATGCAAATGATTTAAAGATTCAATCCAATGAAACTGAACAGATTCACAGAATTGACATTAAAATGTCTTAATTCACTCATACTCTCAAGTCAGAATGAAACTAGTTTATTTGCAGTCTACTATACAGTTTTCATAAACGTTGGATATTTCGCCCAGCCCTCTTCCCGGCAGATGTGCTCGGCTTGGCACACGATCGCACCGCATAAGACAGAGGGATTTACTGCAAAGGTCAGCAAAGAGTATATGAGAGCGATGAATGGGCATTATATGACTCCACCATTACGACTTGAGCATCTGGAGTTTAGAGACCTTTTAACATAAGCTCAGTAGAAAGAAGAGACATAAATCAGAGGTTAGTTCTGTAGTAACATCACAGCGCAGAGCGTCCAGACCTACTTTACTGAACACCAGAGGAGAGAGAATGACGGCGGGGTAATAACAGAGAAAAGGAGGAGATCGGCACGAAAGTACTTCAGCGGCACGTCTGCGAGCAGGCGACAATCACCAGAGAGCAGAGACTATCACACATATGGCCGTAAACGTACTGCTGAAATGCTGCCAATTCAGCTTCAGCAATCTGAAGAGTTAAGTACTGTAACATTACTGGAAAATGCAGTACTGATACAAAATGAGAACATTCATGTTTTGAGGTTTGGTCATCTTGATGCAAAATTACTCCATGTCATTTACTGTGTAAAGCAGTAGTAAACTATACTTACATTAAATACATACAGATCTGGCCATTAAAAATGCGTCTATTTTCACGCGGCAGCCTGCAATTCGGCACGCGTGGGCACGCGTCCTACCGCAGCGGCTTTTTTTGATTTTTTTACAACGTTGTTGCACTTCATATAATATCCACCAGGAGGCGCAAGGAACAACATTCTGTAGCCAAACACCATGGCCAGCTCTAGGGGGCGTTGGTCACAAATACCAGTACCATAGTTCAATGATTCCTCTTTCCTGAAATTATGGTTCAAACCAATAGCAAAAAGATAGCCTATTCATAAGCAGGTGCAGTTGTATTGTTATTTTGTTTTCTTTCTTTGTTTTCCTGACGAACATTTATTAGACTGCATCGGAAATAGAAATGTTAATTTCGGTTATTTTATTTTTCCAACCGACAACTGACGTAAACCGCTAAATTCGTTTTCAGGGATTAATTATACACAAGCAAGAAGCAGCATAAACATCAGAACCTCACGCGCAGAGCTTATGCACAGAGAAAAACCCAATAAACCTATATATAATAATAAATAAAATAGGCCCACATAAGAAATATATGTTTTTCTTTTCTGAATGAATAATAATTTAACAAATTAATAAGTAGCAAGCCTGTATGCAGAATTTTAGGCAATTTCTGTGATGCGCCCTTAAACCAGCATCTTGTTTCCATTATTATTTTTTTTTTACAAATAGCCTACACATCTGTTTTTTTTATTTTTTTATTGTGATTGTACACAAATAACAGAAATATGTAAAATAGCATAGTTTTGAGCAATGCCGTACTCTTGAACGAGTATTGTAAGCTGTATCCACTTTATTAAGGGGAAAAAAAATCAAGTGATCCTGACGGCGCCGCGGGCAGTTAAATAACTCGACAACTTTCACCTTCACAATAAAATACATTATATATTTCAGCGTTTTAAAGCAACATCAAATTAAGATATGCATGTTTAAGAGGTAGTTCGTCTTTTTCTTTTTCTAAGATACACAATTTTAGATACACTGACAATTAATTTGAGTAGAGACAAATAGAAATGGGAAGGATAAATATAAACTACAGTATTTTTGCGATTTTGGTGCTTAGAAATGTATTCTAAGCGGGCAGCGGGCGAATAATATAGTTAATATAGCGCGGAGCGGGTGGATGCGGAATAAAACCTCGTGGAAGCGGGACTGGAAAAGCACTTTGTTATATCCTATAGAGTATAGACTATTTAGATACTTCATCATCAAGCAAAAATTTATTCATAAGCAGGAGCAGTTTTATTTTATTTTCTTTTTTTCCTGATGAACTTTTATTAGACTGCATTGAAAATAGAAATGTTAATTTCTGTTTTTTTTTTTCAAACGACAACCGACGCGTTTAGTTATTAGCCTATTAACGACCAGATTGTGTTAAATTACATTTAAATTTAAATTGAAACGTGGCTGTGTCACATTAATAACAGCTAAATTCGTTTTGAGGGGTTAATTGTACACAAGCAAAAAGCAGCAGAAACATCAGAGCGTCACGCGCAGATCTTATGCACAGAGAAAACCCCAAAAAAGCTGTATGTAAAATAAATAAAAATGCCCATATGCGAAATATAATTTTCTTAATGAATAATAATTTAACAAAATGAAATAAAATAAAATTAATAAGTAGCAAGCCTATATGCAGAATTGTAGGCAATTTCTGTGATGCGCCCTTAAACTAGCATCTCGTTTCCATTTTTTTTTTAACAAATAGCATACACATCTGTTTTTTCATTGTGATTGTACACAAATAACAGAAATATGTAAAATAGCATAGTTTTGAGCAATCCCGTACTCTTGAAGGAGTATTGTAAGCTGTATCCACTTAATTAAAGGGGGAAAAAAGTTTTCCTGACGGCGCCGCGGGCAGTTAAATAACTCGACAAATTTCACCTTCAGAATAAAATACATTATATATTTCAGCGTTTTAAAGCAACATCAAATTAAGATATGCATGTTTAAGAGGTAGTTCGTCTTTTTCTTTTTCTAAGATACACAATTTTAGATACACTGACAATTAATTTGAGTAGCGAGAAATAGAAATGGAGAGGATAAATATAAACTACAGTTTTTATAGAGTTAAAAATTAATTAGGCTAATTTATTTATTTATTATTATTATTATTATTATTATTATTATTATTTTGATTTGTTTTTGCGATTTTGGTGCTTAGAAATTTATTCTAAGCGGGCAGCGGGCGAATAATATAGTTAATATAGCGGGAGCGGGTGGATGCGGAATAAAACCTCGTCGAATCGGGACTGGAAAAGCACTTTGTTATATCCTATAGACTATACTTCATCATCAAGCATGGGCGTCGGAAGCAAAATAAATGTAAAAATGTAAAAACAGAAAACAATACTTTAGTATATGCCATTTTCTGTAGTCTGGTGCCTTTTATTTAATGTTTCTACACAATGCAAATAGGCCATATTTACAAATATTACAAAAGGCTCTTGTGCAACATTTTCAGTGGCGCAAGTGATAATACGAGTAACATATCGTTTTTGACGCGGGAGACCCGAGTTCGCGTCCGCCTTTTGGTGAAATCATTTTCGAAATCGTCTCCCTTTTCACTTATATCATATCGGAAAGGCATTTGTTTATTTGTAAATTAATGAAATAATTGAAAAGTTGAAATAAAGTATCAATTAGGTCACCTAACTTAAGTGTATCTGAGCACTATACTGTACTTTTAGGAGTGTTAATAATTAATTTTATTATTATTATTATTATTATTATTATTATTATTATTATTATTATTATTATTATTATTGTCTTTAGATTTGTTCTTACATTTTTGATGCTGTACATTAAGATGGCGCACTGCCCATGCAGTTTTTTTTTTTTTTCTTAAAAACTAATTGAAGTGAAAGGGAAGAAACCCATGTAGATTTGGCCTAATGTCCATGTAAATACTATAGCCTAGTATTATATCCTAATTTAGAAAATAATTTAGACAAATAAACAGAAGGCTCACTTTTCAAAACAATAAAGCTTATATGACTGACAACGAATACAGTTGTTAAGTATCAAAAGTGCTCCAGTGAGTTATGCAATTTTTCCCCACCTTTTTTCTTTTTCTTTTTTTTAAAGTGGAAAAGTAGTTCTTCTATTTCGAAGAAGTTCGTTAAGCCTGGAACTAGGCTTAAGTCTGTTCTGGGAAACCAAAGGGAAGTGTTTTTTTTTCCGTTTTTTTTTTCAGTTTTCTGAAAAGTAGCCGTTAATGAGGCATCAGAGTTAAGCGGCATGCAGTATAAAGAGCGAAATGTTTATGAATGGCAGAGTGGGGGTGGGGTGGCGTGTTGAATGCTGTCTGTTGCCTTGTTGTAATCAACATTTGGAGACTATTTTGGGGGTGCTGGGGGCGGATTCCGACTGCATTCAGTTGCATTTCGAATTCAGCATTCAAATGCATGCCAGGGAGAAGGGGAAAGCTTTCCTCACTCGCTCCACTTTTTTCAAAACATTAGTGTCCACGGCCCTGACACCAGTGATGCGCGGGTCAGTGGATAAACAACCCGAAACCGATTGCGTTTTCAACTAACCCGCCCGCAACTCGGACCGCCAAATAAAAAAATAAAATATTGTACCCGACCCGCCTCCTGACCCGTATGTTTAATATTAGAGTGATTATGCTGTGGAGATGCGGTCTGAAATATCCTGACATCTGAAATCCATTGGTGTACAAGCTACTTTAAAATAAAATAATGTGTCCTGTTGTAAAGTCGTTGCCGTATTGTTGTGTACGAAGTTCAGATGTTATTATTTTAAGAAATGTATATTAATATGTTTTAGGATTCTCCTTATTTTTGTTTTAGACATCCATCAATTACGGTGAATAAAAAAATGCCGCGCTGGTGGAAACAAGACTTTCGCTTCTTTTGAGACCGGTGTTCGGACGTTTTTCTAAAAAAAAAAAAAAAAAAAAAAAAAACCTGTCATTTATGGTCATAAAAACAGAAGCTGAACATAATTCAAAACTGTAAAGTATTTGCTGAATAAAGAAAACATGAAGGATGCCGCTTAATATTTGGCTTTTACGTGAACTTTAAAGCTTATCCCTCATTCCATTTGTTTTCTTTGTTTTGTAATTTTATATTATTTTCGTGAAATGTATTTTTGCTCAACATGCATTTCTCGTGGCCACGAGTTTAATGAATAAACAAACCTGCGTGACATTAGTAACCCAGAATTATTTGAGATATTTTATTTTGAGTTAAGAAATTATTATATTAATTGTTATAGAAATTAATACAATATTAAATAATTATATAGGCGATGCTGTATATACTAATGCTGTCTGTGCGCAATGTAGACAGCTTTCACAAGTGTTTACATGTATTACATGTAGGCCTACTTCAAATTAAATAGCCCTGCAAGAAACATTTCATGCATCCCACAATCTTGTCCATTGACTGACCTTCTTTTTTTCCG
>NC_133382.1:37392631-37409546 GCF_049309525.1 Garra rufa
TAAACCCAGGTATAAAGATGAGGACAAAGAACCAAAGTGAAAGAAAGAGAATTTACTGTGCAGTACTTTACTGCTCCATTATTCAAAACCACCTAATATACTAAATGCACCTGGCTAAAATACTTTATGCAAATGAGGCTGTTTTAAAAATGCTAAAAGTAATTCTAAAAGTAGCACTAAAGGACATTTCATTTAACAGAGACGTTATGGAAGTTTTCTATTGATCATGACGGCAGTAATTGATCAAATGACGGAGAAGAGAGCAGTGAGTCTGGATATCTGCCCGGTTAAAACGCAGTCAAGCGCTGTAGAAGCCAATTAACAGTCAGAACACGAGCCAAAAATTAATTAGCTGTAATTAAATAAGCTCACATCTCTGAGCAGGTCACATACAGGTCAGAAAAGTTGAAGGATGTGTCATAAACACAGATTTGCCACACCATGAATACGTCACTTTAGGAGACTTTCCATTTTAGGGTGAACTATTCCTTTAAGAAGCAGAGGGGAGAGGGAGGGAGAGAGAGGGAGGGAGAGAGAGAGAGAGAGAGAGAGAGAGAGAGAGTGAGAGTGAGAGAGTGAGAGAGAGAGAAAGAGAGAGAGAGAGAGAGTGAGAGAGAGAGAGAGTGAGAGAGAGAGTTTCTTACCACGTCCTTCCTGTAAAGCACCTCCAGGATGTTGCTGAGCAGCTGGCAGCAGGAGTCCAGCTCTTCGTGATTCTCCAGGTGAAGTTTGAGCTGCTCCGTCATCAAAGGCAACAGAATCTCTCTGCAGTCTGTACACACACACAGTAGGAGAAATAATCTCTTTACAACCTGAAGTGAGCAAACCTGCAGACCTAAAATATAAAATATATCAGCCTACCGACCAAGAATATACAGTGCCTTGCAAAAGTATTCATACCCCTTCATTTTTGTTATGTCATGTTATGTTGCTGCCTTATGTTAAACTACTTTAAATTACTTTTTTTCCCCACATCAATCTACACCCCCTAGTCCATAATGGCAAAGCAAAAAATAGATTTTTAACATTTGTGCAAATTTATTAAAAATAAAAAAACTGAAAAGATCCCATTGCATAAGTATTCATACCCTTTTCTGGGACATTCGAAATTTAGCTCAGGAGCATTCATATTGCTTCTAGATGTTACTACACTTCGAGTGGAGATAAAGTGTGGCAAAATCATTTGAATGAGTCTGATTTAGAAAGGCACACACCTCTCAGAAAAGGTCTAACAGCTGAAAATGCATATCAGAGCAAAAACGAAGTCCTGAGGTCAAGATAACTGCCTGTAGAGCTCAGTGACAGACTTGCGTTAAGGCAATGATCTAGGGAAGAGTTCAGAAAAAAATCTGCTGCATTGAAGGTTCACAGAAGCATGTAGCCTCCATTATCCATAATGGAAGACGACTGGAACAACCCCATCCAAGCTGACAGAGCTTGAGAGGTGAAAAGGTGAGGCAAAGAATGGCAGATAATTGCCAAATGCAGATGTGCAAAGCTTGTCACATCAGACCCAAAAAGACTTGATGCTATAAAGGTGCTTCAACTATGTACTGAGTGCTTATGCAATGTACTTATTTCAGTGTTTTATTTTGAATAAATTTGTAAAATTTGCAAATCTGGTTTTTGCTTTGTCATTGATATGGTGTATGGAGTGTAAATTGATGTGGGGAAAAACTAATTTAAAGCAGTTTAACATAATGCTGCAACAAAACGTGAAAAAAATGAAGGGGTATGAATACTTTTGCAAGGCACTGTAGCAATAAATAAGTAACTACAGACCCCATTGAAAACATGGAAATCAAAATCTTCTCAAGACCACAAACTCTAGTTTTAGATTTACAAAGAATCAAAACAAATAAATGGTATTACATAAAATTAAAAAATAAATACATTTAGTTTTCTGCACTGCAGCTAGCTGAATGTAAACGAGTGAGTTCATCATAATTTATATTTATCATGACTATTTATGTATAATATAAAACAGGTGTGTAAATTCTGAACTAAAAAATTTAAAATAAATAAAAAATGACACTGAAAACAAAAATCGAAATCTTTGTCAAATAAAACTAAAGTTAAGGCGGCAAAGATAATTTGTAATAAAACAATAGTGCATAAAATGTTGCACGAATTTTATAAAAAATTCTAAAATGATAAAAGAACAAATATATAATGGACAAAATTAAGTTAAAACAAGTACTTAAATATTTAAGCTTGCTCACTATTTGTGCATGACTAACCAAATGTAAATAAATGTGTGAGTGCTATTGGTTATAATATGAGAATTTGTAATAAATTAAAAAAATAAATAGTTAATAGGGCTGAATTCTAAATAATTGTTTTCATTAAAAATTCTAAATAAATAAAAAAAATAACAAATAAACCAATAGACCATACTGAAAACTTGAAAATCTTTTTTTTAAACCACAAAATCAAGTTTTAAAAATAAATAAATAAATAAACTTAAAATTGAAAGCACTGAATTTAAAATATTTTTTTTCATTAAAACTAAAAATGTGAGAATCAAAATATTGTAACCACAAAATCAAGTTTATATAAATAATAAAATATAAAGAAAGAAAGAAAGTTCTGAATTCAAAATATTAAAAAAAAATTCTAAATATATATATATTAATTGAAATTAATTGATTTATTAATTGAAAGCGCTGAATTTGCACTGAACTATGACAAAAAATCATAAAAAATTCTAAATAAATAAACTATATATAGTATAGTCGTAGTATATATAATAAAAAATTTATTTATTTTACAAATAAATGAATAGAATAAACCACAAAATTAATAAAAACTAAATAAATAAACAGTTGAAAGCACAGAATTAAATTTTTTCATTCAAAATTCTTAATAAAAAAACAAATAAATTAATAGACCAATGTGAATGTGAAAATCAAAATCTTTTTGAAACATAAAAAACAAGTAAAATAATAAATAAACAAACAAACAAATTGTACAACATGTTTAAAAGGAAATATTTAAGCGTCTTATTTGTAAGTGACCAGCCAAATGTGAGTGTCATTCATTACAATAATAATTTGTAATAAAAAAATAAAAATTTATTTGAACATGCTGCAACTAAAAGAACTCACTATATTTTATTAAAAATAAACAAAACAAGTGTTTGAACTATGAATTGTCAAGGTAATCACTTGGGAACACCTGAATTCCAAACATCTCTATCCTTGCAGAAGACAACAAATCTCTCACACACACACACACACACACACACACACACACACACACACACACACACACACACTTGAAAGTGCAGATTGACATCTGCTCCATAACTACAGAGGATGAAATCAAATAAATGCCACATGATCAATAAAAAAGGAAGTGGGCGTGGCCTATAATATGTCCATCAATGTGGGAGTGTTTGCAAGAGCTGAATCAATGTAAATCTGTTTTTCTTCAATGAGGAGTCATTACTGGAGCAAACACACACCGGAGCTCCCGCTGGCCTTCTTCAAAGCTCATTTATCATGCTGTTCAGGCCAGTTTAAACTCTCACAAATAAATCCACACTATCCTTTTACGACCGCACGCACAATACGTTTATGCATTAAATAACTGACCCGCCCGTGAACTTTGAGACGCACTTTACCAAGCAGAATTAAAATCAGGGTCACAGCAGAAATAAATCACAGCGCCTTGACATCAGTAGCGAGCCGGCTTTCCTCAAATGAGACCTGACTTCTGCTTTCCTTCATTTCACTCAACAAAGACAATTTTTGCATTTGCAAGCTATTCCAGGACAAAAGTCGGAAATGCGCAGCCATTTATTTTAATAGTATTCTCGTAATCTAGATGGTTTTGAATGCATCGATTAGTAAAGCAAAAAGCAATGTCAAGGTCATGAGTTTAATTCCCAGAGAACACAAACGCTTATAAAAAAAATAATATATATCTGCCAAATGAATAAATGAATACATTTTTTAAAAAGAACAAGCTTAACAAAAGTCTAGACTCAGCTTCAGACGCTGGTCTGATGCACACTGCAAATATAAAATCGCAAAAGCAAAAAAAAAAAAAAATAAGGCTTCAATCTGACTGAATGTCTTTAAAGCCATTTTCAGAAGTTGGTGCTCAATTTTTAAAAGGCAATGTTTTTTCTGTTTTTTATGCAGAATGTTATGTTAATAATCAAGGCATATTATATGATTTGCTGGAAAATTTGCTGCAATTTCTCATATTTTTTTTACGTTAAAGTATTTAATGTGAAACTTTTTTATTATGTTTTTTATGTATGCTGTACCATTCTGTTGAATTGCAGTCATTCATTGTGGCATAAAGGATTTAACATTTATTAGCCTCCAAATACCACATAGAAGTAAAATAAATAAAATATATCAATATATGTAATATATAATTAAAAATAAAATACAAAAATGATAAAAAAGATACATAATAAATGCATAAACTTTCATATATATATAAATGCATTAATATAACAAAGGAAAATAAAACGAATGCATAAAAATGAGTAAATAAAACAAAAACTAAATTATTCAATAAAAATAATGCATACATTAAAAAATATACAAATAAAACAAATAAATTCATTAAATAGAAATAATGCATAACTGAAAAAGTACATAAAAATAAAACAAAAATAAATATACATAAATATAATGAAATATAAATGCATATATAAAAGGAAATGAAAATAAAACTAATGCATGAAAAATAAATAAATGCATAGATAAGTAAAGAAAGAAATAAAACAAAAATAATAAAAAATAATGCGTAAATGAAAAATTAAATACTACTAAGAAAATTAGATAATGCATAAATGAAAACATAAAAAGAAAATAAAAATTAGTAAATGCTTTAAATATAAACGAATGCATAAATAACAAAAATACAAGAAAAAATGACAAATGCATAAAAATGTATATATAAATGCATAAAATATAATATTACATGCATATGCATATAATAGAATATAATATGCGAAGGCATGGTCACCGTAAAGGAACAAAACAATCAATCTGCAGATTTATTTCAGCCCAGGGTCGTCCAGGACAGCATACTGAGCAATATATTTTTTTTCACAAGAGCAGAGTTTCCCTTGTTACCTTCATAAAATGCAAAAGAAGAATCGGCAGACGTCCTGTTTTAACACTCCTGGTCAGTCAGACAGAAAAGGTCAGTATAAAAAGGTGTTTAACGCAATGCATTTACAACCTTTCAGAGTGGTATTCAATCAACTTTATTCAAGACACATCAAGGTCCATATAGACAAAACAATACAAAAATAAAAGAAAAATTATTTTTTTAAAGTATTATAATGGTGGCATTACTCGCAGCCATATCACACGGCTAAAAACGTATCTAGCATCTGTGTGTTTAGAAAGAGAAAAGCATTGAATCTGCATCTTCAGACGACTAAACTAATTGCAGAAAATTCCAGAAAAATTTGAAAAAATTGCATGCATAAATAAATGTTGCATTAAAATGAACAAACAAATATAAAATACATTAATGTATAAATGCATTAAATGCAAAATTAGGTGCATAAATAAATGCATAAATATATAAACAAATAAATAAAGACTTTATGCTCCAAGTCAAAAGACTCAGTCGTTATGAATTGATGATGATGAAGCCAATCATCAGTCTGTGTTTACAGAAGTAAAAAGCACATAATCACAGGCTTTATGGGTGGCCACAATTTCATATTGATGTAAAGCACCAATTTAAAGACTATATTTGACATTTTCTGTAGAAAATGTGAGTGCGGATGATTGACCTTCATTCAGATGGCCAACCCCAAGAATGAGCCATCGCAATAGTCACGCTCGCTCGCCTTGCAAAACAACCATTAAAACTGCATATTAACAAGCTGTCAAACAGAATTCAAAAATTAACTTCTGAATAACGCTCATTAGACAAACCAAACGCAGAATCCTCTAGAAACACGTCATTTGTGTGAGTCAACAAGCATTTGAAGTTTGCATTAGCTGTTTCGAATAAATGGAAGTTGACAAATCTCTGCTGAAGTGCAATGAACACCACACACACGCAAACGCATTACTCAGAAAAACAACAAGAAGTGACACCAGCCGCTAGCGCTCAACACATTTGTTCAGGTTAGACAAGCCCATTTTTGGGTAATTTATTCCAGTGGAGCTGGAGGCACTGGAAAGCGAGTGCTGGAGGAATCGGCGGCCGAAAACACGCTCTGAGACGAGATCTACAGCTCAACAACTTCTTAAATCTCATTTTCCACACACTACTGGTGCTAAAAACACTGACAGGGTTAAAAAAAAAAAAAAAAACAGCAGCAGCTTTTCAAACAAGGTCTGAAGAAACGACAAACTCTTAAAAAAAAAATTAAACTAAATAACTAAATAACTAAATAATTTATATTATTTAACCAGCTTACAAAAATAAGTTTTCTGGTCAAATCTTCATATATTATATTATATTATATTATATTAGATTAGATTAGATTAGATTACATTAGATTATTATAATTTACTGTACATAAGAATATCAAAAATAAGCAATAACTAAAAAACTAAACTCACTATATTTTCTAAATAAAAAATAAATAAAATTTCTCTAGTTCATTTAAAGTTAACTAAATTATTTTATTTATTAAGGTTTAAACTGGAAAAATTAGCAACTGAACTGGAAAATGGACATTGATACATAAAATAGAATAAAATATACAATGTAAATAAAATAAATAAATATTGACCATGTAAAGCTGGAATAAATAAAATAAAATAAAATAAAATTCAGCTTGTTCATTTAAAGTTAACACAATTATTTTATTTATTAAGGTTTAAACTGGAAAAATTAGCCACTGAACTCGAAAATAGACATTGTGTATTTTATTCTATTTTATGCACCAATGTTAATAAATAAAATATTAGACAGGTAATGTAATATAATATAAATAAGTAAAAAAATAATATAATATAATATAATATAATATAATATAATATAATATAATATAATATAATATAATATGTAGTACATGAGAACCCTCTCGCCAAAAATAATAATATTAAAAACTAAAAATGTTTTATATAATTAACCAATAAAATAAAATAAAATAAAATAAAACTTCAGCTAGTTCATTCAAAGTTAACTAAATTATTTTATTTGTTAAGGTCTGAACTGGAAAAAATATTGATGCATAAATTAAATTAAATATATAATGTAAATAAATAAAAAATATAATGTAATACAATATAATATAATATATGCATCCTTTACTACTTTACTTTATTGTGGTAAAATCATTAAAATGTATTCAACAATATATACCTCCTTAATGTCACACATGTAGATTATTTACCAAATAATCAGATTATCTGGAAATAAATCTAATTATTGGTTGGTTCATTCATTAAATCCTGATTTCTTTGTGTCGTTCCTTGAGAGTGAGAGAGGCTGAAGCGCATGGACGCGTGATGAGTGATTTAATTAAGTCAGAACAGGAGACACATCCACAGATAATTACTGCTGAACGACGTGCAACTACTTACAATCTACCCGCAGAGCTGCCATATGTCACTGCTTTAACACAACACACACACACACACACACACACACACACACACACACACAACACAAACACAACATCCTTACCCACTGCATCATTCACAAACATTCATGAGAATTACCTGGATTTCTATAAGAAATGTCCCAATACAGAACTTTGCCCAGACAACTGCATCATAATAATGGTAGATTCTTAAATAGTAGGTTGAGACGCAACTTAATTTATATGCAAATGCCTTAAAAAAACAACGTATGTAAAGTTGCAATTGCACAACTTATGTTGCTCACTGATAAAATATATATGTATAATGTATCCTTAACTTGCAAATCACACTTTTGTCTAATTTATTTTTCTTAAGTTAACTAAACTATTTGATATAGTAAGGTCTGAATCGAAAAATTAGCCCACATAGACACTGATGCATTAAAAAAATTATAATAAAAATAAAATAAAATGTGTATTTCTCAGGTAATTTAAGGTTAAAGTTAAAGTTATTTAGAGGAAAAAAGAGACAAAAAAATAAAAGATAAAATAAAATACTTAATTTAGTAAGGTCTGAATTGCAGAAAGGAGCCCATATGGACATTGAAAAAAAAAAAATAAAAAAAAAAAATAATAATAATAATAATAATAATAATAATAATAAAATAAAATAAAATAAAATAAAATAAAATAAAATCCATCCAATTAAAATAAAAATTAGTCTGGTAATTTAAGGTTGACTAAATTTTATTTAGTAAGGTCTGAAAGGAAAAAATGAGACACTGAAGCATAAAGTAAAATAAAATAAAACATAGTTAGCAAAATAAAAAAGCAATTCTTAAATTATAATTAATAAAATATAAAATAAATTCAACTTGGCTAAGTAATTGAATGTTAACTAAAATATTTAATTTAGTAAGGTCTGAATGGGAGAAAGGACCCTCATCTGGACACTGAAAAATAGAATAAAATAAAATATTTGCCAAGTCACTGAAGATGACTAAACTAAACTAAACTAAAATAAAATAAAGTTAAAAAGTTAAATAAATTATGTTATTTACTAAAGTTTTAAATGGGAAAATGAATAATAATAATAATAATAATAATAATAATAATAATAATAATAAAATAAAAAAATAAAATAAAAACATTTTATTTGGGCAGGTTAAGTTTAAAAAGGATGCAGCGACCTTTAAGAAAGAGTGTGTGTGTGTGTGTGTGTGTGTTTGTGTCTGTGTGTACGTACCATGCTGAGTAAACAGGTCGCTGTGGACGATATCAATCATGCAGTTCAACTTCTGCTTCACCAGACGGCCCAGAGGAACTTTCAGAATAAACTCACTGAAGAGCTTACTGGAGAGAGAGAAAGAGAAAAAGAGAAATAGAAAGGGTCAGCACTGCTTTTAACTGCACGACCAGAACTTAGTTAACACTAACAGGTGTGTGTGAGAGTGTTTGTACATCCCTCTCTTCTCATCTTCACTTGCTGTTGAAGTGACAGCTCATTTCTAAAACATGCTAAGTGCCCTGGGCTATACCTCTCTGTCCTCATCTCAACACACTCACACACACACACACACACACACACACACACACACACACACACACACACACACACACACATGTTTGTTTTTGTGAATTGTGGGGACATTCCATAGACGTAATGGTTTTTATACTGTACAAACCGTACTTTCTATCACCCTACACCTTCCCTACACCTAAACCTAGCCCTCACAGGAGACTGTGCATATCTTTACATTCTCAAAAAAACGTATTCTGTATGATTTATAAGGCTTTTGAAAAGTGGGGACATGGGCAATGTCCTCATAAGTCACCCTCTCCTTGTAATACCTATGTCATACCCATGTTATTACACACATTTGTGTCCTGATATGTCACAAAAACATGCCCACACACACACACACACACACACACACACACACACACACATATACACACACTTGAGCTGAGGGCACAACAGGAGAGCAGAGGCTCTTCTTGTGGAAAGAACTGGCACTTGAAGAAAGCAGGATGAGAGCGGTCTGGCAGACGATGACAGAATTCAGAGATGGCCTCATTCAGCGTTTGTTTGGTCTGTGTGTGTGTGTGTGTGTGTGTGTGTGGGACCCACGACATCTCTGCTGAGCAAACAAACTTCTGTGACAATGAACTGTGAGCAAACAGCACAGTGCTAACACAGTGTGTGCTAACCAGGCCCCCAGTCAATTTTCTGTCCTCAATGATAGTGAAAAGAGCAAAACACATTTCCTGAAGCAGTTTTCCCAAACTGGCTCTTCCCTCATTGGTCAGGGGAACAAAAGGCCCGTTTCGAACTCATCCTACTGCTCAGTGCTGTGTTTTTGACTTTAAGGGAATGAAAACATTTATGACTCCCCCACTTTTGTCGCTGCATATTGAAATATTAAATAACTGAAAAATAATAAATAGAAATAGGTTATGTGCTGCATGTTGTGCCCAACAGTGCCTTTTACCCATTACTGTAATAGGAATATCAACAGAAAGGAAAGAAAACAGAAAGAGAAACGTGAAGGGGAAAGTGAAAATAGAAATGAAAAGCAATGGGGAAAAAGAGGTAAAAAAGGGAAAAAGAAAAAGCAAATAGGAAGTAGAGAGATGAAAGTAAAACGGGGAAAAGAGGAAAAGTAAGGAAAAAGGAAAGGAAAAGACAGGGAAAAGGAATGGAAAGCAAAGGAAAGAAAAAAGAAAAAAGAAAATGGAAAAGTGAAGGTAAATGGCAAAAATAGGAAAAGTAAGGAAAAGGGGAAATAAGAGAGATGGAAGAAAAGAAAAGAAAGAAAAGAAAAGAAAAATGAAGACAGGAAAGGAATTAGGAAATGGAAAAGTGAAGGTAAAGGGGAAAAGAGAGGAAAAGGAGAAATAAAACAGAAAGGAAAGGAAAAATGGATAAAGTGAGTCAAGCAAAGGGGAAACAAAAGAGGAAAAGAAAAGAAAAGAAAAGAAAAGAAAAGAAAAGAAAAGAAAAGAAAAGAAAATGGAAAAGTGAAGGTAAATGGCAAAAATAGGAAAAGTGAAGGTAAATGGCAAAAATAGGAAAAGTAAGGAAAAGGGGAAATAAGAGAGATGGAAGAAAAGAAAAGAAAAGAAAAGAAAAGAAAAGAAAAGAAAAGAAAAGAAAAGGGGAAAAAAGAGGAAAAGTAAGGAAAAGGGGAAATAAAAAAGAAAGGAAAGGAAAAATGGATAAAGTGAGTCAAGCAAAGGGGAAACAAAAGAGGTAAAACAGGGAAAAAGAAGAAAAGAAAAGAAAAGAAAAAAAAGAAAAGAAAAGTGAAGGTAAAGGGGAAAAGTAAGGAAAATGGGAAATAAAAGAGACAGAGAGGGAAAGGAAAGGAAAGGAAAGGAAAGGAAAGGAAAGGAAAGGAAAGGAAAGGAAAGGAAAGGAAAGGAAAGGAAAGGAAAGGAAAGGAAAGGAAAGGAAAGGAAAGGAAAGGAAAGGAAAGGGGAAAAGAGGAAAAAAAGGGGTCCCACTTTACACTAGGTGGCCTTAACTTCTATGCACTTACATTTAAATTAATCATTTGGTGCAATGTACTTATTGCGTGCATACATGTTTTTACACTGTACTTATATATTTTTTAAAACCTATGTAATTACATTTATAATTAATTAATTAATTTCTGTAATTACCCCTGTTGACCAATCCCTTACACCCAAACCCACCCTTAAACATACCCATACCACCAAACCTGTCCCTAACCTTACCCATATCCCACATTAATAGAAGCAAAAGTGATTTGCAATGCAATATGACCACATTAAGTAGATTGTACATAATAGTTAAGGCCACCTAACATGAAGTGTGACCAAAAAAGGAAAAAGGGGAAAATAGATGGAGAGGACAGGGAAAGGAAAGGAAAGGAAAGGAAAGGAAAGGAAAGGAAAGGAAAGGAAAGGAAAGGAAAGGAAAGGAAAGGAAAGGAAAGGAAAGGAAAGGAAAGGAAAGGAAAGGAAAGGAAAGGAAAAGGAAAAGGAAAAGGAAAGGAAAAGGAAAGGAAAGGAAAGGAAAGGAAAATGGGAAAAGAGAGGAAAAAGGAAATGAGAGAGATGGAGAGGAGAGGAAAAGGAAAAAATAGAAATGAAAGGAATTAGGGAATGGAAATGTAAAGGTAAAGTGGAAAAGAGATAAAAAAAGTAAGGAAAAGGGGCAATAAAAGAGATGGAGAGGAGAGGAAAAGGAAAGGAAAATTTAAAAAAAGTTAAAACTAGTGGGCAACATAGAAGTCTACTATATGAAGATATTCCTGAAATGTTTCCCTCAAAAATCATAATTTCTTTATGGCTGAAGAAAGGCTGATGAACATCTTGGATGACAATGGGGTGAGTACAGTACATATCTGTACATTTTTGTTCTGGAGGTGAACTAATCCTTTAACGGTGGCTGTAACTACTTTCTATGCATGCACACCAGCATTCAACAGCTCTCGGTCTGAAACATCACTTATACGGCCAACACAACAGGAACACAAATTACTCAGGGAATCTAACAAGAATCCCGCTGTTACAAAACGCCTTGTGAAAATGTCACGTCTAGGAAAATTGGTTTGGTGAGGAAAGGCCGTCGTCAGCTAAACTTCAGAGACGCAGCAGGATTCATGCCATCATCTCTCACCGCGGTAAATTTAGCCATCGCTAGAGCAGCGTAACTCCATTATAATGCCACTCAGGGAGGAACGCATTATCCAGACCAACAGACGGGATGGGCGAGTGACCGCTGCGTCTCCACGGCAACCGGACCACTTTGCACTGATTGTGTGTTGAATCTAAAGCGGCCGAGAAAGACTTGAGCGCTAAAGCGATGTGGTAACAGTAATGACCTATGAGCCAAACTCCAGAAAGATGTTAATGATGATCGGATCTAGTGTTTGAAACGTGTGTGAGAAACATCGGACTGAAGAACTCCACTACTCAGACTGATTTCATTAGCAGCCTCTCTCAGAGTCACTTAGACACAGACAGACACATGAGGAGAGACACGGGAGCAGATGAAAGGCACAAGGACGGATAGACGGAATGAAAACCAGCAGGTAGAAGCAAGGAGACAGACAGGAGGAAATAAGAAGCAGGATGAGGAGAGAGAGAGAGAGAGAGAGAGAGAGAGAGAGAGAGAGAGAGAGAGAGAGAGAGAGAGAGAGACAGACAAGGGGAAAGAGAGACAGGGTGAGGATAACAATATTGGGTTTTGTTTGTGAGAGAGATAGAATGAGGAAAACAGAAAACAGACAGGATGAGGAGAGAGAGAGACAAGACAAAGAGAGTGAGACGAGACAGGCAAAGACAAAAGCAGAGAGAGACAAAAGAGGGATGTGTGTTTTAAAACTTAGAAAGACATGAATAAAATAATAAAATAAAATAAACATATTATAAAATATAGTATATAGTGTAAAATACGGTTAATTCTAAATCTTAAAGACATTCTAATAAGTAAATGAAAAAAAAAAAACTAAAAAACTAAAAATAATATATGGGTAATTCAAAATAAAATAAAATAATAAAATAAATGGGCAGTAATATAATTAGATTGATTGCGCTTTATTTTATTTATTTATTTAAGAAACGAAATCACGGTCAATCTCAAAAACAGCTCTTTTGTCGTAATTATGCTTTTAGATATATGTTTGTCTCGTTTACAGAAAAAAAAAAAAAGCCCAGGTTGCATTTTGGCAATAGTTATCCTTTAAATTTTCAACACATTCCAGTATGTTTATTTACAAAAAATAACAAAATAAAATACTAAGAATTAAAAAATAAGGGCAATTCTAAATTTCAAAGACATTCTGATAATAAAATAAAATAAAAAATAAAATAACATATACCTAAAAAAAATCTAAATATTAAATAAGGGTAATTCTAAATCTCAAAGACCTTCTGATAATAAAATAAAATACAATAAATCTAAAAATAAAACATTCTGACAATTAAGTAAAAAAGGTAAAAAAAACTAAACAATAATAAGGGTAATTCAAAATAAAATAAAATACATTTTTGTTGAGGCAAAATGTGCAACAATATAATTTGATTGTTTGTGTTTTTCACTTTTATTTTATTTAATTCAGAAGTAAATTTGTGCATTTACATTTCAAAAACATTCCAGTATGTTTATTTAAAAATAAAATAAAATAAAATAAAATAAAGATAATACTAAATCTCAAAGACATTCTGATAATGAAATAAAATATAATAAAGTAAAAATAAATAAATAAATAAATAAATAAATAAATAAAGGGTAATTCTGAATCTCAAATTCTGATAATAAATAATTATTAAAATAAAAACAAGTAACACACATAATATAAGGGTAATTCAAAATAAAATAAAATGAAATAAAATAAAATAATAAAATAAAATAAAATAATAAAATAAAATAAAATAAAATAAAATAAAATAAAATAAAATAAAATAAAATAAAAATAAAAATGCAGATTACACCCAAATTTCAACTTTCAAATTTCAAGATGAGGCAAAATGGACAACAATATCATTTGTTATCATTAACTGTGTTTATTACTTTTATTTAATTTATTTATTTATTTATTCAGACGGAGGTTTTTGTGTTAAAATCTCAAAAACCTTCCAGTATGTTTATTTAAAAAAAAAATGCTACTAACAGTTACAGCTAGAAGTATTTATTAGCTAAAAACCATGAACAATGTATGACAAACTCACCTGAGCTCCTTTGGATCAAAGACCAGTTTGAGATCGTTGACGATAGTCGGGACATATTTCAGTGCAGCACCCTAGAATTCACAAAAAATATATATATTAGCATGATCAATGCTCTAAGATCTTATGAAACAAATTAAATAAATTAAAAAAAGAGGGGAAATCCAAGGTTAGTCAGCATAAAAATAAATCAATCATTTTAGAGGATTGTGTTAATTTCTGATGAATTGTGCTGTTCAAACTCTGTAAGACTGAAGAACCCGAGTGACTTTACATTGTCCACGGAACTACATGAAGGTGTCAAGAGCCTCATTTAATGATCAAAAACGCTGGCCGCTGTGATTCTCATCAGTCCATCTGCGCTCAGAGCGAATCCAGCTGAGCTGAAAGGCCTGAGGAGAGCGCTGTCAATGAAAGATGAAGCTCATGCAGAGAAGATGCTTATAAAACACAAATACTCTCCTACATCCCGATCAATAGTGAGAGCACAGATGATTAATGAGCCACGAACACGCGTGTTTCCTTCTCTAACTGCTTCTCTTAACGCTTAACAACACTACGGACAAACACCCATCTACAAATCTGAGCACGGCTTACTATCAACCAACAAATGATGCAAATGAAGCCACTAACATTTAGCAAAATGCAAATAAAATGAAGTACAAATGCGTAAATACAAATAGAAAGAAATAAAAATAAAGCAACCTACATACAAATATTCTTAGCAGAAATTTAATAAATAAATAAATATCCAACTATTTTATCTGAAAGCAAAAAATCAAAAGCACTTAACTAAAAAGTTTAAGAATGTGAAATACCATTTATTTATTTATTTATTTATTTTTTTATTTATTTTAAAAACAACCAACCAAACAAAAAATTTATAAAAATATAAATACAAAGTTTCAAAATGTGAAATACAGCCTGCAAAAAGTAATAAAAAAGAATTAAAAAAAGAATTTAATTAATTAATCAATTAAAGTATACCAAATGTGAAAAAAGAAAGAAAGAAAGAAATACGAATAGAAAGAAAGAAATAGAAATAAAGCAACCTACAAACAAATATTTCCAGTAGATAAAAATAAAAAAACAGCAAACTGAAGTTGTTAAAAAAAAAGTTTAAGAAAGTTTAAGAAAATACAGTGTCTGTAATAAAAAAATAAAACCAAACAAGCAAGAAATAAATAAAAATAAATACAAACCAACAAGTTTCAGAAAAAAAATCTGAAATACAGCCTGCAAAAATAAACACATTTAAAAAAATAAAAGTTTCAGAATATGAAACACAATTAAATAAAATAAAAAAATTAAATAAATATGAATAGAAAGAAAGAAATAAAGCAACCTACATACAAATATTATCCGTGTGTAAAATACAATAAATAAATACAATAAATGTACAACTTGTTTATCTGATAGCAAAATTCATAGTCTGTACAAAATCTCTTTAAAAAAAGGATAAGAAATAATAATAAAAAACACTCAAATAAAATTTAAGAATGAGAAATACAAAAAAATGAATTAATTAAATAAACAATAATAAAAAAATATATAAATACAAACCAACAAGTTTCATAATGTGAAATACAGCCTGAAAAACAATAAATATATATAAAAAAATAATCAAAAATTCAGAATGTGAAATATAACGGAATAAAAGAAAAAAAAACAGAAAAAATAGAAAAAGCAACCTACAAACTAATATTTTCAGTATGTGAAATGCAATGCCATAAACATAAATAAAAAAAATAAAAGAAAGAAATACAAATATGAACAAATACATGGTAATAAAGCAACCTACAAACGTTTTTGAAAAAAAATAAAAAATCAGTATTTGTAATGCAGTGCCACACATAATTAAAAATAAATAACAAATGCCCAACTAAAGTTTAAGAATGTGAAATACCATGTCTTTATTCAAAAATAAATAACACTTAAAATTGTCATCAAATATAAAAGAAACAGCAAGTTTCAGAATGTGAAATACAGGAAAAGAATAGAAGACATTTTGGTTTGTATGAGTAGTTTCAACTGAATTTAACAGGAATCTTGTTCCAGGATCAACAACTGATTACAGCTGAGCAAAAAGTCCTTCAAGTGACAGCTTTAAAACCTTGTTTAAGTAAAGACTCAACTCACAGCTTCTTTGTAAAACAGGTTTACTGCTATTGAGCTGATAAACGTCTGGTTTTATATTAGGCGCACCTAAAGATGTGCGAGTCCTGAGAGTTTCCAGATCTGGATTTAAAGCGGCTCCTTCCCCCTTTTGATCCTCATCTCGGTGTCAAATTCTGACGTACTTTGAAATCATTTAAAAGCGGTATCTGAAAGAGGTGTGAACCTACAGTCAACAGAGGCAGTGATGGATGGGTTGTGAAGTTTCCCATTTGATAAATATTCTCTTCCCAGCAGCCCACATAGCGGCTGATTCATCCTGAGAGTTAAGCAGGAAATGAGGTGATGAAGTTCAAGTGTTTACTAAATAAAAAGTGAATATCTGAGGCCGTAACTCGCGTTTGGTTGGATGCGTTTTGAAGTTGTAACGCACCGGTCGGGCCAAGAGTTTTACAGCAGCGACTTCACAGAAAGTTTGTCACTTGGCTGGAATAAATCGCACCGAACACCCACATTTTAAGAAGTTAGAGAGTCTGAAACACAGTTAAACACACTTTAACTCACAGGATTGGACTAGCA
>NC_133382.1:37410046-37434784 GCF_049309525.1 Garra rufa
CCTGCATCGCTCCAAGCCGACTCACAACCCGTCCACAGGGCCTGATGCTTTGAGTGAGCAAGTGTAAGTGTGTGTGTGTGTGTGTGTGTGTATTAGAACAGGGGTGGGTTAACTCAAAGAAGAAGTGACAGGAAAGGTCAGTGACCAAAAAAACTGCACACAAATGGAGGAGGAGGAGCGGAGAAACAGATGGAAGGAGAGGAGGACAGATAGAGTACCTTGAGGAGAAGCTAAAGAGGGCCAAGCCAAAGCCACAGTGGACAGAAGAGGAGATCAGGTGACGAGAGAGAGACACACAAACACACTCTTCAACACGTGAAAGACAGAAACATACATATTCATGTCTGACAGAAGAAACAGAGCGGCATTCTGGGAAGATGTCCTGAGATACAGAGCCTTCAGATACACATTTTGCTCATGCTGTTCTTCCCAAACCTGTATGACTTCCCTTCTAGCAAGGAACTGCTCTTTTCTATACAATGAAAGTGTACACTATTGTTCACAAGTTTGGAGCATCTCTTACGCTCATCAAAGCTGCACTTATTTTCTTCAAAAATTCTGAAATATTATTACAATTTAAAATAACCCTTTTTCAATTGAAAAGGTTTTAAAATGCTGTTTATTTTGTGATTCAAAGCTGAATTTTTTGCATCATTACTCTAGTCTTCAGTGTCACATGATCCTTCAGAAATCATGCTGATATGCTGATATTACTATAGTTTAAATTCTTTTACATATCAGTTTCTCTTCCCATACAAGTGGGCAGTTTTGATGCAACATATTTAACACAAATTATGCCAAATTTCAAAGGTTGTTTTAAGTAAATGAGATAAATCAGCTTGTTCAGGTTTTTGCCCTTTTTTCCATTTGAATTTTTATAGACTGGTTTAATGGTTAAATAGAAAAAAATATTAATAAAAAAATAAGAAAATAAGAAACACACACAATTTAACTTTTTTTCTCATTCAGTTTTATTTTTACCAAATTCTGTGTTTTTGAATAATCGTCTCAGTTGCATTTTAATGGTTCATTAAATTTTAATAATCAAAAGCATCTCTAATAATTGCTAATAAATTATTTATTTTTAAATGTTTAAAAATATTTAATAATAAATATTATTTATTCATTTATTATTCTTATTCACCCACCCCCTTTTTTTGTAAATAATATGTAAAAAAAAAAAAAAAAAATCATAATTTTAGTAGTAGTAATATATTTCTGTCACAATTTCTTCAAGTTAAACCGAACTTTTATTTTGACAGGTTGCTGTTAAATTTTAATACATTTTTAATTGATTTTATATAAAAATAATAATAATAATAATAATAATAATAATAATAAAAATGATCAAAATAAATATTCATTCATTCATTCCCATCCTCCCCCAAAAAATTGTATTTACAGTTGGTGGTAAATAAATTCTGGTAAATAATTTAAATACAATTTTATTTCAGTCACAATTTCTTCAAGTTAAACTGAACTTTTATTTTGATGTGTTGCTGTGAAAACCTTTAAGTTTCTGTGTGCGTATGATATTTATTTTCTCAAAATAAACAATAAAATGCTCATAAAGTGACATTTATAGAAGTTCATGTACTACTTGTCAAAAGTTTTTCAACAGTAAGAATAATAAGTCTCTTCTGCTCACAAAGCCTGCATTTATTTGATTTTTTTAGGAATCTTTGATAAATAGAAATGCTCATAAATGCTATTTTTCTGAACTTTGTATTCATTAAAGAAACCTGAAAAAAAATCAGCTCAGCTGTTTTCAACATAATAATAATAAATGTTTTCTGAGCGGCAAATCAGAATATTAGAATGATTTGTAAAGGATCGTGTGACTGGTGTAACGATACTAAAAAATCAGCTTTAATATCACAGGAATAAATTAGATTTTAAAATACATTCAAATAGAAAGTAGTTATTTTAAATAGTAAAAATATTTCGAATTTCTGTCTTTGCTATAGTTTGGATCAAATAAATGCAGGCTTGGTGACTGGAAAATACCTCTTTAAAAAAAAAAATAATAATAATTTTGAAAAATCAACTTTTGACTCTTAGTGTATATTGAAGCAAAGCATACGGCCCTACATATGGATATCATTTGTTGGCCTTCGTTGTATGTAAAAGAGAAGCGTAAACATTCTCAGAAATATCTCTTTTGTTTTGCATGTGTGAACAGATGTGTAATTGTTCAGATTTTTCTTAACTAAATGCTCCATTAACGCAGCGTTTAAACATCCAGCTCATCAGAAAGTCGGTTCCTAGAGCGTTCTCACCTTCACCCCGCCGGTCCCTTCAGCATTGCTGTTCATCATGGCGTTAAACGAGGCAAAGAGATTCCTCAGGGACTCCATGAAATCACTCTCGCCTTTGTTCTCGTAGAGCCTGAAGGAAAACACACAAACAGCAGATGATCAGGGGCTCGAGCAGCGAGAATCATTTCATCCAAATCATCAGAGAGACAGCAGACCGCTCTACATGTGTTTGGAATGCAAATCCATGACATCAAACTAGCCCGAGCCATATGAATACACATCAAAAACAATGTGTCAAACTCCACACACGCGCACACACTCCCACCTGTTCACTGGCACTTCTAAACTAGCTCCTGATTACAGGCTGATCAGATTGATGAATTGCTCCGTAATCTATTTTGAAGGGCAGAGAGCCGACGGGCCGTCGCGGCGTCGCTCCAAAGAGCCAGACAAACACCAGGAGGATTCCCATGCTCTCGCTTTCATTAAACGCTCACCAATGGCCTTTGCTGATGCGATTAGCGCCACCTGATTTTCTGTGCTCTGGTTACGGTGAGGGTCAGACATTCTCAACCTCATCCAAAGCGTTTACATTAGACCGGCCCTCCAACACACACAGAGTTAGCTAATGGCCTGCCAAATAGACCAAAATATTCTTCATGCTCTAGTTGACCATTAATTAGTTTCAAGTGCTTTATACCCATTAACTCCTACCATACAGGGGGCATAAGATAGAACTAAATTACTTTTAATCAAAGTTTAAAAACAGTCAGGGTTAAATGTGGTGATATATAACTTACAAATCAAGTGAAAAATAAAAAATATTATATTTTGCAAAAAACAATCAATTAATCAATTAAGGGGAGACAATGCAGGCAAAAACAGTTTTTTCATGCACCTGTCAAGTTTGAGTTTTTGGGCTTTTTGGTGTTTCATAAAGTGTTTTTTTTTTCAGATTAGTGGAAAGAAAACACCCAAAAGACACTGTTAAGTGTTTATTTTATAGCACTTTATCTATTTGTGTCAATACATTTCAATTACAATCCAGTTTTAAAGGCTGTTTCCTCAAAATGAGTTTTTTCTCCTACACTGAGCCATAAATCTCCACTTCAGTAGCACTTACACACATCAAAATTTAAATTTTTATTCCTGTCTATATTCTGAAAGGGATTTGTTTATATATAATTTGCTTGATTTTGTACATGACTTGATTTATTCCCCCAAAACTGGTCAAAAAATACATTTTCTGTCTGTTCTAAGTTTTTTTTTTCTGAATTATGGGAGACAAAATGAGATACCCAAAATCCCCTCTGTAAAAACATTTAACTCTAATGTGTCAAAAAATGAAACAAGTATTTTGAAACTGACTTTATTCAGTGTTTAAATTTGTGTACTAGAAATGTATGCAAATTAGTGCATATTTCATTAAATAATGCCTCATTTTCATATTTAAACCTAACATTTTAGAAAACTTGTCATACCAAAAATGCTTGCAATTATCGACGTAATCAATTAACTGGGTAAGTAAGGTGATAACTATTAGTTAATTTTTGTACCCTATTCACCTGCAGGGTCTGGCCTTAATTAAGAGGTCATATTTAGCCCCAAAAATCAAATAGAAAAAATATGATTATTATTTTGTAAAAAAAAAAAAAAAAAACGCTAGAAATAAAATAAACAAAAATAAACACTGTCAAGAAATGCTGTGGTCATATTTTACACTAAAATCTAACGAAAAATAAGAAATCATATTTTGCATGAATAAAAATAAACAAACTTTTAAGAAAAATAGAAATATAAATTAGAAACATTGGACATATTTTACCTCATGCTCTAGTTGATCATTAATTATTTTGAAGTGCTTTATACCCATTAAATACTACCATACAGGGGACATAAGATAGAACTAAAATACTCAGGTCATATTTAGCCCCAAAAACCTGACAAGAAATGCTGAGGTCATATTTAACAATAAAAAAATGAAAAATAAGAAATCATAAATAAATACATAAAAATAAACAAACTTTCCAGAAATGCTGAGGTCATATTTAATAAATATTTAATAAATAATACTTTGCAAAATTCAATCAATATGCATTTATTTATTTACCCCCCCTCCCCAATATTTATTTGATATTGTAAATATTCTGTAAAAAACAATGTTTTAATAATTTTAGTAGCAGTAGTACAGTTACATTAAGTAATATAGTTGTCACAATTTCTTCAAGTTAAACCAAACTTTTATTTTGACATGTTTCTGTTAAATAATCAGAAGCATCTCTGATTAACAGATTTAATTTTTACTAAATTTGTAAAAAAAATAAATAAATTATAATAATAATAATTATTATTATTATTATTTAGTTATTCATTTAAAATATATGTAAATAAAGTTATTTTAATAAGCAAAAATGACTCAAGATAATCTGATCAGAGAGTACAAGATTGAAGCAAGTCCTCCAGTCTATTTTTTCGTCATCTCTCTTTACTTTCAACCCGTGATCATTCAAAAGGTCACTGTACACTGAGTCTGATTTTCGTATGCGTTTTTTTTTTTTTTTTTTTTCTCATATTCGCCATCCTTATCAAAATGCTTGTTTTGGATGTGAAAATGCAGAAAATCAAACTGGATCCGATTATAATATATATAATAACATTTGTTTTCTTTTTTTTTTTGCTGAAGAGTTGACACCTAAATTCATACAGTAATGAATTTACTTTTCTCTAAGCCTTTTGGTGTGAAAAGGGTTTTACATTTGCCAAAAATAGAACTTCTTATATTAAAAACAAGCAAGCCCTGCCCAGATTTAACGCAAAAGTAACGTAACGCATTACTTTCCATAAAAAGTAATTAGTTACTTTTTAGAGAGTAACTTAATATTGTAATGCATTACTTTTAAAAGAAACCTTCCCCAACACTGCATTTGAATAAGGATAACACGATAGAAAGATGTTGAGCAGGGCTTCAGTAAACATTGAAATGAATGAACATTTGATGAAACTTGTATCGAGGCAGTTTCCTTGTGTGACATCAATAGCTATTCGATCATATAATAATTGTTATTTTTGGCCACATTTCTCATCATCTCCACTGCCGTCTGGCTGATCTTTAACTCGGAGACGTGTGTGTTCGTGCTGGGCATGAGTTGGTGAACAGCGGCAGGAGGTCGAGTCTGTGAGCGAGCAGCGAAGTCAATCAGATCAGACTCTGCTCATTAGTGTCTCTCAGTGTCAGGCGCTCTGAGCGTTCAGGTAGTTAAAGGACGGAGATGGTCTGCCCAGACGGGCCTTAGAGACACCATCATATACTTCACCCGCAGACAACAAGCTAATCACCAGCGCTGAACTTAATTTAGGCTGAGTCATTACTCAACATGTCCTCCGTCTCCCTAAATCAGCGCCGCTGCCCATTCCACTTCCTGTCTGCCTCAAACACATCCTCCATCCGTCACCAAACAAGGGCACTTGGGTTTGATAAAGGTGTGGCAATCCAGATCTGCACTTTACATCAAGCTGTCACATCTCTTAGACTTAACTGCAGCTTATTGGATAGGAAACCCATTTCATGAGAGAGAAAAAGAAATACGTTTTTGGCGTATATGTTGGATACACCAACCTTTATTCTCTGTTATTATCAGTTTGTTATCAATTGTTCAATTGTTAAAAAATATTAAGAAAAAGAAAGAAAGAAAGAAAGAAAGAAAGAAAACTAAAATAAAAGAAAGAATACTAAATAAAATTACGAAATAATACAATTATTAATATACTATAATAACTAAATTAGTACAAATACCAATAATAAATAACTAAATCACTAATTAATAAACAATAACTAAATCACTAATTATATATATATATATATAAATACCAAATTATGCATAATTATAAATAATTTTTAAATAAAAACAAAAAAATATCTGAAAATAACGACAACAATAAAAATTACTAATTAATAAACAATAACTAAATCACTAATTATAAATAACTACTAAAAAATAAAAAAATATATTTCACTGTAAAATTAAAAACATCAAGAATTTTAAAATAATAAATAAAAAATAACTAAATTACTAATTAACAAACAATAACTAAATCACTAATTATAAATACATACCAAATTAACAATTATAAATAACTACCAAAAATAAAAATAACAATAAATTAAATAATATTAAATTAAAATAAATCAAACTAAAACGATAAATAAAAAATGTAATTTTGCACTGTAAAATAAAAATTCCAAGTATTTAAAAATGATAATAATAATAATAATAATAATAATAATAAACAACTAAAAATTATTACCAAATTACTTATTACACAAACAGTAATTTCTAATTTAGCATAAAAAATAAAAGTAATTGTTATTGTAATATTTCACAGTAAAAAATTAAAACAACAACAATAATAATTTTAACAGTAATATTCATTATCATGTTAAATACCAAACTACAAATTACTAAAAATAAAAAACTAATAAATACAATGATTGTAATATTTTACTCTAAAATAAAAAAACAAGTATTTTAAAATAAAAATACTTATAATAACAACTCAAATTGATTACTAAATTAATTACAAAACAAACTGTAACTACTAATTAAGTACTAAAAATAGAAAAAAGAAGAAATTATTATTGTAATATTTCATATTTTTGGTCTTATTATTTAAAAATTGCCATATGATATTTATATTATATAATATTATTTAATAATTGCCATATTAGCTAGTTAGTTAGTTGTTTGTTTTGGGTAGCACCAATATAAAACATTTTTCTTATTACATTTTAATGGCCATCAACCGATAATTGTGTTTCAAGCCATAGTGTCTACTGCCAAATCAAGCCAACCTTACCTTCATTCCCTGGTTCAGACTACAAGTACAACTCCATGGATTTAGATTTGATATGCTTAAAGCTCAGATGTGACATGAATAAAACAAAACATATATGAGATCTGAGTGTGAAGTAAGAACGTACTGGTTGAAGAGGACACGGGATCTCACGATGAACTTGAAGATGTACTCCAAAGCCTTCAGAGCTTTCAGCAGCTGCTCCGTCAGCTTCTCTGCATTATCCACATAGTTCTTCAGAACTCTCATCAGCTTTCTGAAAAAGATCAGCACATGCGGTGTTAGAAACATATATTAAAAAAAAGCCCATACTTACACAGAGAAGGCAGAATTTGACACTCACGTGTAGGCGAGGGTGGCACTGAAGTGCTTGCGAATATAAGTCTCCAGAACCGGATTGAAATGATGGAACTTTCTATCAGCGATCAGTCCAATTATGAAGACCTTTTAGAACCAGAAGACACATTTATTAAAAAAAAAATAATATTAATAATAAAATTAACACATGGGAAAAAAAAATGTCTTATTTATTCAATTATTTTTAGGAAAATATTTTATTTTCGTCATTATTAATCACTAAAAATTATATTTAGTGAAGTACTCAAAACATGTTATCACTATAATATAGCCAACACACAATAGACTAAACTGTTTATCCTGTTATTTAAAAACTGATTAAAAAAAACTGATTAAAACATTATTTTTAAATAAAAAATAAATAAAAAATGGATGAATAATCCATAATTCAGTCCCTCCAGTTTTTCGCGATTCTGCGATCGCTGAATTTAATGCAAAATCAACAAAATGTCGCATTTTTTTGCGATCCTGCATAATTTGTCATTTAACCGCAAAATAATCGCAAAAAATGGTTATTCAAATATTTCAATAATAAAAAGATTTTAATATATATATATATATATATATATATATAAAGTAGAGGGCTTCTGTTGTTGCAAATGGAACGCCATAAAAGTTTTGAATTTGTTAAATAGTATAAGAAAAGTCTTAATTATAATTTTAAAAGTCAGCTAGGGACGGAAAGACGAATCTAAAGGCAATGATGTCATTGAATAAATATGAGCCCTGCACATTTCAAAGTCAAAACGCAGCACTGATGTCTTTAAATGAATGTATCTGAGTAGAACCGACTGTCCTCAGAAACGTGTCGTTGGCATTTTCATTTCATGCTGATAAAACAGCGTTAAAGCTGATTTGTATACAGCCGTTACTAGGGAAACGATAATATTTCAGCGCTCCTAAAGCGCCCCCTTGTGACAGAATTTTAATTTTAATTTTTTAGAATTTTTTCCAATACATTTTTCAGCTGTTTATTTTTATGCAGCAAACACATAGGGTTTTTAATGTGCCTTCTAAAAAATCTAAACAATTAAGACAGTAATATTTATGTTTTAAATAAATATGATAAATTATATACTTTATTTATCCCTTTTAATGGTATAAAGGCTGAAATGCCATTGTGTAAGATATTGTTTTTGTGTGAATCTGTATCTGAATTATAAATCATGTCATTTTATGACCTAAAATTCTACCTTACATTGTCCAACCCCACTCATTCTGTTCATTTTACTTGTGCAGCTCTTAAAAAGGATCATACATTGCTTTAAATTGATATTTAAAAATTCTGCAGATACACTAAAGAGTGAAATAAAATTTCTTCCTTGATATTTGTTTATATTTGTGTATTGAAAACATATTTGATTGACATTTAGACTCCTGTTTGAATTTCTATATTTAAAAAAAAAATTAAAAAGCTTTTTTATTTGGGCTAGTTCAATTAATTTTTGGGCTACCAAAATGTAAAGAGTACCTGAGATGCGACTGAAATGAAGTAGGCTATGTACAGTATAAATTTCTACACCTGCTGTTAATGTTTACTAAGGTCACATAAGAATATTGCCCATAGGTTATTTTAAAAGTTCAAATGTATCAGAATAAACAAATTTTATGTTTGATTTGTGTTATGTATGATAATTGAGCCTCTAACATAATACCTAATATGGTAAATGTGATGTCCTAATTATTAATAAATAAATTAAATAATTAAATAAATCGCAAAATAAATCGCAAATTTCTAGGACTTGCCACCACAAAATTTATAATTTTCATCGCAAAAATCACAAAAAAAAATCGTGAAATCCTGGAGGGACTGATAATTGGATTTAATTCATGTTTAGTAAAAGTCCTGATAAAATTTTGCCACTTATAAAATATGTAAAAAAAAAAATATATATATATATATATATATATATATATATATATATATATATATATATATTAAGAATGTGTAACATGTAAATATATTTTTGACAACATATATTAAATACATATTAAACATATATAAATAAAACAAACAAATCAACAAATAAATAAAACTAAAAACTTTTTTTTTACAAAAAAATTAAAGAAATAATAACAAAACAAATAATAACTGACAAATAAATCAAACCAATTAAACAAATGAACAAAAAAAAAAATAATACAAATGAAACAAAACAAAAACGTATAATACATAATATTTCAATAATGAATATTACATTTGATTTGCGTGTGTGTATGTGTTTGTATTTTATTTTTTTTAATTAATACATTTTTTTTTTTTATTGTGCAGATATATTAAACCACAGGCCATCAGATTCTTACCAGAGCATCAAACACGAGAGTATCAAAGGTTTCACTGTCTGAATTCTCCATCATAATGTTGAAGAGGGCGTCCAAAGTGTCCTGCAGAAACTAAACACACACATATACACACAGATTGGTCAGTGTAATGGGGTGATTTTAAAAGCTGTGAATCATTGAAAAAAGCGTAAATGTGCAAACAGATATGCGGTCAGCCTCAGACTGTCAATCTGCAGCACATGCTGTCCGCTTTAATGTCTGCTGTCATTCAGTCGATGCTCAATGACAAACCAGCAAGGACATCACAACAAGGAGAGAATTACAGCTCCAGCCGAGCTACATATAATGCCTATATGAGCTACAAGTCAGACAGAAGAAGAGCACTTTCATTCACTCCACTCGCTTTCATTTCACTGAATGCATCGTCCTTTTATCTACAGTATGAAATATCTATATTAGCTCTTAATGTCATGGAGCACTGAAAAACGTAATGTTCTTAGGAATAGTAATGTTATAGTAGGGGTGGTACACCGGTGTCATAGTCAGCACCGGTGTGACACTGCGCCACGACATGGATTTTCTAATACCGTCAATACCGTAATATATCAATTATGTGCCTCGAACGGCTGCATTTACATCAATAATAGCTAATTCTAAATGATAAGGCATTAAATTTTCTTCAAACGTTCAGTTGTGGTCTGAATACCTGTCCTTATACTATATATCTTGTAACTAAAAAAGTAAAACATATTCGTATCAGCTTTGCAGGTGGTAGGTAAAAGGGGAGTGGCCATTAAACGACTGGTGAAACATCGTGAAGAACGGTCTGTAGCCTATACCAGGGGCGGAGTGGCAATCGGGACTTTTCCCGCATTAAATAAATAAATAATACAACAAAAACAAATGAGTGAATAAATAAATGCATAAATGTATAATAAATAAACAAGATGAAAATAAATAACTACTAAAAACAAATAAAAACACTTAAATAAAATAAACCAAGTAAATAAATATACAAATAAACAATGAAACAAATGAAAAACTAATAAAATACAACAAAAAATAAATCAGCGAATAAATAAATAAACGTATAATCAATAAATAAACCAAATGAAAATAAATGAAACAAACAAATAAAAACATGGAAAAAATTACTACAATACAACAAATAAATGAGCAAATAAATAAATGTATAATAAATAAACCAGATGAAAATAAATACCACAAACAAATAAAAACACTTAAATAAAAAACAAGTAAATAAATATACAAACAAAAACAATTAAACTAAACAAAAAAAGAAAAACTAATAAATACAACAAAAAAACAAATGAGCAAATAAATAAATAAACATGTAAAAAAAAAAATAAACCAAGGGAAAATAAATAATGAAACAAACAAATAAAAACATGGGAAAAAATAATTACAATAAAACAAATAAATGTATAAATAAACAAATAAAAACTTCAAACAAACAAACAAAAACAAAATAAATGACAAATAAAATGAAACAAATAAATATAACAAACAATACAAATGACACAAATAAATGAATGAATAGAAATGAAACAAAGGAATATTATAATGTTAATAAATAATGAAGCAACCACAAATAAAAATGGAAAAATAAATAAAAAAACAAATATATAAAACAAACAAATCAAACAATTAAATAAACTTGCGATCAAAAAATAAACCAATTAAACAAACAAAAATGAAAATTAAACAAACGTAGAATAATCAAAACAAATCAAAAATATGGAATAAATAGTTCATTTTACTTATACTGATAAATAAAGACGAATTAAAATAAATAATGAAACAAGCATCAAAAACATATGCTACAAATAAATTAAAAATAAATAAATAAACAATCAAACAATAAACAAAAACATAAATAAAACCTAATTGTACCTATACTGTAAAAACTTTTTTCTCTGAGAACAGATATAACAAATGTATATTATACAGCATTAAGAAAACAAATGCATGACTCATGTTTCAAGAAAGTGTTGCCAAGCATCTTTTTTTTAAGCACAATGTACTATAAAAAAAAAAACTCCCACAGACACTTGGAGGTTTATAAATAAGATTGTTCACACATTTGCTCCATTTCTGCACTTACAAATGCAGTGTGAAAACTCATTTAAGAGCTGAAATGCTCCACCTGAGGACAAGCGCGAGTTTGTGTTCAACTCATCTGCTGTATGGCCTTTGGTTACAGGCACCGCGAGGAGAGGAAGAATGTGCCCTTGAGGGGAAATAAATAAACGCTGGCGCTAACGGCACTCAAGCGGCCGCGTATATTCAGGACAGAACGAGTCGCAACAGATACCAAAGTCTAAGTCTATAACGGCCATCAATCTGTCATCGGTCTGAGATGAGATCCAGCGTGTTAAAGATGCCACCGTTTATGTAGGGCACACACATAACTCAGAAAGCAATCAAAAAAAATACATAAAAAATGGCGATGGAGGAAGAGAGAGTATTATTCTAATGAAAAGATGGAAACAATTCTTTCTGAGAAGAGAAAATGGCAAGTTAATATTCACTACAATGTTGGTTTACCGAGCTGCAAGCAATGGAAATGTGAACTAATCGAGTATTTGAGTTGATAAGTTAAGATTGAGTTGAGCTGGCTCAACTGATTCAAACCAATAAATGATGAGTTTCTGACTCTTGATTTCTTTGAATCGTAAGAATCATTGGTTCACATGCGGTCTATTATTTCATATTCTTTCAAGGCTTTCCCTCTCACATTCAATTCAGGCAAATCGGCTAAAATAAAAGCGAATGACTTAGTGGTGAAAAGAAAGACAGGTTTATCGTTTGAATTGCATAGCAAATGCATTACAAATTATAGCAATAATATTATTTCCAATTAAAAAAATGAATACATAAATATTTTTAAAAGTAAAAATTGTATAACTTTAATTTTTTTATTTATCCAAATTTAAAAAATGCACAGTATACAAAAATTATTATTATTTTATTACACTTATTTATTTATTTATTTAGTTAGTTAGTTAGTTAGTTAGTTAGTTAGTTAGTTATCCAAATTAAAACTGCAGCACACAGATATTTAATTAATTACTTATCTGAATTTGAAAAACGCACAGCATAGACATATATTTTTTGTTTATTTTATCTTAAATAAAATATGCACAGTATATATTTTTTATTTATTGATACAGACATTTTATTTATTTATTTGAATTAAAAAATGTACAGTATACAGAAATTATATTTATTTTATTTATCTGAATTAAAAATTGCCAAATATACAGACATTTCATTTATTTATTTATTTGAAAAAATGCACAGTATAGAGACATTTATTTTTTTTCATCTGAGTTTAAAAAAAATGCACAATATACAGCTTATTTATTATTATTATTATTATTTATAGTTTATATATTTTTATTATTTATCTATCTATCTATCTATCTATCTATCTATCTATCTATCTATCTAAATTTAAAAATGCACCATACAGACATTTTTATTTATTCATCCAAATAAAATAAAATATCACAGTATACATATATTTATTTGAATTAAAAATTTGCAGTATACAGATATTTTATTTATATTTAATTAGTTGAATTATTATTTTATTTATTTGTTTGTTTATCCAAATTAAAAATGCACATTATACACTTTATTTACTTATCCAAATTAAAAATGCATATATAGACATAATATTTATTTATTTACCAAATTAACATGCACATCATAGACAATTTTTTTATTATTTATCCTAATTTAAAAATGCACAGCATACAGATTATTAACTTTTTTATTTTCCGAATTAAAAAATGCACAATATTACTTATTTATTCATTCATTAATTCAATGTATTCTAATTATGTATGTATTTTATGTGTCTCATTTATTTTATATATTATTTTTATACTATTTTATTAAATAATGTCGCCCCAATGTCATGTCAAATTCCTCCTCAGATATTCTGGTTGAAGTTTTCATCCTTCAAATGCCAGATAATAAATAAAGCGGGCATGAAAGCTTCTTTTAAATGTTGGGCTGCCCTTGAATCATTGGCGCAGATGTTTTCTCCAGCGCGTTTATAGTGAAGCGAGTGATCCGTGCCATAGGGCGGATTCCAGAAGAAACCCTATGAGGAACACAAAAGCCATCCTGCAGCATTATTACGTCGCCCTCGCAGCTTTAACGCGGCATGTCTGCGCCGTCCGCAGAAATCCAATTCCAAACTTGGCAGTGGTAGGACGGTGTTTTAGTACACAGCGTGAGGAAAGTACATAATCATGTTGAGTGGGACGCCTGCAGGAAACATTAAGGGAAGTCTGTGTCTGTCGCTCTGGGTGGTGAGCTCTGAATTATTCACTCCGTGTCTAGCCAATAAACTTACTGCCGTGTGTGTGTGTGTGTGTGTGTGTGTGTGTGTGTGTGTGTGTGTGACAGAGAGAGAGAGAGAGACGTATGTACTGTAATTGTAGGTCGTCCTGTGAGTGTGTGTTCTGCATATTAACAGTTGTGTGAATTAACAACTTCCTGCAGGCCACCCAAAGACACCTTTTATGTTTAAACACAGCTCAGATTTGATTTGTATGTAGCTGAAGAAATTTCGCAATATATCTGTGGTTGGCCTCTCAAATTAAAACCATTTCTAAAACTGTAAACATTATGGTTCCAACGTAGTTTGAATTGTATGAACAACCAGTAACTAGGTTGATTGAAACCAGGGCTCCTCCGATGATTTCTTTTAAATATTTTTGAATGTATTTAAAATTTAATTTTTATTTTATATTTTATATAAATAAAAATGAAATCATTTATATAAAATATAATAACATTTTAATATTTTTTTCTTATCTTTTATATTTACTATACAAATTGACTTTATTTTATATTCCATTTAGATATTTTTTTTACATTATTAAATATTTTAAATTTTAGTAATTCTACATTTTATTTAATAAATAATTATGCTCGTTTATTTTAAATAAAATCATTTTGTACATTTTATTACACATTTTATACAGTGTCTATTTTTTTATTATAAATTAAATTAGAATTGCACAAAAATAAATTAATAATTAGAAAATGTATTTTAAATAAAATAATAATTTTGTACATTATTTTATTACACATTTTATACAGTGTGCATATTTAGATACATAGATTTTAAATTAAATTATGTTTTTTTAATTACAAATAAAACAGAATAAAATTGAATTACACATATTCATAATTGGAATATTTTTAAATACATTTTTTATTTTATTTGTCATTTTTTATATTTTACATAAATTGACATTTTATAATCTACTTTATTATTTTTTATTTTACATTTCATTTAAAATTTTATTAATTCTATGTTTTATTTTAAATAAATTAATCATTTGGTACATTATTTTATTATACATTTTATACAGTGTGTACATAGACATATTTTTAAAATTATAAATAAAAATAAATAAATAAAACTGAATTAGAATAGAATTACACAAAAAATATAGTAAAAATAGAAGATTTAATTTTACATTTTATTTCATTTTTTATATTTTATTTAAAAGTTAACTACTCTATTTTACATTCCATTTTATTTTACATTTTATTAATTCTATATTTTATTTTAAATAAATGAAAAATTAAATTAAAATAATAGATTTTAGATTTCAGACAGATTTTTTTAAATAATTAAATTCAAAATTTTAATTATAAATAAAACAGTTAAAATATAAATTACAGAAAAATATATTAATAATTAAAAAATATTTTTACTTTTGATATTTCTTTTTTTATTGTATAATATAAAATTAGCAAGTTTATTTAAAAATAAAATTAGTAAATTAATTTCAAAAGTCTACCCAGTTTAACCAGGTCAACTTAAAAAGGCATCAGCAAGACTTTTGCTACATGCATTAAGAAGTAAAACGGTTCTGGTTGGCGGTTTCATATTGATGTGGCAGAGACATGGCAGAAAGGCTGCAGAATGTGTTAAGAGAGAGGGTGAGAGGACATTTACAGCACACAGCGTCTCTGCCTCCATCTTTCTCTCTCTCAGCGCTGACAGCTCCAGTGTGTTTGCTTTCAAACACGGCCAGAGAAATCACTCCATGAGACACACCGCCTTCAGGAGCAAACTGGCATTCAAACACATGATCCGTGAGGGAAAAGTCACAAAATCAACAAAGCCTGGCCTTATCTCAGTGGGGCTTTAAAAAAAAAACTATTTTATTTCCACATTTTAAATTTATTTCCAAATTTTAGTATATTTTATTTTATTTCTATACATTTTATTTCCGTATTATTTACATTCTTTACTTTATATTTTATTTTAATTTCTTATTTTTGTTATTTATGTCTACATTTTATTTCCATATTATTTAAATTCCTTTTTTGTATTATTATTTTATTTCTACATTTTACATTTTATTTCCACAGTTTTTTCTTTTGAATTTCAGGCATTTAAAAAAAAAAAAAACAATTTTATTTCCATGTTTTATATTTTATTTTATTTCTATATTTTATATTTTGTTTCCAAATTTCAGTATATTTTATTTCTATACATTTTATTTCAGTATTATTTTAATTCCTTATTTTATATTTATTTTAATTTCTTATTTTTGTTATGTATTTCTATATTTTTTTTATTTCCATATTTTATTTCTATACATTTTATTTCCATATTTAAATTCCTTTTTTGTATTTTTTTTAATTTTATTTTGCTTACATTTCCAGTTTATTAATTATTTTATTTCCACATTTTATATTTTCTATATTTTATTATTTCTATACATTTTATTTCCGTATTTAAATTCCTTATTTTATATTTTATTTTAATTTCTTATTTTTGTTATTTATTTCTATTTTATTTTATCTCCATATTATTTAAATTCCTTTTTTGTATTTTATTTTATTTCCCCATTTAATATTTTATAATTTATTTCCATATTTTATATTTTATTTTATTTCCACATTTTATGTTATTTCCAAATTTCATATTTTATTTCTATACATTTTATTTCTATATTATTTAAATTCCTTATTTTAAATTTTATTTAAATTCCTTATTTTATCTTTTAATTAATTTTACATCATTTAATTTTTATTATTTTTATTTTATATTGATATTATTTCATATTTTATTTAAATTTCTTATTTTTGTTATTTATTTCTATATTTTATTTTATTTCCATATCTTTTTTTTGGTTTTTCCATATTATCTTAATTCCTTATTTTATATTTTATTTTTAATTAATTTTATTTTATTTCATTATGCCTGGAGAACATCCATTTAAACATTTCCTGAGTGTTTAAATTGAGAAGCTTATTTTAAGTTAGACATCCCAAAACTTATTTTGAGCTTTTCTATAACTTCACAGCCCCAACCACACACCATACACAAAACACTTACAGAAATGCAATTTCTAAAAATATCTCAGCATGTTTTTCCAGTTGCCTCCCCCCAAAAAACTAATGAGCAAAAAGCTTTTGAAGTGCATCAGACATTTCATTCATAATTTCATGTCATAAATCTAAGCTCAACTCTCCACACCAACTTCAAACGTTTACATTAGCATCACGAACGTCTGCACAAATCCAAACCAACTTCTGAATGAAAGCAGAGAGTTTGTGTTTCCGTCAGACGATTCAAACATACCTTGACCACCTCTCCTCCCTCCACTTTCATCAGGTGACGGAGGTTCTGCTGGAGCAAACTGGTGTTGGATCTCCACTTCAGCAACCCCAGGAGATCAACTACAGAAAAGCAGAGGAAAAACCACATTAGCACATTCACCTCTTCAACCTGGACATGAAACATTCATTACATACAGACATATGAATAACATGAGCTCTCGTCTGACCGCTCAAACCTCACGCCGTGAGAGGAATTGATTTTACTGTGGTTATGGTATAACAGAAGAAAAGGAAAATCTGGACACATACAAAGCTATTAGGCAGTTTATTATTCAGCGTTCATGTTTCATTGTAACAAATGCTCTTTAACCCTTAAATGCATACCCCTTTAGCAACCTGGGATGTCATTCACTACCCTCTCCCTTCTTCATCTTTTCAAGTTTGACATCAACTTTCTTACTATTCCTCAATATATTTAATTATAAGCAATATAACAAGAAAAAAGTAAATATAAAAGAATACCCATTGTCAGATTATTTTGTAAAAAGTGTATAGGGTCACTAGAGACCTGAGGTGTGTAATAGTGCAAGTATTTTTTGTGCGCAAAAAATATCTGATGACTAAATGCATGCAATCCACCTTTATTCCTCGAGGTGGCACTGTTTTATATTCAATAATGACGTGATGTTTCACTCATAACTATCAAAGGCATAAAACAACTGAATATCATCAGCAAAAATTGAACTGGTTTGAATGGCTTTACGGCAGAACAATTACTGTACGCAATAAAATATAAATGTCACTGTTATTTGACGGTGGATGTGGTGAATAAGCTGCCAGCGATCAAAATATTGAGTTTGAAATCAGTGAAAACGATAGCGTTGAGAATATGGTTGGTAAAATATGCTTCATTTTAATCTTCTGTAATTGTATCTTAAAATATCAAGGTTATGTATTCAATTTTGTGAATTTTGTGTTCCATTTTTTATATTTTATATAAAAGTTTATATTTCATATTTAATATTTCTTATATTTCATAGTGTGTTCTATATTTTTAACCTTTCATTTAAAAATTGATTAATTCTATATTTTATTTAAAAATACTTTTGTACATTATTTTATTACAAATTTTATACATTGTGTATATATTAGATGCATAGATTTTACTATGCATCTAACATAGATTTATTTAGAACTATAATTAAAATATATGTATTTTAGAATAACAATAACACAAAAATATATTCATACGACTTTTTAATTTTTATTTTACATTTTTTATATTTTACATAAAATTAACTTATTTTATAATCTTTATGTTTATTTTTTATTTAAAATTTTATTTAAAATTTTTATGATTCTAGATTTTATTATAATTCCCCAATCTATTCATTTTATGCAATATAACAAGAAAAAAATAAACAAATAACAAAACATTTTTTTTTTGTAAAATGTGTATAGGTGTGTAATAGTGTAAGTATATGTTTTGTTTCAAAAGGTAACAAAATATGCTTTATTTTATTCTTCTGCAATTGTTCTTAAAATATCAAGAGAGTTGTTTGTCATTGCAGAAGTTCGAGATACATCTGTGCTGGATATATATGCCTGGGTTGCTAGAACCAAATATGTAATAATGATTGGTAAAACATTCATGCATTTAAGGGTTAAATAATTGCTCATTTCTCGCCACTGTTATTGGATGAATCAATGTGTTACAGTGGGAAACTCTGGGAAACACTGGTGTGGCCCTTTAGTATTGGGACTTTTACAGTTCAGCAGGTTCCCTTGAGGACTCTCAGCGGCTCCCATAGTGATCGTCATGGCAACTGGAGCGAGTGACTTTTTAACCTCAAACGAGGCATTCCAGCAATCACTTGAAAACAAGCCACAGTGAAACAACAATCTGCTGAGGCACAGTTTTTCCAGGGTTTTGAAGGGCCGTCATAGAAAGAAACTGACAGAAACCTCAGTTTAAATAGACATCGTATTTCAAATTAAAACTAAATTAGAACTTGTTTATATTATAATGGGTATATAAATGTAAAAAAAAAAAAAAAAAAATCCACATTTTATATTTTAATTTTATTTTCATAAATGTTATTTCCATATTATTTTAATTTACTCATTTTATATCTTGTATAAATATTTAATTTTAATACTTTATTTTCTATTTATTTAATATATTTATATAAATGATATTTAAAATTTTTTGTAGTTAAAATTTTTAGATATTTTTGTTAGTTTTGATCCTTTTATTTATTTTTTTTACATTTTAATATTTTTATATATTTTTGTTGTATTTCCACACTTTATATCGTATTTTATTTCTGTAAATGTATTTCCTTTCCTTATTATTTTAATTCCTTATATTATATTTTAGATTTTAGATACATTTCATATTTTTGCTAATTCTTATTTGTTATTGTGGGTATATAATATATTATATAATATATACATATACACAATAACTTAAATCATAACATTATATATAATGCTAAGTATAAATATATAAATTAAATTTCTTAAATGTTTTCAAAAGTGTACCATTTTTATGAAATTATATGTTTAGTTTTTTTTTTTTCATTTTATTTTATTTCTACATTTTTTACATTCTACAAAAAAATATATATATATATATTATTTAAAAAAATACACACACACACACATATTATATATATATATATATATATATATATATATATATATATATATATATATATATATATATACATACATATATATATATATATACATACATATATATATATATATATACATACATATATATATATATATATATACATACATATATATATATATATACATACATATATATATATATACATACATACATATATATATATATATACATACATATATATATATATATACATACATATATATATATATATACATACATATATATATATATACATACATATATATATATATACATACATATATATATATATATATATATATATATATATATATATATATATATATATATATATATACATACATATATATATATATACATACATATATATATATATATATATATATATACATACATATATATATATATATATATACATACATATATATATATATATATATACATACATATATATATATATATATATACATACATATATATATATATATATATATATACATACATATATATATATATATATATATATATATACATACATATATATATATATATATATGTGTATATGTGTGTGTGTGTGTGTGTGTGTGTGTGTGTGTGTGTGTGTTTTTAAATATATATATATATACACACATATATATATATATATATATATATATATATATATATATATATATATATATATATATATATAATTTTATTTTATACTTTAAATTTCTAAAAAAAAAAATACATAAATTCAATTTTATAAAACGTCCTCATTGTATAATTTAACATTTTTCTGTATATAATAAATTTTATAAATGTTAATTTTCTTTATATTTTCCATATGTGTGTGTGTGTGTGTGTGAGACAGATCTGGATATACAGTATATAATTGTGCAGTGTATTATAATTGTTTATTATAAATGTATACATCTAATTTCTATTTTTTTCTAAAATGTACATATATTTATATTAAATGTAATGCATTATTAAATTTCTATATATTTTTTTAAACGTTATAAAATATATTCTAAAAGTTTACAAAAACTATTAGTCTCATTTTTCCTATAATATATATATTTTATTATTATTATTATTATTATTATTATTATTTAATAAAACAAATGTATATAAATGATAAAAAAAAACTGTAGATCATGTAAACAATTAATGGAATTACATAAGCATTAAGCATATCTCCACACAATTTATTATTATTATTATTAATTATTATTATTATTATTGCTTAAATTTAATCAGAGAAAACATTACTTTGAACTGACTACAGACAATTAATTTAATTGTATGTTTAAATATTAATTAAACAAAACCAGAATGCGACAACTGACCAATCAGAATCAAGTATTCCAGAGCACTGCATACTAAACGACTAAGACAGAGGATGTGAGCAGAAGCAGAGCGGAGGCTGTTTCATATGATCACATCACATCAGCAGGAAGTGTGGCTGTGTGGGAGAGATGATCCAGAGTTAAAGATCCTAACATTTACAACCCCAGCCTGTGGGTTTAATAAAAACAGCGTCAGACTGTCAGAGAAAGAGCTGTCAGGCCACGAGAGAGGAAAGCGGTGCTGTCATTCTTTATTAAAAACCACTCATCTCTCGATGCTATTGGACGAGAGACGCTTGCAAAAATAAAACATCTAAACAAAACCTGAGTCACAAACAGCACTCCTGCATGTCGCATTGATTTCAACCTGACACAGAAAGCAGAAATAGTCTGCGCAGCGGGGATCCACAACTCAATATGCTAATGCGCGTGCGATAAAGAGACTCTACTTTACTTCCGAGACAGAAAACACACTGGCATTGAACAATAATAATATATTTCATAAATGCATAGTTTAGATTTGAATATATAATTAAATATTGAACTATAATTGTAATGGTTAAATAGAAATACATTAATTAAATGTTTAAATTTTTTATGTATCAATTTTATAAAATACACTATCCTCATTGTATTATTTAATATTTATTAAGAATGTGTTTTTTTCTGTATAAAATAATAATAATAACAATAATAATAATAATAATAATAATAATATCAATAAATCCTGCTACAAGTTTTTGATTTTTTTGTATTTTTGATTTTTTTTTTTGTATTTTGTTTTTCATATTTTATTTTATTTCTACATTTTATATTTCCATAAGTTTTACTTCCATATTTGAATTCCTTTATTGTAATTATAGACGTTTTTCCTGAACACGGAAGTAAGTCCGACTCTTAACTGAAAGAATGCTTTGCATTTCCGGTCTGCATTGTTTCTAGTCAAATTAGGGTATATTCTGAGCTAATAAACTAATGTTAAACCTATTAAAATGTTTTTAAAAAGCACATGGCTCCATAGCGCCATCACTTGGCAATGTTGCAATGACCGTCATTTGTCAGCGCCTCACTTTAATGAGTGTGTAGACCATAGATATATATACATAGATGCCTCATTAGCGACTGTTTCTATGGGCCGTTATACGTAAGCCATCCGCCATTTCACTGCGGTCTACTTGACGTCATTCACCCATAGATCTCATAGTAATCACTGAAAATTCGAAAATCCACAGTCCTGCACAGCCGTTGGTCTGCGAACCTACAGTATGGTGAATGACGTCAAGTGGACCGTTCCAAAATGGCGGACGCATCTACGTGCTTGGAGCGGTCCAATGCGGTATCTATGTATATATATATCTATGGTGTAGACGACACGAAGCAGCGGACGTTAGCTACGTTAAAAACAGATGGACGCTATTTGAATGGGTTTCTATGGAAACCGGAACAGAAAAGCATTCAATCTGACGTTAGAATTCGTAATCGTTTACTCAGGAAAAAGGTCTATAATGTTAACTATAAATATATCAATTCAATTTCTCTATTTTTTTTTTCAAAAATGTATAAATTTTATAAAATATACCATTCTCATTGTATTATTTAATATTTATTAAGAATGTGTTTTTTCTGTATAAAAAATTATAATAATCAAATAATACTGCGAGTTATTTATTTTTTTTTTTCTATTTTAGTTTCATATTTTATTTTTTCTACTTTTATTCATAATTAAAGTAAAAGTTTTATTTCAATATTATTTTAATTCCTTATATTTTATTTTAATTCCTTTTATTTTATTTTTTAATTTTTATATATTATTTTTTTTAGATTTTTTAATATTTTATTTTATTTCTACGTTTTATAAGTTTTATTTTCATATTATTTTAATCCCTTATCATTATTTTAATTACTTTTTAATACTTTTTTATTTTAAGATTTTTGATGTATATTTTATTTTATTTGTACATTTTTTTCCATATTTTAATTCCTTATATTTTATTTTAATTCATTTTTATACTTTTTTAGATTTTTCATATTTTATTTTATTTCTACATTTTATATTTTATTTCCATATTATTTGAATTGCTTATATTTGATTTTAATTCTTTTTATTTTATTTCCTATACTTTATATTCTTTTATATATAATTTATATTCTTATAATTATGTTAAAATATATCAATTTAATTTTTCAATTTGTTTCTAAAAATGCATCAATTTTATATAATATACTATCCTCATTGTATTATTTAATATTTATTAAGAACGTGTTTTTTCTGTATAAAAAATTTATAATAATCAAATACTACGAGTTTTTTGTTTGTTTGTTTTTTTGTTTTTTTACATTTTAGTTTCATATTTCATTTTTCTACTTTTATTCATAAAGTAAAAGTTTTATTTCAATATTATTTTAATTCCTTATATTTTATTTTAATTCCTTTTATTTTATTTTTTAATTTTTATATATATATTTTAGATTTTTTCATATTTTATTTTATTTCTACGTTTTATAAGTTTTATTTTCATATTATTTTAATCCCTTATCATTATTTTAATTACTTTTTAATACTTTTTTATTTTAAGATTTTTGATGTATATTTTATTTTATTTGTACTTTTTTTGTTTTATTTCCATATTTTAATTCCTTATATTTTATTTTAATTAATTTTTATACTTTTTTAGATTTTTCATATTTTATTTTATTTCTACATTTTATATTTTATTTCCATATTATTTGAATTGCTTATATTTGATTTTAATTCTTTTTATTTTATTCCCTATACTTTATATTCTTTTATATATAATTTATATTCTTATAATTATAATGTTAAAATATATCAATTTAATTTTTCAATTTGTTTCTAAAAATGTATCAATTTTATATAATATACTATCCTCATTGTATTATTTAATATTTATTAAGAATGTGTATTTTTCTGTACATTATAATAATAAATAAATAAACAGTGCTTTAACTTATTTTATTTTTTTAATTCCATATTGATTTTTTTATATTTTTATTTTTCCCCCATATTTTATTTTATTTCTACATTTTAATTCCATAAATTTCATAAAAATAATAATTTTTATAGACGTTTAATTTAGATAAATTTTTATTGTGTGTGTGTGTGTGTGTGTGTGTCTGTGTGTGTGTGTGTGTGTGTGTGTGTGTGTGTGTGTGTGTGTGTGTGAACATCTGAATAATATTTATAAATGATACATTTTATTATATTTATAATAAGCATAAATATATAAATCAAATTCTTACATTTTTATTTAATAAAATTGATACATTTTAAGAAAATTTGCATATTGCATTGATTTCAATCTGACACAGAAAGCAAACGCGAGAATCCACG
>NC_133382.1:37435284-37455203 GCF_049309525.1 Garra rufa
AATATATATATATATATATATATATATTATATATATATATATATATAATATATATATATATATATATATATATATATATATATATATATATATATATATATATATATATATATATATGTATATATATATATATATATATATATATATATATATACATATATATATATATATATATATATATATATATATACATATATATATATATATATATATATATATATATATATATATGTATATATATTATATATATATATATATATATATATATATGTGTGTATATATATATATATATATGTGTGTGTGTGTGTGTGTTTTTTAAATATATATATATATATATATATATATATATATATATATAATTTTATTTTATACTTTAAATTTCTAAAAAAAAAATACATAAATTCAATTTTATAAAACGTCCTCATTGTATAATTTAACATTTTTCTGTATATAATAAATTTATAAATGTTAATTTTCTTTATATTTTCCATATGTGTGTGTGTGAGACAGATCTGGATATACAGTATATAATTGTGCATTGTATTATAATTGTTTATTATAAATGTATACATCTAATTTCTATTTTTTTCTAAAATGTACATACATATATTTATATTAAATGTAATGCATTATTAAATTTCTATATATTTTTTTAAACGTTATAAAATATATTCTAAAAGTTTATAAAAACTATTAGTCTCATTTTTCCTAAAATATATATATTTTATTATTATTATTATTATTATTATTATTATTTAATAAAACAAATGTATATAAATGATAAAAAAAAAACTGTAGATCATGTAAACAATTAATGGAATTACATAAGCATTAAGCATATCTCCACACAATTTATTATTATTATTATTAATTATAGGGCTGTGCAATATGGACAAAATAATCATATTGCGATTTTTTGAATGAATATTGCGATTGCGATTTTATTTGCGATTTTTTTTTTTTTTTTGCTTTTTCAAACAAGCTACATACATACATTCTAAATGTATTCAGTGCACAAGAAGTGCATAACAAAACATTTCACCACGAAATAACATAGTATTAAGTTTAATAAACAAAACTGTAGTAAAATTGTCTTTAAAACAGACAACATAAAATAAATAAGCCATTTTACTTTTTTCCCCCGGTACTTTAGCCTACTTTGTGCAATAACGAATACATTCATTTCAGTGGAAAAATAAGTCCAAAACTCTCTATTTTAACATTTTGAGGGTTCTAAAATCTTTTGCTTTTTTTTTTTCCTTTAGAAATTCTTGTGTTTTAATTTTTCTGATAATGAAAAAGCATAAACATTTATTTTTAATCAAATGAAAAATAAACCCTTTTAATTTTTGTCAAACAAACAGAAATGTACTGTTAAAATCAATGCGTGGAAGAAAAATTATATTCAGTTTAAAACGTTTAAATAATAATGTTATGAAGTGGTTAATCTTGTTGTAATATTTTTTTTTATCATATATTGTTTTATGTAAATTATTTAAATAGGAATATATAAACACCTACATTATACTGTACAAAAGTAATACAGGCCTAATATTGTTCTGTTACATGTTAAACCGTACTTTTATTTTGACAGGTTGCAGTGAAGTTTCTCTGTGTATATGATGCTAGTTTTCTCAAATGAAACGGTAAAAGTGAAACTCACAGCAGCGATTTGGAGACTGAGTTTATCTGTTCATGTGAGATGCAAATGCCAAAAATTAGCGGGAGCGTCACGTGTGCTTCAGTCTGCATGTAGTAAAGAAATAAAACGCGTCTCCACCATTCATACATACAGAAGCAAACGGAACATGCAGGATTCATATTAAAACGGTCTTTTTGCATTTCAGTTTTCACAGACACTAGTCCATATCGCGATTTGAATTAAGTGACAGACCAACTTTTGATTTATTAATCCAAAAATCGTCGTATTACGTGGCATTCCGCGCTATAGTAGATTAGGTTTTTATGAATGGAGTCCGCGATCCTGTCCCTGTTTTCTTGGAGGAGACATTGTAATCACGCGACCATGAAGAGACAGAAATGACATGCCTTAGTGTAAATAAGATAAATAACATAAGGCAATTTAGGATGTTTAATAAAAGAACTATGTATAGACCTGTTCTATAGGAAAGATAACCTTAAATGACTTCTATTGATGTGGCGCTATATCGAAAATAAAATTAACTTGACGTTCAAAGGGGGCGGGGGTGCCGTTGGGGGATAGATAAAATCGCAGCCGTGTGCGGTTTAGAAATCGCATGTGCTTAAATCGCGATTTTTTTGCGATTGCGATTTATTGCACAGCCCTAATTAATTATTATTATTATTATTGCTTAAATTTAATCAGAGAAAACATTACTTTGAACTGACTACAGACAATTAATTTAATTGTATGTTTAAATATTAATTAAACAAAACCAGAATGCGACAACTGACCAATCAGAATCAAGTATTCCAGAGCACTGCATACTAAACGACTAAGACAGAGGATGTGAGCAGAAGCAGAGCGGAGGCTGTTTCATATGATCACATCACATCAGCAGGAAGTGTGGCTGTGTGGGAGAGATGATCCAGAGTTAAAGATCCTAACATTTACAACCCCAGCCTGTGGGTTTAATAAAAACAGCGTCAGACTGTCAGAGAAAGAGCTGTCAGGCCACGAGAGAGGAAAGCGGTGCTGTCATTCTTTATTAAAAACCACTCATCTCTCGATGCTATTGGACGAGAGACGCTTGCAAAAATAAAACATCTAAACAAAACCTGAGTCACAAACAGCACTCCTGCATGTCGCATTGATTTCAACCTGACACAGAAAGCAGAAATAGTCTGCGCAGCGGGGATCCACAACTCAATATGCTAATGCGCGTGCGATAAAGAGACTCTACTTTACTTCCGAGACAGAAAACACACTGGCATTGAACAATAATAATATATTTCATAAATGCATAGTTTAGATTTGAATATATAATTAAATATTGAACTATAATTGTAATGGTTAAATAGAAATACATTAATTAAATGTTTAAATTTTTTATGTATCAATTTTATAAAATACACTATCCTCATTGTATTATTTAATATTTATTAAGAATGTGTTTTTTCTGTATAAAATAATAATAATAACAATAATAATAATAATAATAATAATAATATCAATAAATCCTGCTACAAGTTTTAGATTTTTTTGTATTTTTGATTTTTCATATTTTGTTTTTTCATATTTTATTTTATTTCTACATTTTATATTTCCATAAGTTTTACTTCCATATTTGAATTCCTTTTATGTTTTTTTTAGATTTTTTTATACTTTATATTATTTATGTTATTATATTATATTATATTATTGTAATTATAGACGTTTTTCCTGAACACGGAAGTAAGTCCGACTCTTAACTGAAAGACTGCTTTGCATTTCCGGTCTGCATTGTTTTTAGTCAAATTAGGGTATATTCTGAGCTAATAAACTAATGTTAAACCTATTCAAATGTTTTTAAAAAGCACATGGCTCCATAGCGCCATCACTTGGCAATGTCGCAATGACCGTCATTTGTCAGCGCCTCACTTTAATGAGTGTGTAGATGACACAAAGCAGCGGACGTTAGCTACGTTAAAAACAGATGGACGCTATTTGAATGGGTTCCTATGGAAACCGGAACAGAAAAGCATTCAATCTGACGTTAGAATTCGTAATGGCGGCGCTCATCGTTTACTCAGGAAAAAGGTCTATAATGTTAACTATAAATATATAAATTCAATTTCTCTATTTTTTTTTTCAAAAATGTATAAATTTTATAAAATATACCATTCTCATTGTATTATTTAATATTTATTAAGAACGTGTTTTTTCTGTATAAAAAATTATAATAATCAAATAATACTACGAGTTTTTTTTTTATATATATTTTAGTTTCATATTTTATTTTTTCTACTTTTATTCATAATTAAAGTAAAAGTTTTATTTCAATATTATTTTAATTCCTTATATTTTATTTTTTAATTTTTATATATTTTTTTGATTTTTTCATATTTTATTTTATTTCTACGTTTTATAAGTTTTATTTTCATATTATTTTAATCCCTTATCATTATTTTAATTACTTTAATACTTTTTTATTTTAAGATTTTTGATGTATATTTTATTTTATTTGTACATTTTTTTTTGTTTTATTTCCATATTTTAATTCCTTATATTTTATTTTAATTCATTTTTATACTTTTTTAGATTTTTCATATTTTATTTTATTTTAAGATTTTTGATGTATATTTTATTTTATTTGTACATTTTTTTTGTTTTATTTCCATATTTTAATTCCTTATATTTTATTTTAATTCATTTTTATACTTTTTTAGATTTTTCATATATTTTATTTCTACATTTTATATTTTATTTCCATATTATTTGAATTGCTTATATTTGCTTATTTCCTATACTTTATATTCTTTTATATATAATTTATATTCTTATAATTATGTTAAAATATATCAATTTAATTTTTCAATTTGTTTCTAAAAATGTATCAATTTTATATAATATACTATCCTCATTGTATTATTTAATATTTATTAAGAATGTGTATTTTTCTGTACATTATAATAATAAATAAATAAATAGTGCTTTAACTTATTTTATTTTTTAATTCCATATTGATTTTTTTATATTTTTATTTTTCCCCCATATTTTACTTTATTTCTACATTTTAATTCCATAAATTTCATAAAAATAATAATTTTTATAGACGTTTAATTTAGATACATTTTTATTGTGTGTGTGTGTGTGTGTGTGTGTGTGTACATTTGAATAATATTTATAAATTATACATTTTATTATATTTATAATGATAAGCATAAATATATAAATCAAATTCTTACATTTTTATTTAATAAAATTGATACATTTTAAGAAAATTTGCATATTGCATTGATTTCAACCTGACACAGAAAGCAAAAGCGAGAATCCACGGCTCGATAAGCTAATGCACGTGCGATAAAGAGGCTCTACTTTACTTCTGCGACAGAAAACACGCTGGCATTGACGGACAAGGCCTCACAGGGAAAACAACGGCCTGCACAACAATAAAAACCCATGTTTATATGCTAATGCAACAGTCTGAGGAATCCTCAGCGACCTCATTATCGCGTCTGCTACCTGCCGAACGGTGATTTTTGGAGGATTTTTGACAAAGGTCTTCATTAAAGCGGCGTCTGAATTGCCCCCGTGGCTCAAGGGTCACGTAAAACCACACGCTAATAGTCGCGCAGGTCGTTAGCACCTCCGTAATCAATTCGCAAACACGGCCGGCCTCGTAACACGCTGCGTGAGAGGAATTACGCTGTCGTCCGGCGGGGATAAAGATGGCCTTTAAAGCGCTCGGACGCACACGTACGCCGCACGGAGTGAGGACTATCGATGTTCGAAGCCGGCCGCGTCTGCGTGTGGCAGGGGAGATCTGAAATTAGAGCAGAAAACATCTTGGCATTCTGATGGGACTGAAGTGTTTGCGAGCTCCGCTTTGGAGAGTCTCAAAGAGTCTCTGAAGCACAAGCTGATTTACATCAAAGATCAGACACTGTTGCAAAGTATAATGATATCGCAGTTATTTCGCACCACTTATTAGAAAGAGGATGAGAAGAGAGACTGGGAATGGGACACACCGCAAGCCAGGTCTGTAAGTGAGAATGTGACCGGATTTCTGAAATGGAAATTGAGCCTATTTTCTATTTTAGTGGTTGAAATCACAGAAATCTAACTTGCAATTATCCATTCATTTTAAACTGTAAAAACTGTAAAAGTTTAAAAACTGATTAAATCTATTTATCTCTTTTCATATATATTTTTTTATTTCTACCTTTTATATTTTATTTCCATGTTATTTTAATTCCTTTTATTTTATACTTTATTAGTTGTTTAAATTTTTCTTATTTTAATTTATTTAATTTCTACATTTTATATTTTATTTCCATAAGTTGTATACTTTCCATAAGTTTATACTTTATATTTTTATAATATAAAATATAATGCATTTAAAATGTATCAATTTTATAAAATATACTATCCTCGTTCTATGATTTAATATTTATTAAGAAAGTGTTTTTCTGTATAAAATAACAATTATAATAAAAATATAATAATAAATATATTATAAACAATAAAGTTTTATTTTCATGTTATTTTAATTCTTTATCTTATATTTTATTTTAATTCCTATTTTTATATTTTTAAATACTTTTTTGAGATCTTTAGATTTTTTTCATATTTTATTCTATTTTATTTCTACATTTTATTTACATATTTTAATTCATTTTATTATTTTATATACTTTATATTTTATATTATATTATTATGTTAAGTATAAATGTATCAATTCAATTTGAATATTTTTCTAAAATGTATAAATTTTATGAAATATACTATTCTCATTGTATGATTTAATATTTAAGTAATTTTCTGTATAAAATAATAATTATAATAAATAATATAAAAATAAAGCTTTTTCCATGTTATTTTAATTTCCTTTTATTTTATTTTTTATACTTTTTTATATCTTTAGATTTTTTTCATATTTTATTTCATTTTATTTTTTTTTTATTTCATTTTATAAACGTATTTCCATACGTTTTATTTCCATATTTTAATTCCTTTTATTTAATTTTTATTCTTTATATTTCTATATTAATTTTACTCTGGTTCTGAAAGTCATGACTTCCATTCATAATGAACACTGCCCGTCCCCTTATTCATTTTTCAGCCAGTGGTCCGTCTCCTTCTCAAACTTGTTCTGGTCTAAAGCACAAATGCTAACCGCTAACCAAGGCTGTTTTGTCTTCATCGTTGCGATGGCAGAGCCAGCACGCTCTCTGATGTGACTCCATGCATCTCCATCTTCATGCCAGCATCACTAACGCTCGGCTGCTCTGCATTCTGCTTGCGTAACCCTGACTGGCTCACACACAGACACATCATTTTGACTCAAAAGACGTTTACAACATGTCTATATGAGCAGACTGACACACTTTCATTGATAAACATGCTTAAAAAAATGTATGTTTTTGACTGATTCAAAACCTGGGAGTCATTCTAAAAGATTCATTACAAAAACGACTCCAACAAATTATTTGACACTAGAAGACGATGTTAATTTAGTAACCTTCATCAGACCAATTCACAACCTCAGGTCTGAAAAAAATGGTTTGACACTAGAAGACAAAGTTAATTCAGTAATCATTTATCAGACTGATTCAAAACCTGAATCTTTCTGAAATATTTTTAGAAAAACAGCTCAAATTAATCATTTGACACGAGAACACAATGTTATTTCAGTCACCATTTGTCAGATAGATTCAAAACCAAAGTCTTTCTTAAATATTCATTAAAAACGACTAAAATTAATCATTTGACACTCGAAGACAATGTTAATTCAGTAACCATTCGTCAGACTGATTCAAAACCTGTGAGGCTTTCTGTAAGATTAATTAAAAAATGACTTGAATGAAACATTTGACGCTAAAATACCATATTAATTCTAAAAGCATTCATCAGACTGATAAAAAAAAACATGAATCATTCTACAAAATTCTACTTCAATTAAAAAATTCTTCCAAAATGGCTCAAAAGAATCATTTGACACTAGAAGACAGTTAACTTAGTAACCATTCGTCATACTAAATGATTCATTCTAAAAGATTCTTCAAAAATGGCTCAAAAGAATCATTTGACACTAGAAGACAATGTTAATTCAGTAACCATTCTTCAGAGGGATTCAAAACCAAAGAGTCTTTCTGAAGTCATTAAAAATCCCTAAAATGAATCATTTGACACTAAAAGACCACGTTAATTCAGCAACCATTCGTCATACTGATTCAAAACCTATGAGTCTTTCTGAAAGATTCTTCCAAAATGGCTCAAAACGATCATTTGACACTAGAAGACAATGTTAATTCAGTAACCATTCTTCAGAGGGATTCAAAACCAAAGAGTCTTTCTGAAAGATTCTTCAAAAATGGTTCAAAAGAATCATTGGACACTAGAAGACCAAGTTAACTTAGTAACCATTCGTTAGACCGATTAAATATATTCATTAAAAAAAACAGCTCAAATGAATCATTTGACACTAGAAGACCAAGTTAATTCAGCAACCTTTCATCATATTGATTCAAACCCAAGGAATCATTCTGAAAGATTCTTCCAAAATGGCTCAAAAGAATCATTGGACACTAGAAGACAATGATAATTCAGTAACCATTCTTCAGAGGGATTCAAAACCAAAGAGTCTTTCAGAATTCATTAAAAATCCCTAAAATGAATCATTTGACACTAGAAGACCATGTTAATTCAGCAACCATTCGTCATATTGATTCAAAACCTATGCGTCTTTCTGAAAGATTCTTCAAAAATGGTTCAAAAGAATCATTGGACACTAGAAGACCAAGTTAACTTAGTAACCATTCGTTAGACCGGTTAAAAATATTCATTAAAAAACAGCTCAAATGAATCATTTGACACTAGAAGACAACTAAATTGAAAAACATGTTGTCTATTTATTGCCTTTGCATGGTAACCAGCCGGTTTATCACAATCAATTTACTCTGCAAGCTCACGACTCAGAAGCAATGCAATTTTGTTTGCTATGGCGCTGTGGACTAATCGATAAAAGAAACACCAGTTCATTTCTCTCTTTTATTCGTTATCATATATTTTCATTGTCCTACGCTTGGATAACTGCACTTTCTCCCTGCAATCTACATCTCTGACTTTACGTTCCCGCAGTATTTTAAACCTCTCCTCAGATTTACAAGCGCAGGACTCTCTGGTCATGAAGCCGTCCGCCGTACATACTACACCATGACCACAGGCTGATGGGTAAGCAGTTTCTGTAAGATTCATAGAGCAGCACACACATGCTTAAAGAGGAGAGGAGGGAGTAAAGGAGAGATTGCGTCAGGACTGCGGTGGACTTCACTGCATCCTGTATGTGATCCGACTCTAATGATCTTCCCGCATCTGCACTTCCTCACAGCTGCCAAACGGACACAACATAGAGATGACGTCGAATCTAAACTCAATATTTACTTGCTTGGTCATTCAGTCCTGATGCTTGTTATTCCATCTGAAATACTGTTCACTTTAATAAAATTAGGTGGAAAAAAAAAAAAAAAAAAAAAACTATACCTTATTATACATTCCTGGTCGTACAATACTGATGCTTGTTATATATGTATAAAAAAAAACTAACTTTACCAAAACTAAAACTACATTTTTACTCAAATTAAACCATTTTAATAATTAATAACTTGAAATGTTAATGGAAAAAATACTGAATTAAAAAATAATATATTTTTCTAATTAATACAATTGACTACTTCTAAAGCAATATTTCTAATTTTTATGTAGTTCAACGTCATGAAATTAAACCCAATCTTATTTTGAAAATTAATAAATTTCAAACATACTTCTAATAAAAATGTGTTTTGGTAATCTTTATAAAAAAAACACTGAGGAAAAAAATAATAAAACTACTAGTTTGCTAAAACAATATATATATATATATATATATATATATATATATACATTTTTTACACATTAAAAAACTAAGATTTTTATCTGAAATAAAAAAATGTTCACTTACATAAAAATCAAATATTTTTTATTTTATTTCAGCTAGTTGCCATTTGTCATTAATTAAAAATATCTACAAGTAAACTGAAATTATGAATAAAAACTATACAGACATTTAAAATAAATAAATACATTTAAATACAAATGAAAATCTGGTATTTTTACATTATGTAAAAATACCAAAACTAAAATTAAGAAAACTACTAGTTTGTTAAAACTAAATCCAATTGAAATTGAAATTCTTCAACTGAAAGTAAAAATAATAATAATAATAATAATAATAATAATAATAATAATAATAATAACATTTTAGTGCATCTACTTTAACATTTAACTTGTATAATAACAATATTTTTTTAATAATTAAAAATATACAATCATAATAAAAATGAATAAAAAAAGAAAAATAATAATTCAAAATATTTATGAAAATATAATATTATCTCAGACACTCTAAAATAACACTGGTTGACATTAGCAAGCTCTTATTTTTCATCAACTTGATATAGAAACCACCAAATGCAATCAATTCCTTGAAAAGTCCACTTTCAAAATGCGGTTTCAGTCTGATATGCGTCACAATACTGCAGTAAACTAGTTGTGAACACTGACTTGTCAGCTCTATTCATTCTACTCATGGCCTCTTTGAGAGAAGAACAGAGAAACGAAAGGAAATGGTGTGGAGAAAGTGAAGGGAATGGGAGCGGGTAATGAAGCAAGTCGACGTGTCTCACCGTTCTGCATGAATTTGGTTATTCAATCACATTTCAAAAAATAAATGTTTGTTTGTTTGTAATATTTAATCAAATCATTAAAAAAAATAAAAGTACTAGTTTACTAAAACTAAAAATTAACATGTATTTTAAGATTTATTTTTGAAACATTAAAAAAAAAAACATTTTTACCTGAAATAAAATAAAACTAAATGAATTAAAATAAATGTTACTTACATAACGAAGTTAACTGAATAAATTACTAAATTAAAAAATGTAACTATTTATTTCAGTTGCCAACGCAATATTTCTTTTAATTTTATGTAGTTTATGTTCATGAAATTAAATACCATTTTTTTATAAATAAAAATAACTCAAATTAAAATGAATAAAATCAATACCTTACTAGACATTCTTGATTATTAAATCATATTTCAAATAATTAAAATATATATATATATATTTTTTTTTAAATATGATTCAATAACAATAAAATGTAATAAACTAGTTGCCATTTGACATTAAAATTACCTAAAATTAAACTGAAATAATCAATAAAAACTATATAGACATTTAAAATAAATAAATAAATAAATAAATAAATAAATAAATACTAGACATTTCTGAATATTAAAAATGAAAATCTAATAATCTAATCTAAAAAAACTAATAAAATTACTAGTTTGCTAAAAAATTGTTACTTGAATAAAATTGCAACTGAATAAATAAATAAATAAATAATAATAATAATTTAATCAATTTAATTGCAGCCAGTTTAAAATTTAAATAAACTTGAATTACATTTTTAATAAAAAATAAATACAATTATAATAAAAAAATAAACTTAATAAAAAATAGACAAATTAAAACAATTTAAAATTAAAACAGTATATATAAAAACAAAAAACAACTCAATTTTTATGAAAAAAACTCCTGAAATGAATTCCTGGATAAAGTCCACTTTCAAAATGCGGTTTCAGTCTGATATGCGTCACAATACTGCAGTAAACTAGTTGTGAACACTGACTTGTCAGCTCTATTCATTCTACTGGTGGCCTCTTCGATGGAAGAACAGAGCAATGAAAGGAAATGATGTGGAGAAAGCGAAGGAAATGGGAGCGGGTAATGAAGCAAGTGGACGTGTCTCACCGTTCTGTGTGAGTTTGGTGGAGCAAACAAGCGTTGAGATCTGAAAGGAGTCTTTGCTGATGGAGAAGCTGCCGAGATTCTGCGTGTTCTTCCCGGACGACGGGTTTCTCTCCTCCATCTCTGGTTTGGTGGAGGCCAAGCTCAGGTACATGGTGGAGTCCTCCAGCTTCTTGGCTTCGGCCTACAAACAGAGAAACATCTGTGATTCTTCAGACTTCATTTCAATTTAAGAAAGCCAACCCACTAATCTGCTAAGTAAGCTTTTAATTATTATTATTCTCAGACTAAATTTCTGAACGCTACTCCACAGAGCTTTCAAGCTAGAACCACCAAACTCAGCCTATCTCTTCAGACTGATCTGACTTAGTTTGCTCTATCTTTTTAGACTGATCCGATTAATAGTTTTCATAAAATTGAAGATTAAAAATCATAAAAATCCCACAGACTTACATTGACAGAATGTTCAAATGAGCCAACACTATTCAATAGGGCTGGGAATCGATTCCTGGATTTCGAGGCATTGGGAATCGAGAGTCGATTCCAACGTTTGGAATCGATCCTCTCAAGAGGAATCGACTCCTCATTCAGAGCCGTTTTCAGTTCAACAAAACTTACCTCTTAAACGGAAGGCTGCATTCCATGAAGGCTGCATATTTCGGCTGCAAGTCATCAAACGTTGATTGACGAAAATAAACGTAATAAAAACGACTCATTACTAAACTCGTCTGAGTTTAAGGATGCAGCCTTCAGTTTGAGAAGCACCCATTAATTTGCCTCTTGCTCGCTAATAGTTATTATAGTCTGATACATTTCCACGAAAAGATTCGTTCGGATAGATCATTTAAATGAACCAGTTCAAAAAACGATTCAGATATTATTTTACGGGAGAACTGGCTCATGATGTCCACAATTTTGAGCGCTGCACGACAGAAGAGATCTTGATGTGTCTTGATCTTATTTACATCTTAAATAAATGCTATTTTTAATTTTTCTATCAGCCAATGATAACTCTGAAAGAAAACGCAGAGAGCACGTATCAGTGGCCGAGAGCGCATCTGACTGACAGCTACGCCACGAGCTCTTATATCATCCTGCATTTATTGCGAAATTATAGCTCTTATATCAGTGTTGTTGTTAAAGTTCTGTTTATTTTGTTTCAGTGTATAGTTTGCTAATTATCTTTTTTTCTTTTTTTCTTACAAATGAAGCTTCATATTATGAGAAGGTAACTTTATACGACCTTTACATCCTGCATTTATTGCGAAATTAGCTTCCTCCAATCTAAAAAACAAGAATCGAAAAAGAATCGAAACAACAGTGAGGAATCGATTCTGGAAACGAATCCAATCGATTCCAGAACCAGGAATCGGAATCGATTCCAAAATTTTCGGAATCGAACAGCCCTACTATTTAAACTCCAACTGACAAAATTCAAATTTAAACTCCCAGAATCACTCAAGACTAAATCAAACTTCCCTTCTAGGTACGTTTTCTAATCCATTCAAACTTCAATTCTAATATTTCTAATCTATTGAACTATCTAGCCAAGCCTAACAACTACAATCATGATAGTAACTTGCTAATTGTGCTAGTAACATGCTAATGGCATACTAATAACTTGCTAATCATGCTAGAAACATGCTAGCAACATGCTAATGCTAGAAACATACTAGCAACTTGCTAATAATGCTAGAAACATGCTAATGGCATACTAATAACTTGCTAATCATGCTAGAAACATGCTAGCAACATGCTAATGCTAGAAACATGCTAGCAACTTGCTAATAATGCTAGAAACATGCTAATGGCATACTAATAACTTGCTAATCATGCTAGAAACATGCCAATGCTAGAAACATGCTAGCAACTTGCTAATAATGCTAGAAACATACTAATGGCATATTAATATCTTGCTAATCATGCTAGAAACATGCTAATGGCATACTAATAACTTGCTAATCATGCTAGAAACATGCTAGCAACATGCCAATGCTAGAAACATGCTAGCAACTTGCTAATAATGCTAGAAACATACTAATGGCTTATTAATAACTTGCTAATCATGCTAGAAACATGCTAACAACTTGCTAATCATGCTAGAAACATGCTACTGGCATACTAATAACTTGCTAATCATGCTAGAAACATGCTACCAACATGCCAATGCTAGAAACATACTAATGGCATATTAATAACTTGCTAATCATGCTAGAAACATGCTAGCAACTTGCTAATCATGCTAGAAACATGCTAATGGCATACTAATAACTTGCTAATCATGCTAGCAACTTGCTAATAATGCTAGAAACATGCTGATGGCATACTAATAACTTGCTAATCATGCTAGCAACTTGCTAATAATGCTAGAAACATGCTAATGGCATACTAAAAACTTGCTAATCATGCTAGAAACATGCTAACAACATGCTAATGCTAGAAACATGCTAGCAACTTACTAATGACATGCTAATAATGCAAGTAACATGTTAATTATGCTAGAAAAATGTTAGCAACATGCTAATGCTAGAAACATGCTAGCAACTTGCTGATCATGCTAGAAACTTGCTAATGACATGCTAGTAACGTAATCATGCTGGAAACATGCTAGAATCATGCTAACTACAATTTAATAATGCTAGTAACAAACCTTAAGCTTTTACAGCTGCTTTAAACTTTCAAGCTAGGCTTTCTCAAGCCAACCTAAAGTTGTCTTGTTTTAGTTTTATTTAATGTTGCATTTCTTAATTTCCGAGCCAATTTTGCACAAGCACTAAAACCAACATCAGATGAGTTTGTGCGAGGGTTCATTTGCATTGCACAAAAAGGGTTTGACCAGGCGACGTTCCGCATTAATGAAGCTCTTTAATATGCAGAATATGAAGAGATTGAATAGACGAACAAAGCTTAATTGCATAATGATTACATTGTGATGTGGGGTCAAAGGTTAAACGAGGACAAGCAGCATCAGTATACAGCTCACATATCTCCGTGTGCGTTTCAAAATCACTAGCGACTGTGTTGCTTTCACCTTATAGACGATCAGATCGTGTTCTCCGTCCCTCAGCGTCGTGCCGTCGTACCTCATCAGCTTCACAAATGACAGAGCAAAGTTCTTTTCTGATTTATCCTTGCCTGTAGAGAAAGAATATTGCATTTTTATTTGTATTTTCTTCTTTAAGTTGACCTAAACAACTATTCTTTGTTCTTTACATGCACTAAAAAGAACAAAAAATGACAAATATAAAAAAAATATATATATATATATATATATATATATATATATATAGAGAGAGAGAGAGAGAGAGAGAGAGAGAGCGATCAGAGCGTCTCTAACCATCTGTCATGTTTCGATCAGACAGCATCCCTGAGAGCCAGTGTGCTTCATCAAGAGCCCCAGCAGTGTCTGCCTGAATCTGACATAGAAAATCATCCCTGAGGAACTTCATCCCAACTGGGGACATCAACATCAGCCGATGGAGACCCCCACAAACACTTGAACCACTAAACTCTCAATCCTCTGCATCAGAGCCAACCCAGCTCCTGCTGACAGAGAGCCAGAGAGTCAAAGAGAGGTGGAGAGGTCACGAGACGACCATCATCCTCACTGCGGTACCAGGACAAAGGGAAGATGAGGGAAGCAGGGAAGATGATGTTTACTGGTCTGTTTTTTACATTTGGAAATTAATCCGTAAGAGAAAGACAGACAGGCAGACATGTGGTGCGACAGGGATGAAGATTCCTACAACTGACTCTGCCTGACATTTGACTGCCTGTCAGCATCAATCAGAACTAGAAAACAGATTTTAATGCTGGTGTTTAGAAACTCAGATGCCCAAGTAAATCCTTACAAACTGAACAGAGCTTAATTTAAACTCAAATGACTATGGGAAGCCCTTTGAACTGGACTAAATATGAACTTAAATCAGATCTGAGCTGAATCGAACCTGAAACAAAATCCAGCAAACAAAACTAATTTAATTTATTTTATTTTATTGTATTTTACATACTAATTATTTTGGGTTTTTACTATTCTATTCTATTCTATTATTTATTTTTAATTCATTCTATTTTAGCTGTATTTTTATTTGTTTACTTCATTATTATATTTTATTTATTTGATTTTATAACCAATACTAATTATTTTAAGCAACTGAAAACCAGTATGCATGTTTATTTTATTTTATTTTGCCATTTCATTTTACTTTAAATAATAATTATTTTGGGAATTTTTTAATAACCAATACCCACAACATTATTTTTTTCCTTCATCCATACATTTTATTTGATTAATTATTTATTTTGCAATTTAATTTTATTTTAAATAAAAATTATTGGTTTTTGGAAAAACCCAAAATAATTATTTCTCATTCATTCATTCTTTTATTTTATTTAGCTATTTAATTTTATCGGTTATTTTATTTTGCAATTATTTGGGATTTTTCCAAAAACCAATACCCATAACATTTTATTTATTTCATTTATTTATTTCATTTATTTAGCTTTTATTTTATTTAGCATTTAAGTTAAGTTATTTTGCCATTTAATTGTATTTTAAATAATTAATTTGGGTTTTTCTAAAAAAAAAAAAAAAATACCAATAACATTTTTTAAATTAATTAATTTTTTTAAATGTATTATTTTATTTTTTATTTTTCTATTTAATTAAATTAATTTTGCTATCTAATTTTAGTTTTTTTTTTTTCTAAAAACCAAAACCTATAACATCTTATTTCATGCATTCATTCATCTATTTTATTTGATTGTATTTTGCTATTTAATTTGATCAATTATTTTATTTTGCTATTTAATTTTATTTCAAATAATAATTTAGGGTTTTTCCAAAAATCAATACCCATAACATTCTATGTATTTATTTATTTATTTTGCATTTATTAATTATTTAATAATTTATTTTATTTTGCCATTTAATTTTAATAATTATTTTATTTTAAATAATAATTATTTTGGGATTTTCCAAAAAGCAATACCCATAACATTTTCTTTATTCATTTCATTTATTTATTCTTTTTTTTTAATTATTTATTTTTCATCATCACTACTCCAGTCTTCAGTGTCACATGACCCTTCAAAAATCATTCTAATATGCTGCTATATATTAATATATATTCCTTTAATCGGTCAATTTTTACAAGTCCTTACTTAATAAAATGATCAATATCTTAAAAAAAAAAAAAAAAAAAACTTACTGGCCAGAAATTTACACTAGCTGAGTTCACATCTGCCATAAAAATAAACTTCAGAATGACAACTTATTTAAAAATGTGACATTTCAGCACTTCCAGACAACAACTGTTGAGATCAGCAGTCGGCGTGTGAAAATTTGATAGTGTCCTAGCGTTTATTGTCAGATCAGCTGACGAGACGTTTATTTGCTCCAGATCGTCTGCATGCACTAAAAGTTTTGTTTTACATCTTTTGCCTGGCAACAAGACCCCGCCCCTCTCATCCTGGCGCTGCCACAGAAACATGTGGTGGGCAGATGGAGCGGCGCAGCTGCCAGAATAAGGTTGAACACACGTCGCTAAGTGCGATGACCGCTGCCCAACGCCAGACGCCTTTTGGCCCATAAACAACCTCTCAGCAAAACACACAAACAAACAGCTAGAAATAAAGTTGAGTTATATATTTTCTGAAGGGAATTTGAGTGGCGTTTCTTTGTGCTAAGCTCAATGTGATGCTGGGGTGTTCTGGGTGGTTGCAATGGTATTTCATGTGGTTGTTAAGGTATTCAGAATATTACAGTGAGCTGCTGTGTGGTTGCTAGGGAATTCTGGGTGGTCAATTGACTACTGGCATTTTGCACATTAAATAAGCCTTGGATGAGTGTGTACTGCCAGCATAATGGCTTAGATAGATAAATGTTTGGACGATTGTGTGTGATAGTAGTCTTACAAATGCAGAATATTCACAGAATAAAGTTTCAAAGAAATGTAAAGTTAAAATAAATTTTAAAATATCAAAACAAAAAAAGAGAGAGAAAATGAACCAAATATTAGAAATTGATTTTAAAAAAATAAAAAGGTAAATAAAATAAATTTAGGTAAATAAAATTAAATTAAATAAAAAAAATAAAAATAAAAAGTTGTGTGCAAGGATACCTAAAATAATTAGTATTGGAAACAAAACTAAACAAAATAAAATATAATTGTGTGCATTGTTTTCTGATACCTAAAAAAAAACTTTTTTTTTTTTAAAGAAAACTAAATAAAATAAAATTTGTCTGCATTGTTTTCATATACACAAAATAATTAGTATTGGAAAATTAAATTAAATTAAAAAAATAATAATAAAACAGAATAAAATAAAACAAAACAAAACAAAACAAAAACAAAATTGTGTGCATGGATACCTAAAATAATTATTATTAAAAAAAAAACTAAAGAAAATAAAATATAGTTGTGTGCATTGTTTTCTGATACCTTAAAAAAAACTGCATTTGAAAAAAATAAAATAAATAAAATAAAATAAAATGAAAAGTTGTGTGCATGGATACCTAAAATAATTAGTATTGGAAACGAAACTAAATAAAATAAAATATAGTTGTGTGCATTGTTCTCTGATACCTAAAAAAATGTATTTGAAATGAAATGAAATAAATAATTTTGTCTTGGAGGCTTGGTTATGTTTTAATTTTAATATAATGGTAATTACTGTTAATATACTGTATTATATACTGGTATTTTTAGTGTCAAAAAAACACAAGTTAAAAGTAAAAATCCTAATATTAACATCAAAAATTCAATAAAATGCTAAATAAATAAATAAAAACGCATTGTGTGGGGTTGTCGGGGTGTTGCTATGCAGTTACTAATCCGTTTGTGCTGTTTTTCATGTATTTCTAGGATGATTTGAGGTATAATTTGATGTCTGCAGCACAAATGGTAAATAATGAGCTGTGCATCGAAGTCTAAAACGGCATTTGTCTAAATAACTAACCCTACATGAGCAACAGTAAAGCCAAGCACCACTAATGCACACTTAACAGTCTATTCAATAACCGCAGACTCATTTAGATGCAAACGACTCTGTCATAGGTGGAAGTTATTTTGATAACCCACTGAGACGCAAAGATAAAGCACGCTTGATATTATTTAAAGAGATGTGAAGCACGAGGGCACCATTGAAAAGCGTTTCTGTGTCACATGCTGCGACCTCAACCACACTTAAACTTTACAAGAGTGAGTTTCCAGACCACCGCTGGGTTAAACGGCTCTGAGCGCGCTCTTCTGTGTGAACGTGTGCTTGACTCACAGTCCTGAGAAGATCGGTGTTTGAAGGTGAACCGCAGGTGACTCCTGTTCACGTCTTCAATCGGGATCGCAACCTGCAACACAGAATATCACAGAAAAGATGAAGTTAATGCAGAGAAGTTGAGTTTTAGAAAGAAACTAGGAGCGGGAAACGCCTTAAAGGTCTTGAATATTAATAAAAGACATAAATATGGATCCAGATCCAGACACTTAAGCACAGCGCAGGTCTTGTGACCTTTAAACTCAACTTTATACTCATTTAAGCTGTTTAAACTGTTTCAACAGTGTAATGCTCTTTTAGGATATTAAATATTTAAAAGGGTCAAATCATGCATTTTTTCCCTCATCTGATGCTCGAAAAAAATTTTAATGTTAATATATGGTATTTTTTTGTGCCAAACACACTCCACCAAAACTTGTAAAAAAATTGCAATATTATCATAAAATAAAATAAGCAGCTGCTTGAGTGGCTTCAAAAAAATAAAAATTATAGTAAAATAAAATTAAATAAATAATACAAATAAAATTAAATAAATAAAAATTAAATTAAATAATCTTGTATAATTACAATAATTAGTATTGGTTATAAAAATAAATTAAATAAATTAAAATTAAATTATAAAATAAAAAATACAGTTAAACTAAATAAATGAAATACAAATAAAAGAAAAGAAAAGCAAAGTTAAGTGTATTGGTTTTCAGATACCTAAAATAATTATTGTGTTGGATAAAATAAAAATTATAGTAAAATAAAATTATAGAACAAAAATATACATTTTTTAAAGTTTCATTTTAAATTACGGTAAAATTAAACTTTAAATAATTAGTATTAAAGTGTTTGTAAATTTTAAATTAAAAAAAAAATAATTAAATTAAATTAAATTAAATTAAATTAAGTTAAAATGTCAAGTGCTGCTATGCTGCTTCTTGAGTGGCTTTAACATAATACAAAATAAAATAAAAATTATAGTAAAATAAAATTACAGTAAATAAAAAAATTAAATAAAAAATAATGTACACCGTTCTTGTATAATTAATAACTAGTATTGGTTATAAACAAATTAAATAAATTAAAATTAAATTATAAAATATATATATATATATATATACACAATTAAAATGTTAAAATTAAAAAATAAATGAAAATACAAATAAAAGAAGAGAAAAGCAAAG
>NC_133382.1:37455703-37475123 GCF_049309525.1 Garra rufa
TAATGAGAATTTGGCTAAATAAGATTCATTTTGATTAAAGTATAAAATTATTACATTTGTCATTACAAAGTAAATTAAATTACATTTTTATATTGTTATATTATAAATAAATATTCATGAAATACAATATTCATATAATGTTTATTTAATTTTTATATCATTTAATGTTATTTAATTTGTTTTATTATATCAAATAGAAATACAAATGTTTTACATTTCATTTATAATCAATATTCATTTAAGTACATTAAATTACATTTTGATAGTTATATTATAAATAAATAATATTCATATACTTTTTATTCAGTTATTGTTATTTAATTTAATGCTATTTAATTTATTTTATATCAAATGGAACTACAGTTTTTTTTTTAACTATATTTTATTTATAATCAATGTTTACTTTATCCTGTTCACCCTCTTGGGTAAATTATGTAATATAATTATTTTTATTACTACATTTTTATTGTTTGAGGTGTATGAAAAGGTGTCATGCTTTCAAAGTGTGAATTTGCTGAGACTCCTAGAAAGTAAATAGCAAAAACTCTCAATATACAATCAGTTTTAATACTTTTAATGGGATGAAATATGAGCTGGTTCTTTCTCAATTTAACTGAGATTCATCCATAGTTGTTGAGACATGATGTTTGGTTGTCTGCAGACATTATTCTCGTCTCGTTCTTCTCTCTGCAGTTATGGACGTCACAGACATCCTCACGGGCAAGATGGACGACGAGGACAAGCAACACTTCATTCCCTTCCAGCCGTGAGTATGACTTCATGACGTCAACACAACACTCTTCATCATAGTAATAACTTAACATCATGAAAATGACATGTTTTGACCTTCAGTCAAGTGCGTGAACTACTTTCTAGTTAAGCAGATCAGAAGTTAGTTTGTTAGATGTTGTAAAACCATGCATATGAATGTATTTTTGCGTGTGAGTTTGCTTGTCTTTGTTTTTTCTGATTTCTGCTGCATCATCTTAATGGTCTGTGTATTTAGTCATTGAAGACAGCAACAGCACACAAACTCACTCTTATTCTGTAGAGGAGAGTCATATGTGTCTCACAGTCACTCACTCATTCGTTCTGTCACTCAATAAGACTACACTTCAGTCTTTCTCTGCTTTGCCGCTCTCACAGCCCAGCAGGGAATTGTGGGGTGTTTAAGATGTGTGTTCTCACTTTAGGGAGCTTTTTGCTTTGTAGAAGCTTATTTGTGACTTCAGTTTGCTGTAGCTTCGGTGCAAAACCTAGTGAACTGTGTTGGTGTTGACTGCTGTCTGCATAGGCAGCGTTCGGACTGAAACAGAACCTTGTGACTGATATGAATAATTCTCATGGGTAGCAACTAATAATAATAATATTAATAATAATAATTATTATAATATATTTACAATAAAATATATTTATAATATATTTTATTTAAAAATGTACAGTATATAATAATATAAAATAAAGATAATACAATATTATTAAAATTATTTTTAAATAAAATTATTTTTAATTTATTTTACGTTATATTACCAACAATAATATATAAATATTTAATTAATAATAATATATTTGCATTGAAATAAATTAAATAAAAACGCTAATTGTAGTAGTAGTAGTAGTAGTAGTAAAAATAATAAAAAAAAAATATATATATTTTTAAAATGTTACTTAAGTTAAATTGAAATACAATTTACATTATATAATAATATAAAAAATTGTAATAGGAACAAGAAATTATTTTAAATTAAATTATCGTGCTTCGTATTATTTTTTATAATATGTACATATTTAAATAAGTGCATTAAAATAAATTCAATAAAAATAGAAAAAACAATAAAAAATGAAATAAAAATGTAAATAAAATAGCATATTTTATTTAAAATGCTATAAGTTACATTAAAATAGCATAATAATATATTTTAATTAATTATTATTATTATAATATATAAATATTTAGTAAATTGAATGAAAATGTAAATTATATAATAATAATTTTAAAATTATTTTAATTAAAGAATTCCTCTTATATTGTATATAATAATAATAATAATAATAATAATAATAATAATAATAATAATATAATGTAAGTAAAATAGCATATATTATTTTAAATCCTATAAAAAGAAATTATTTAAATTAAATTATTTTATATCTTGTCAACAATGTGTAAATACTAATATATTTGCATTGAAGTGAATTGAATGTAAATGTAAATTCTATGATCATAATAATAATAATAATAATAATAATAGTTTAATTATTTATATTGTGTATATAATAAAAATATTTAATATAAATATATTTATATATGTAAATATGTTAATAATAATCATAATAATAATAGTATTTGCATTAAAATAATAAAAATAAGTATATTATAAATAGTATATATTAATACTAATACTAACAATTCTACTACTACTACTACTACTACTAAGAATAATAATTATATAATAATAATATATATTCATATGATAATACTTATTACTCAAACTCATTATTTCATTGTATTATATCAGATGTATTTTTAAAGTTCATTTTATTTATAATTGATATATATGATATATAATGACTTAATTTTATTATAATTACCATGATGTCTATTATAATCAGGTATCATGCGTCTATAGAGCGCCTCTGATGTTTTATTATTATTATTAAGGCATCTCATTAGGTTTTGTGTGTTCATAGAGGCAGTGTCTTCATCTGTGTTTGGGTGAGATGGAGGGTCATTTCTGAAATTACAGCATCTCTCTGTGTCTCTCCTGTCACCCATCCCGCATTACTGTTTGCTAACAAAATGGCTTTTGTCCCTGTCATGGTATCTGTATCACTGTTTGGTGTCTTCCCTCTCTCTCCCTCCCTCTCGCTTTCTTCATCCATCTCTTTTCCTTCTGCTCATGTCCACCCTTATCTGGCTCTCTGTGGCTACTACTCTTCTTCTCTCTTTCTTTTCCTCCTCTCTCTCTCTCTCTGTCTCTCCTTCCCGTTGGCGTGTTGCCTGTCGCGTGTGAACTCCAGGCTAGCGTTGGATGACGCCATTCGCCACAGGCAGCTGAACATCTCACGTTTTTCACCCAGGGTGGCGGGCGAGAACGACTTCCTCCAGGCCGTCATCAACAAGGTCATCGCTGCCAAAGAGGTCAATCACAAAGGTCAAGGTAAAGGTCACTTGGCGCAATAAAGCTGCTCTGATTCACTTCTCCAGCATTTCAACGCTTAATTTGACAAAAACTGTCATCATATGTCCGATAAACACAGAAACCCAAAGGTCTTCACGACAAACCGTCAAAATTGGGTTGGGTTCAACTTGAAGAAATTGTGACAGAAAAAAACAGAATGTAGTAATGCAATTATTAAACTTTTTTTTTTTGAGAAATATATCATTTTTTAACAGTAAACCTCTGTTGTGCAGCAGTTTGTTTGCCATAAAATAAAATCAGCTGTTCAATTTTCATTTCATTTGCTTACATCTTTAAAAAAATCGGTTAAATTCTTAATATTTTCCTATAATTGCCATTTTTTGGATAATACATTTGTATTAAATTACAAGAAATCTAAAAATATAAATAATAAAAAAATAAAACATTTCATAGGGAATTTTAATAAATTATTACATTGTTCAAGTTTTATGAATTTAATTGAGTAGACTTGCTTTTTTTATTATTTTTGTAATTTATTATATTATATAATTATATTATATACATATATAATTTGATGTAATTAGACCATTAAAATGTAATTTTAATGTAAATGGGAAAAAACACACAAAATAAAAGTAAAACTAAAGAATAATAATAAAGAATAATAATAAATTAGGCACAATTTTTATTACAGAAAATATCCATTGAAACAATCTCATTATTTAAAAGAATTTATTAATAATTTAATAATTGATTATTAAAATGTTATTATTAAAATAAAATATTTTTTTAAACTATTATTCAAATACATTTTTAAATTGTTAAATTTAATAAATTATTAAATTGTTAAACATTTTCTTAATTAAATTTATTAGACATGTTTTTGGTTATTAAAATTTAATTAAACCATTAAAACATAATCCAAAAATTGAAACAACACAGAATTTGAGAAAAATAAAACTGAATTTGGGAAAAATAAAACCCCAAAATAATTTAATTTTTTTAACAATTAAGTTGTAGTTTCATGATTTCAATAAATTAGAGACAACTTATTAACTATTTAATTGTTAATGATTAAAATAATTAAAATATTATTATTAAAATAAAACAAATTATTATTAAAAAATATATTATTGTTAAAATAAACTATTACTTTGTTCAATATTATAAATTATTAAAGTTTTATTATTTGTATTTATTAGACATGTTTTTGGTTAACAAAATGTAATTAAACTATTAAAACATAATTCACAAAATTGAAACAACACAGAATTTTAGAAAATTAAAACTGAATTTGGGAAAAATAAAACTGATTTCATAGGGAGCCCAAAATAATTTTGTTAAAAATAATTGTTATTAAAGTTGTAGTTTCATGTAAGTTTCACAATTCAATAAATTAGACAAAATTTAATTAAACCATTAAAACATAATCCAAAAATTATAACACCACATAAAAATAAGGCCTCCCCCCAAAAATTGTTTAATTTTCAATTTTTAATGTTAGTGTCATGAAATTAGACATAAATTTTACTACAATTTTATTTAACCATCCAAAACAGAATCTCATTATTTAAAAACATTTATTATTAATAATTTAATAATTATGAATGATTAAAATAATTATTAAAATAAAATAAATTAATTAATAAAAAAATATATATATATTAGATATGTTTTTGGTTATCAAAATTTTGTTAAAACATTAAAACATAAATTTAACTCAAAATTTAAATCAAAATTTGGTAAAAAATAATGCTGGTTTTATAGAGCCCTAAAATATAACTTAATGAATTGTCATATTGTATAAGTTTCATAATTTCAAATCATCAGACATGCTTTTTGATGTATATTTGTATTTAAAAATGAAACTTTAAGAAACATTAAAGCAGAAAAAAACAAAAAACAGATTATCTAGGGCCCTACATTACCAGAAGTTTTTATTTATTTATTTATTTATTTTTTTTAAATATAATCGTTTAATATAATATATTTTTATTTAACACATGGAATATAATTCTATGTCTTAACCTACAATAAAAATGAACCTGCAGGTACAGATTTACGTCTGTTTAAGTAAATATTCCTGATTCATAATAAAGCTGAGATGGTTATTTGGCTGCTGTTAATGATCTGCAGCTTGATGTTGTAGCCTAGTTAAAGTGTGGGAAGTTAAAAATAAGGGAAGATAAAACTGATGTGTGGAGATGGAGAGCGAAACTGTCCCAGATACCATCAAACTGAGCATCAGAGCTTCTGCCAAGAGACTTTCATGATTCTAAAGGGGCCCCAAATCTGACAAATGGCAAAGTTATTGAGCAAAATTAGTTGAAATTGAATTGGGTTTAACAAGCATGAGAACTTGATCATGCTGAGGAGAATGGGAACCGAATAACTGAATATGCAATGCTGTCAAATCACATCACAATCCATCCCCGCAAATATCCTGTGATTCCCAGCATTATGAAACCTACTTCCAGAAGCAGAATATTGAGATAAATGTGCATAAACTTACAGTATAATCTGAGATCGGTCAGATGTGACGAGGTTCTTCTCATTTATGATCAAGGTTAATCAGGAACAGCAGTGAGGCTAATAGCGGTGGAGTCATTAAGACTAATTAACTTACGATTTATGATGGAGGCATTTAGGTGACATGCAAAGCATTGTGGGTATTAAGGATGTTAAAAGGTAAAAGACAGTTTTTTTTATCTTTTTGATAATGACCTGCACAGATTCACTGAACGGAAAGTTAGATTAATAAATATTGAGCTTTAAATATTAACACACATTGGCATGTTTTTTTTTATGTTTATTCGTTCATATTTATTTATTTGAAAAAAATAGTACAACTTTAATCAGTACAAGAAACTCTATTATAATGTACACGTATTATTTATTTATTTTACGTAGGATGTTTGATTGTTGTTGTTAATAATAATAATAATAATAATAGTAATAATAATAATAATGCAAATATATACACTTAAAGTATAATATGTATTTATTTTTATGCCATTAAAGTCAGCATAACTGATAATAAGTAATTAATAATACTAATAATAATTTAAATAATGTATTATTGTTATTATTTTTCTGCAAATATATGCTTAAAAATAAATAAACATTTAGCATTTTATGTATTTTTATGCCATTAAAGTCAGCATAACTTCAAACTATCAAACTAAAAACTATCATGATGTAAACTTTATTTTAAAATTGTACAACTTAAATTAATACAAGAAACACTATTATAATGTACACTTAATATTTATTTAGTGTTATATTGGTTTGTTTGATTGTCATTAATAATAATAATAATAATAATATATTTTTAAATAATTTATTGTTATTTTTATTCAATATATGCACTTAAAATGCAAAATATTTATTTTTATGTCATTAAAGTCAGCATAACTTTTTTATTTATATATTTATTTATTTTAATACACTTAATATTTATTTAATTTTGTATTTGTTTGTTTGTCCTTGGTAGTAGTAATAATAATTAATAATAATAATAATAATTATTATTATTATAATTATGTAAATGTATTTTTGTTGTTATTTTTATGCAAATATATAATCTTAAAATGCAAAATATTTATTTTTACGCCATTCAAGTCAGCATAACTTAAATTCTACACAAAACACTACCATGATATAAACTTTATTTATTTATTTTAAAATTGTACAACTTAAATGAATACAAGAAAACACTATTATATTGTACACTTAATATTTATTATTTTTTAAATATTATTTTGTTTTATTGTCCTTATTTAAATGTATTATTGTTGTTATTTTTATGCAAATATGTACACTAAAATGCAAAATTTTAGTCAGCATAACTTTTTTAAATGGTACAACTTGAATTATTACAAGAAACACTATTATAATATTCACTTAATATTTATTTATTTCTCTATTAGTCTGTTTGTTTGGCCTTTAATAATAATAATAATAATAATAATAATAATAATCATAATTATTATTATTATTATTATTATTATTATCATTTATTAATTTTATTATTATGTAAATATATACACTTAAAATGCAAAATTTGTATTTATTTTTATGCCAATAAAGTCAGCATAACTTAAATTCTGCCCCAAAATACTATCATGTAAACTTTTATTTATTTATAACAATGCAATAATATACACTTAATCAAAATGTTGACATTAAATATATTAATAAAACAATTTCTTATTAAAATAACCATAAATTAAGCACAACAAATATCTTCATGATGTGTATGTAAAACATATTTACAATATATTTTGAATCTAATTTCAATGATAAATAGGATTCATTTTTTCATTACGATAATTAGAACTTGGAGATTTAAACAAATTTAATATATAATATAAAAATTATAAATCAAAAAATATAATTTATTTTTGTGTTCTTCTATGGATTTGATTTTAAATATATCTTGGAATTTTTTGTACCGTTTTGTAAGTTCATCTCCAGAGTTGTTTTGCATTATTTGTTCTTAACAGCTCAGGTTATTTGCTCAGATTGCTCAATTTAATCTTTAATGTTTCAGTATAAAATATTCACAGCACAGTTCATCCCTAAACTGTAAATAATACAGTCGTTCTGCTTCCGGCAGGTATTTTCTCAGTAATTAAACTAATCCAATGTTCTTAATTATTTTTGTACATCACTGATAATGAGATATTAAGTTCCCGTGAGCTGTTAAGCAAAAAATATGAAGCATTTCTCTGTGTGTGTGTGTGTGTGTGTGTGTGTGTGTGTGTGTGTGTGTGTGTGTGTGTGTGTGTGTGTGTGTGTGTGTGTGTGTGTGTGTGTGTGTGTGTGTGTGTGTGTGTGTGTGTGTGTGTGTGTTTGCATTTAACTGCAGTCTGTTCCTCTGGTCCTCAGGTTTATGGGTTACATTGAAGCTGCTTCCAGGTGATATTCATCATATCCGAAAGGATTTCCCTCACCTGGTGGACCGATCCACCGCTGTAGCTCGCAAAATGGGCTTCCCAGAAATCATCATGCCAGGTATTAATCCTCAATCCGAATGCATTTACATTAAAACAGGATTTTATTTGACAGGCAGGAATTTTTGCCTATTTAATAAGGCGAGACACTGCAAGTGAATAAGGTTAAAAAACAAACAAACTAATAATTATGACCTTGCTTACCCGGTTGATTGATTACATTGATAATTGCAAACATTTTTTGTATTACAAGTTTTCTAAAATGTTAGGTTTAAATATGCAAATGAGGCATTATTTAATTAAATATGCGCTAGTTTCAAAACTCTTAATTTTTTTGACATTAGAGTCAAAAGTTTTTACAGAGAGAATTTTGGGTCATTTCGTCATGACATAATTCAGAAAAAAATCATTTTTTTTTTTTACCATTTTTGGGGGGATTAAAACATTGCATAAAATCAAGAAAATTATATATGAACAAATCCCTCTGTAAAAAACCTTCAGGATATAGACTAAAAATGTAAAGTTTGGTGTGTGTAAGTGCTACTGAAGTGGAGATTTATGGCTCAGTGTAGACCAGGCCCGGATATAGGCATGGGCAAGGAGGGGCAATGCCCCCCTAAATGCTGTGACTGCCCCCCCAAACGTAAAGGCATGCAAAATTCCGAATTTCATAAAACAAACAAACTAAATTGCCTTATGTTATTTATCCTATTTACACGAAGGTATGTCATTTCTGTCTCTACATGATCGCGCGTTTACAATGTCTCCTCTGCGAAAACACGGACGGGATCGCGCACTCCATTCATAAAAACCGACTTTACTATAGCGCGGAATACCACAGAATTCGTCGATTTTTGGATTAATAAATCAAAAGTTGGTCTGTCACTTAATTCAAATCGCGATATGGACTAGTGTCTGTGAAAACTGAAATGCAAAAAGACTGGAAAAGAATTTAAAAAGACTGATGATGATGCAATGTAGAGTTTGAAGACCTCTTTACCGTTTGCAAATATCTACACGGGTATAAGAATGCATTTCCTCAGCTCCATCGCATGTATATGTGACCTCCCTTGTGATTGGAATATCATCTGCATCATGCTAAAGCTCTTTCTCCACTTTGTCTCGTGTTCTTACTCCCTTCCGCCGCACTATTGCTACATGAAAGAAAAAGAAATGTAGTTATTCTGGCTCAGGAGAAGGGCATAACCACAGGCCTAGATATGCATGCATTTGTTAGTCTTTTTGCACAGAAAAGCAGACGACTGATGCTTTAAAAAAAAAAAATTTGTAAAAAAAAATACACAAAAAAAGAAATAAAAAAATATATGAATAAAATAAAAAGACAAAAAAATGAATAGATAGATAGATAGATAGATAGATAGATAGATAGATAGATAGATAGATAGATAGATAGATAGATTGATTTAAAAAAGTTAAAAAAAAAAAAAACATAAATGCAGCCTCAAAAGGGCACAAGCCAGTGTCCTATTTGTGCTGGTCCCAAGCCCGGGTAAATGCAGAGGGTAGGGCATCAAACATAAAACCTATAAGACAAATCAAATGGATCAAAGGAGAAGATAGAGATATGGATAGGTGGACTGATATGATGACAGCATAGTTAGTATATTTTTCTTTGCATAGATAATTAGAGAAGCTCACCCACACTTGCCCCCCCCAATATTCTACATGCACCCCCTAATGGGGCTGGCTAAATCCGGCCCTGGTGTAGACGAAAAAAAAAAAACTCATTTTGAGAAAACAGCCTTTAAAAATGTGCATTATAATTGAAATCCATTGACACAAATAGATAAAGTGCTATAAAAGAAACACTTAACAGTGTCTTTTGGATGTTTTCTTTCCACTAGTCTAAAAAAAAAAATCTCAAACTTGACAGGTGCATGAAAAAACAGTGTCTCAAGGGTGGAAAATGGTCAAAACTAATTAGCTAATTCGCATCATTTACTCACCCTCCACTTGTTTCAAACCTGTATATATTTCAACTGTTGAAAACAAACATATTTTGAAAAATGTCGGTAGCCAAACAGTTGATGGTAGCCGTTGACTTCCATAGTATGGAAAAAAAAAATGCTGTGGAAAGTCAGTGACTACCGTCATTGTTGGGTGAACTGTCCCTTTAAGTATAAAATAATGATCTGTTTTGCAAACAGGCTTTTTTCAGCTGTACATCACACATCGATTATGTTAATAAGAGACCTTGTGCATGTTTTTGCAGGTGACATTCGGAATGACATTTACGTGACGCTGGTTCAGGGTGATTTTGATAAAGGCAGTAAGACGACACCTAAGAACGTGGAGGTCACCATGTCTGTACATGATGAAGATGGAAAGAAACTCGAGGTAATCTATAATGAGACACATTATTATGACTGATCCAGATTCAGTGAAAGCAGTACATGACAAAGCTCTATATATGTTCTAAACATGTTCAAATCTATCTATATATATTTTTTTAGAAAAACCTTTCTAGGGACCTGAGATACGAATTAGTGTGTATATATATATTCTGACATATACTCTGAATGTATAATGCATATTTTTCAGCTTTTTTTGGCTGGAATCATGTTTTTTTTTGTACTGTCCCTATGTAAAAAAAACAAAACAAAAATCTATATCTATATTAAAAAAAAAAAAAAATATATATATATATATATATTATACAAAGGCTGAAGTGTAAATAAATAACTGTATTGTCAGCATGCACATATCATTATGATTACCAACTATTATGCAATTAATTATACTGTATTTAATTTCATTTAATTACTACAACTGACTACAGCAATAATAAATTAGTATTAATAATGATGGTGGTTTTATTTTTATTATTTCATTATTATTATTCAATTTAAATGTGTTGTTAAATTTAAATGAATTTAAATTAATAATAATTAATAATAATACATATATAATATATAATATATAATAAATATATATTTTTTTTATTTTAGTGTAATTTGATTTTATTGTTTACTAAAATTACATTTTATTTAACTATATATATAGCAGCGGTGAAATTCAATTCAATTTAATTTAATTACTACAACTGACTACAGCAACAACATTAAATTAATTAATATATATTACTATCAAATATGAATGTGTCATTAAATTTAAAATGACTTATTTTATTTTATTAGATTTTATTATTTACTATATTTGATTTTAATAAAAAGAATTATAAAAAAAAAATACAAAGAAAAAAAGCAAAAATAATGAATACATAATTTAATAAAAGACACATAACAAATAGTTGCACATCAAAAGGAAGATTTAGACACAGCTCTAAATAAATATATAAATATAATAAAACACATTTTCTTGCATTAATTCTGCCTTGATGTAGCCACTTTACGTAACAAATAATAAATACTATTATCCATCAAATCAGTCATTATATCATTAGCAAATTGACATTATGCCATAAATGCTGTCTGTACAGTTTTTGTTTGCATTAAACCTATAATTTCCTTTGTGTTTTTGTCTGCTGATGTGCACATGCCTCCTACTTACTAGAACATTTAGTTTCCTTAGTTACTTTTTAATTGTTTTGCTTTTTTTTCCCCCCGCCTTCCACCCCTGCTTTGTGCTTATTTTTTCTTTAACTGCCCACATAATCTTTCTTTCTCTCTTGCACTCGTTCCTGTAGGGTGGCTGGTCACTTATTGCTCATAATTGGTGGCTGTCAGCTGTTGCACATATGTGTGTTTGTCAGGGTTTGACAGGCCAGCTGTGTGGAGAAAAAAAAATGCAATAAAGCATTCAGTGTTTTTTTGCTCCTTACAGCATATGGGCACCTTATGGTTTCCACCTGGCAGAATAGAGTTTATTCTTTAATATTTCATAACTCGTATCTGTCATTTCTGATCTTAATTAGCTTCTGATCTTGGCAGGGAGTCTGATGAAATTATTCCGTGCAACAAATTGTGTTTTAGCGGTCAGCGTGAATGCGCAATGGAAAAATGATCAATATAATGGCCTCAGGTTCCTCTTTAGAAAAGTTAAATGTTTAATGTTTTAATAGCTGTTTATTATACTCTTTGCCATCTAGAATGTGATATTTCCTGGAGCCGGAGATGAAGGCATTCTGGAGTACAAATCAGTCATTTATTACCAGGTCAAGCAGCCACGCTGGTATGAAACCATCAAGGTGAGCATCTCTTATGCTGTGCCAGATATAATGTGGACTTTATTAAAATAAGACTAATTTATATTACTTGCCATATATATATATATGTATTTTTTTTTTTTTACTGTAATTTTATTTTACTAGAATTTTTATTTTATCCAACTCTTCAACACAAATTTATGTACCCGAAAACCAATACACATAATGGTTTACTAACTTTTCTCTTCTCTTCTCTTCTTTTATTTGTATTTAATTTTTTTTAAATTTTATTTATTTTTATAACCAATACAAATTAAGGACTTTTTTTTATTTTATTTTATTATTTGTAATTTTATTGTATTTTACTATCATTTTATTTTGTTAAAACTACTCAAGAAGTAGCACTTGAAATTTATTTTATTTTATTTTATTTTATTTTATTTAACAATTACTATAATCTTTATTTTATCCAGCCCTTCAACACTAATTATTTTGGGTATACGAAAACCAATACACACACTTTATTTGTATTTTCATTTATTTTTTAATTTTAACATTTTAATTGTATATATATATTTTTTTTTTATAATTTAATTTTAATTTATTTAATTTATGTTTATAACCAATACTAGTTATTAATTATACAAGAACGGTGTACATTATTTTTTATTTAATTTTTTTATTTACTGTAATTTTATTTTACTATAATTTTTATTTTATTTTGTATTATGTTAAAGCCACTCAAGAAGCAGCATAGCAGCACTTGACATTTTAACTTAATTTAATTTAATTTAATTTAATTTAATTTAATTTTTTTTTTTTTATTTAAAATTTACAAACACTTTAATACTAATTATTTAAAGTTTAATTTTACCGTAATTTAAAATGAAACTTTAAAAAATGTATATTTTTGTTCTATAATTTTATTTTACTATAATTTTTATTTTATCCAACACAATAATTATTTTAGGTATCTGAAAACCAATACACTTAACTTTGCTTTTCTTTTCTTTTATTTGTATTTCATTTATTTAGTTTAAATGTATTTTTTATTTTATAATTTAATTTTAATTTATTTAATTTATTTTTATAACCAATACTAATTATTGTAATTATACAAGATTATTTAATTTAAATTTTTTTTATTTAATTTTATTTTTATTATTTACTGTAATTTTATTTTATTTTACTATAATTTTTATTTTTTTTGAAGCCACTCAAGCAGCTGCTTATTTTATTTTATGATAATATTGCAATTTTTTACAAGTTTTGGTGGAGTGTGTTTGGCACAAAAAAATACCATATATTAACATTAAAAAAATATTCGAGCATCAGATGAGGGAAAAAAATGCATGATTTGACCCTTTTAAATATTTAATATCCTAAAAGAGCATTACACGGTTGAAACAGTTTAAACAGCTTAAATGAGTATAAAGTTGAGTTTAAAGGTCACAAGACCTGCGCTGTGCTTAAGTGTCTGGATCTGGATCCATATTTATGTCTTTTATTAATATTCAAGACCTTTAAGGCGTTTCCCGCTCCTAGTTTCTTTCTAAAACTCAACTTCTCTGCATTAACTTCATCTTTTCTGTGATATTCTGTGTTGCAGGTTGCGATCCCGATTGAAGACGTGAACAGGAGTCACCTGCGGTTCACCTTCAAACACCGATCGTCTCAGGACTGTGAGTCAAGCACACGTTCACACAGAAGAGCGCGCTCAGAGCCGTTTAACCCAGCGGTGGTCTGGAAACTCACTCTAGTAAAGTTTAAGTGTGGTTGAGGTCGCAGCATGTGACACAGAAACGCTTTTCAATGGTGCCCTTGTGCTTCACATCTCTTTAAATAATATCAAGCGTGCTTTATCTTTGCGTCTCAGTGGGTTATCAAAATAACTTCCACCTATGACAGAGTCGTTTGCATCTGAATGAGTCTGCGGTTATTGAATAGACTGTTAAGTGTGCATTAGTGGTGCTTGGCTTTACTGTTGCTCATGTAGGGTTAGTTATTTAGACAAATGCCGTTTTAGACTTCGATGCACAGCTCATTATTTACCATTTGTGCTGCAGACATCAAATTATACCTCAAATCATCCTAGAAATACATGAAAAACAGCACAAACGGATTAGTAACTGCATAGCAACACCCTGACAACCACACACAATGCGTTTTTATTTATTTATTTTGCATTTTATTGAATTTTTGATGTTAATATTAGGATTTTTACTTTTAACTTGTGTTTTTTTGACACTAAAAATACCAGTATATAATACAGTATATTAACAGTAATTACCATTATATTAAAATTAAAACATAACCAAGCCTCCAAGACAAAATTATTTATTTCATTTAATTTCAAATACATTTTTTTAGGTATCAGAGAACAATGCACTCAACTATATTTTATTTTATTTAGTTTCGTTTCCAATACTAATTATTTTAGGTATCCATGCACACAACTTTTCATTTTATTTTATTTTATTTATTTTATTTTTTTCAAATGCAGTTTTTTTTAAGGTATCAGAAAACAATGCACACAACTATATTTTATTTTCTTTAGTTTTTTTTTTTTTTTTAATAATAATAATTATTTTAGGTATCCATGCACACAATTTTGTTGTTTTGTTTTGTTTTGTTTTGTTTTGTTTTGTTTTGTTTTGTTTTGTTTTGTTTTGTTTTGTTTTGTTTTGTTTTGTTTTGTTTTGTTTTGTTTTTGTTTTGTTTTATTTTATTTTGTTTTATTGTATTTTGTTTTATTATTTTTTTAAAATTTAATTTAATTTTCCAATACTAATTATTTTGTGTATCTGAAAACAATGCAGACAAATTTTATTTTATTTTGTTTTCTTTAAAAAAAAAAAAAGTTTTTTTTTTAGGTATCAGAAAACAATGCACACAATTATATTTTATTTTGTTTAGTTTTGTTTCCAATACTAATTATTTTAGGTATCCTTGCACACAACATTTTTTTTTCTTTTTTTTTTTATTTACCTAAATTTATTTTATTTACCTTTTTATTTTTTTTAAAATCAATTTCTAATATTTGGTTCATTTTCTCTCTCTTTTTTTTTTTTGATATTTAAAAATTTATTTTAACTTTACATTTCTTTGAAACTTTATTCTGTGAATATTCTGCATTTGTAAGACTAGTATCACACACAATCGTCCAAACATTTATCTATCTAACCCATTATGCTGGCAGTACACACTCATCCAAGGCTTATTTAATGTGCAAAATGCCAGTAGTCAATTGACCACCCAGAATTCCCTAGCAACCACACAGCAGCTCACTGTAATATTCTGAATACCTTAACAACCACATGAAATACCATTGCAACCACCCAGAACACCCCAGCATCACATTGAGCTTAGCACAAAGAAATGCCACTCAAATTCCCTTCAGAAAATATATAACTCAACTTTATTTCTAGCTGTTTGTTTGTGTGTTTTGCTGAGAGGTTGTTTATGGGCCAAAAGGCGTCTGGCGTTGGGCAGCGGTCATCGCACTTAGCGACGTGTGTTCAACCTTATTCTGGCAGCTGCGCCGCTCCATCTGCCCACCACATGTTTCTGTGGCAGCGCCAGGATGAGAGGGGCGGGGTCTTGTTGCCAGGCAAAGGATGTAAAACAAAACTTTTAGTGCATGCAGACGATCTGGAGCAAATAAACGTCTCGTCAGCTGATCTGACAATAAACGCTAGGCAGTGGTGGACAGTAACGAAGTAGTTGTAATTCGTTACTGTACTTAAGTACATTTTTCAAGTATCTGTACTGTACTGGAGTAGTTTTATTTTGAGTAACTTTTACTTTTACTTCACTACATTCCAAAGCATAATATCGTACTTTTTACTCCACTACATTTAATAAAACATGTCGTTACTCCTTATAATATATTACGTGCTCCGAGACGCAGAAGCAGTGTCTGATTAATGAACAAACTGATTCTTTTCAATCGGTTCGCAAATCGCCACAAGCGATTCATTCACAAATTGGACTGATCCAATTGCAGCTGTTCAAACTCACTGATTCAAATGAGCCGTTTAGAGCGAGTCTCCAGTCATCTGAATTCACAAATAAGAACCGGGAGATTGTGAGCGCGCGCGACTGATGCTGCGAAAAGTAAGATATAATGTCGAGTTTTAGGATTAATTATTGCAATTGTCAGTTGTTTGCGAACTAAATCTGCTGTAAAGGGTGATGTATTTAAGCCCGCTGAAATGATTAAATGCAGACACATCAACATCGTCTCTTTTTAGGTAAAAAAACGAAACATTAAAATAACACAGATTAAATCAAATAACTCATAACGTTACACGTTCATATTCCTCGCTGCTGTAACCTCAACAGTTTTATTAAAATGCTACGCATTTAGCCCTATGTGACGTCTGTTTTTATATTGTTTATTAACGGTATACTTTTTTATATTGTTTGAATCAACTAGCCTAGTATACAGAAATAAATGTTTATTCATAACCATACTGAAAATAAGTAAATATTGTTAGCTGATGCTAACTGTCTAGCTAACAAGCTTGCTGGTGCTAAGTCGAGGTAATTTTCAGATATGAAGTCCAAATATTTATAATCAACCACCTAGACAGATTACATCTGAGGGAAAAGAAAATATGTGATGTTAAGATGGTAACTACAGTAATTATCAAAGTGGGAAGTGATGCCCTCTGGGGACATTTGGCCAGGGGTGTTTTTACACCACAGACAATGTTTGAGAAAAAAGAAAAATATTATGAAAATATAATTACATTTTTCTTCCTAACTTCAGGCCTTATTCTCATATCATTTATAACTGTGCCGTTCCGCAAAATAACAAGCTTTAAAACACTTTTCTTACTGGTGAAAATGAGATGGTTAAATCAGTTTTCTCTCAGGTAACGTTACAATGCAATGTAAGCTTCACAGTGAACATTGTCAACGTAGACCATATCAACAACAAAAATCTATCTTGACGCCATATAGGCTAGTGGTTATTTTGGGAAAAACCAAGGCTTATAGTAGGATTATAAAAAATATATATGCTAATATAAATTTATAGCCTTTATAAAATTGCAAAATATGTCAGTACTTTTTTACTTAAGTACACAAAAAATGTAGTACTTTTGTACTTTCACTCAAGTAAAATGGAAAAAGGAGTACTTTTACTTTTACTGGAGTAATATTCTATTATACGTATCTGTACTTTTACTCAAGTACTTGATTTGTGTACTTCGTCCACCACTGACGCTAGGACACTATCAAATTTTCACACGCCGACTGCTGATCTCAACAGTTGTTGTCTGGAAGTGCTGAAATGTCACATTTTTAAATAAGTTGTCATTCTGAAGTTTATTTTTATGGCAGATGTGAACTCAGCTAGTGTAAATTTCTGGCCAGTAAGTTTTTTTTTTTTTTTAAGATATTGATCATTTTATTAAGTAAGGACTTGTAAAAATTGACCGATTAAAGGAATATATATTAATATATAGCAGCATATTAGAATGATTTTTGAAGGGTCATGTGACACTGAAGACTGGAGTAGTGATGATGAAAAATAAATAATTAAAAAAAAAGAATAAATAAATGAAATGAATAAAGAAAATGTTATGGGTATTGCTTTTTGGAAAATCCCAAAATAATTATTATTTAAAATAAAATAATTATTAAAATTAAATGGCAAAATAAAATAAATTATTAAATAATTAATAAATGCAAAATAAATAAATAAATACATAGAATGTTATGGGTATTGATTTTTGGAAAAACCCTAAATTATTATTTGAAATAAAATTAAATAGCAAAATAAAATAATTGATCAAATTAAATAGCAAAATACAATCAAATAAAATAGATGAATGAATGCATGAAATAAGATGTTATAGGTTTTGGTTTTTAGAAAAAAAAAAACTAAAATTAGATAGCAAAATAAAATTAATTTAATTAAATAGAAAAATAAAAAATAAAATAATACATTTAAAAAAATTAATTAATTTAAAAAATGTTATTGGTATTTTTTTTATTTTTTAGAAAAACCCAAATTAATTATTTAAAATACAATTAAATGGCAAAATAACTTAACTTAAATGCTAAATAAAATAAAAGCTAAATAAATGAAATAAATGAAATAAATAAATGAAATAAATAAAATGTTATGGGTATTGGTTTTTGGAAAAATCCCAAATAATTGCAAAATAAAATAACCGATAAAAATTAAATAGCTAAATAAAATAAAAGAATGAATGAATGAGAAATAATTATTTTGGGTTTTTCCAAAAACCAATAATTTTTATTTAAAATAAAATTAAATTGCAAAATAAATAATTAATCAAATAAAATGTATGGATGAAGGAAAAAAATAATGTTGTGGGTATTGGTTATTAAAAAATTCCCAAAATAATTATTATTTAAAGTAAAATGAAATGGCAAAATAAAATAAAATAAACATGCATACTGGTTTTCAGTTGCTTAAAATAATTAGTATTGGTTATAAAATCAAATAAATAAAATATAATAATGAAGTAAACAAATAAAAATACAGCTAAAATAGAATGAATTAAAAATAAATAATAGAATAGAATAGAATAGTAAAAACCCAAAATAATTAGTATGTAAAATACAATAAAATAAAATAAATTAAATTAGTTTTGTTTGCTGGATTTTGTTTCAGGTTCGATTCAGCTCAGATCTGATTTAAGTTCATATTTAGTCCAGTTCAAAGGGCTTCCCATAGTCATTTGAGTTTAAATTAAGCTCTGTTCAGTTTGTAAGGATTTACTTGGGCATCTGAGTTTCTAAACACCAGCATTAAAATCTGTTTTCTAGTTCTGATTGATGCTGACAGGCAGTCAAATGTCAGGCAGAGTCAGTTGTAGGAATCTTCATCCCTGTCGCACCACATGTCTGCCTGTCTGTCTTTCTCTTACGGATTAATTTCCAAATGTAAAAAACAGACCAGTAAACATCATCTTCCCTGCTTCCCTCATCTTCCCTTTGTCCTGGTACCGCAGTGAGGATGATGGTCGTCTCGTGACCTCTCCACCTCTCTTTGACTCTCTGGCTCTCTGTCAGCAGGAGCTGGGTTGGCTCTGATGCAGAGGATTGAGAGTTTAGTGGTTCAAGTGTTTGTGGGGGTCTCCATCGGCTGATGTTGATGTCCCCAGTTGGGATGAAGTTCCTCAGGGATGATTTTCTATGTCAGATTCAGGCAGACA
>NC_133382.1:37475623-37542013 GCF_049309525.1 Garra rufa
AATTAAATGAGCATTATATGAATTATAGTACTATATAAATATTATTTATTTATACTTATATATTATATTATACATATTATATTATATATTATAAATTAAAATACATTTACATTTCTATTTGATATAATAGAGCAAAATAATTAAATAACATTAAATTATATAACAATGAAATAAAATTATATGAATATTACAATATATTACAATACAAAAATGTAGTACAGTAGTTACTAACATGAAGTAAACTAATTTATTTAAATAAATTAAATACAGTAAAATAAATGTAGTTTAGTTTTAATCATGTTAGTAAAAACTTTAATTTATTTACACAAATAAATTACAGTCTACAGAAATTAATAAAAAAAATATTTAGAATTAAAATAAATCCTAAAGCATGGTAGTAACTGCTGTGCTGAAAGTAAAATAAATAAAAAATAAATACACACACTTTTTGTAATAATTGCCGTACTGAAATTAATGCATTTATTAATGCCATAATTTATTACTCTATGACTTCCATAACATATGCATAACAGAAACTAACATTGTGTGTTGAAAAAAGTAAAACGGTCATGAAATATGTATGCATTTTTATGCATGCATGTATTTAGAGGTGTAATATGACATGAGTATGTCTTTTTTAGATTCATCCATTCACTGTAAAATACTGTAAGTAGTAAAAAGCACAAGAGAAGCACTCGTGGAAGTTTAAATTTGTGGTATATAAGGTGAGAGCAGGCAAAAGTTTCTAGATAAGCTGTCAAGCAGCAGCTATTACTGACTGAACACATAAACATCGCCTCTAAATGGCCATTTGGCCTGGTGTGCAGCAGCGGCCGTGCTGTGATTGGCTTTTCAGCAGGCAACAGGAAACTGATGAGCCATAATGGAAGCGTTGGCTTGTCTCTGAAAGTGACACATTAAAGGTGACATTGCGCATACAGGTTCTGCCTCTACCTGCCTGACCCACATACAGACATACTGCTTACGGCCCAATGGAGAGAAAGAGAGATGCTTTTCCTCTTCAAAAGCCGTTTGATGTTCAAACTAAAGGATGCACGCCTGCTTTCGTTCTCCTGTTCGGCCTTATTTATTTACAACAGAAGAACAGATTTTACTTTTTCCATGAAACTACAGGAGAAACACATTGCACAATAATCAACCTAAGTGTCTGATGTTAGGGTCACTTCACTCATTCTAATGTATATTGTGATTGTAGATGTAATAAAACGATATTTAACTCCAGGCCGATGAAATCAGTGCAAAGGCCATGTTTGTTTTGAATGCACTGAAAATGTATGAATGCAGTCAGATTGCGTCACATATAGCAAAGCTTTTATGCAATATATTATTCCAGCTGATTTCACAGGCTTGCACAATTGTATTTGAAGGTGTGTGCAATCACTCAGATAAATGAAAGACAAATAAAAGTACAGATCTCAACACAGAACACCTGCTACCCATAATTTAAAATGGGGAAAAGACCCTTAAATTTGTCAGGGCAAACTGTGGCAAAAAATAAATAAATAAAATAAAATAAAATAAAATAAAAGGTGCATCATAAAATTACTAATAAATAAACAAAATTAAAATGAAAACTTTAAGCTGAAAAAATAAAATAAAATCATTTAAAAAGGAATAATATGTCACAAATAGATAAATAAATAAAATGTAAAACGGTTTAAAAAATTAATAAAAATAAAAATAGAAAATGCAGAAAGTAAATGTTTTAAATTCAATGAAACTTAATAAAAATCTCATTCTTATAGGTGTACAGTAGTAAATTAAAAAGAATAAATAAAAAAACAATATCAACAAAATAAATTAAAAACGATGAAAATTTAAGTAAAATAAAAATAATAGTGAATATCAAATTCACTCATATTTAATGAAACAGTAGGTTTACAGTAGTGACAATGAAATGAAACAAAGATACAAATATACAAAAATAATAAATTAAATAAAAATCAAATATGAAAATACAAATATAAAATAAAAACTATTTTAAATTAGCAACAAAAATAAATGTCAGAAATTCAGATTTTTTACAGTAGTAACAATAAAATAAAAAAAGAATATATATATATACTTTTTTTATATTTGTATCTTTATTTCATTGTCACTGTAAATAATTTGTGAAGCTAAAAGTACTAATTGCTGTCCTAAAAAATTATTTAAATAAATAAATTTAGCAATTAATACCTTGATATAAACTTTAATGTTTGCAAAATATTATTTATTTATTTTATTTAAATGAATATGAACACAGCAATTAGTTCCTTGATGTAAAGTTGAATGTTTTAAAAATATTTATTTATTTATTTATTTCAGTACAGCAGTTACTACCATGATGTAAAATTTTCGAAATATTTATTTAAATTAATCTACATTAAATTTCTGTACAGTATTTAGTAGCTTGATGTAAACCTAAATATTTCTGTAAAAAAAAAAGAATAAATTAAATAAAAATTCAATGTAAAAATACAATGTAAAATAAAAACATACAATTTAAATTAGCAACAAAACAAATGTCAGAAATTCAGATTTTTTTACAGTAGTATAAATAAAATAAATAATAAAATCTAAAAGAACAAATAATAAATAAAAATTTTAGCAATTATATATATATATATATAGTATATAAGCACCTGTAATATGCATGAATGTAAATTCCTAGTGTTATTTTGATAGACACTATGGTTTACCACAACCAGTGTGCTTCGAGTGCAACATGTGAGGCTCTACCTGCCACACCGAAGGGTCTGCGAAGTCCAGATGTTAATTTCTTAGTGTTGTTATCTCTGAGTTCCATCCGACCCACTCGAACGATCTGACAAACAAAGCTGATTTTCTCCCTCTTCAGGTCTTCGCTCCCCAGATCCTGGAAAGAAATACACAAACACACAAGCAAGAGTAAAAAAAAACATGCACAATCATGTACTCAAACAACACATTATTTTGAGCCCCCAAGCGCTATTGGCCATGCACCAGGTGTTTCTGCCTGCAACCATCTAGTTAAACTCAATCTCGTTAGTTGAGCAACTATCCGGGAAGACGCATGGATGGGTTCGGCGTACACAGACCGTTAGCACGCTGTCCGGGGGAAGACTAAATTGCTCGGGCAGCGTTTGATTGGGGGCAGAAACTCATTCCCTGCCGGGGGTTTGTGCAAAGAGCAGAGGATTCCGGGAAAACAAACTGACCTGACCAGCCCAGCATCTATTAAACAAATGACCTCTAGCAAATGAGAACGTGTGGGTGCAGACAAACAAACCCATGCACATGCTCTGTAATTACAAACTACATTACAAAAAAAAAAAAAAAAGTTTATCAGGACAAACTTTGACGTTGGCTTGAGAAAGATAAAACAGGAAGTTTAAAAATTTCAAAAGCTAGAAGTTTGAAGGTTTTCAGTTTGAAGTAGTTTGAAGTTTAAAGCAGTTTTTAAAGATTATATAGATGATAGATATATGATTTACTAACATGATTACCATGTAACTAGTATGTTGTTATAATGATTAGCATGTTGCTAACATGATTAGCATGTTGTTAGCATTATTAGCATGTTACTGGCATGCTGCTAACATGCTTTTATCATGATTAACATGTTACTAGCATGCTGCTAGCGTGATTAGCAAGTTTCTAGCATGTTGCTAACATATTTATCTTAAAAAAAGTTATTTTAACAAAACAACATAAAATAAATAAAAATTAGACTAGGGAATTCTGGGAATGTCAATTTACGGTTATTCACTGTAAATTGTACGTTCTTATTCCACTTCCAAAAACGGTATGGTACCGTAAAACTGCATGCACAGTTTTTCACCGTATATAGAAGGGGAACTTACCGTTAACAATTTTACAGGTTTATACCGTAGCATTTTTACAGTTTTTTACCGTTAAATTCACGGTCATTTTTTACAGTGTAGAACAGACAGAAAACAATGTCTTTTTTACCATTTTTGGGGGAATAAAATGTTGTATAAAATCAAGCATATTTTATCTGAACAAATCCCTCTGTAAAAACCTTCAAGATATAGTTAGGAATAAAAAGGTAAAGTTTGGTGTGTGTAAGTGCTACTGAAGTGGAGATTTATGGCTCAGTGTAGGAGAAAAACTCATTTTGACAAAACGACCTTTAAAAATATGTATTGTAAGTGAAATCTATTAACACAAATAGATAAAGTGCTGTAAAAGAAACACTTAACAGTGTCTTTTAGGTTCTCTCCACTAGTCACTTAATGAAACACCAAAAAGCCCAAAATCTCAAACTTGACGGGTACATGAAAAAACAGTGTTTTTGCCTGCAGTGTCTCCCCTTAAAGCTCTAGGAGGAGATAAAGTCAGAAAATGAACTTTCAGAATAATAATAATGTTTAAATAACATTTTAGTAAGATGGCTTTCTCAAGCCAGCTTAATTATGCAGATGCAAATACACTAAACGCATGCAATTAAAAACAAACAAATATGCTTGATAACAGTGTGTGAGAAACACAAGAACTTCAACATGATTTTATGTTCACGATATGTTTTTCCCAGCACAGATAATTGGTTTTTCTGCGTTAAATTACATGGAGACGCCAACGCGAGTACATGGATGTACACAATACGTGCGGCGTCTCCGGAGAGCTTGCTCCTCTAACGACCGTTAGCTCGTTACCCTTTACAGCTTTAATGATGATGCTGCTTTCTCCAACACTTTAATTACCAATTCTGCAACACGACTGATGAACACGAATTAAAGTGTCACCCAATAATACCGTGATTACTCATTAAGGAACAATGCGAGAGACGGGAACAGACGTACGGAATCAAGCCGTAAACGAGGCATTTGCATGACAAGGTTTTCCAAGAACAAGCCGGACGGAAGAAGTATATGTGTGGTCAAATCAAACAATTAGGTTGTGCATGTGAAGGGTTTCCTGTGGCATAGTGGTTTGTGCAGGTGGCACAAATTAGCAGAGTTTGAAACCTAGTTTGCTGACCACGTAGATGCCATTTTAAAACATCTCGTTATCATGCAACCACATTTTTGGCCAATTTTTAACACGGAACTGCATGCATTTTTAGTAGAGAACAGGGTTGTTATTGTTAGCTATAACTATTAAAAGCATTGGTGTTCTTGAAAAATTGAAAGTAACAACTACAACCAAGTCAAATGAAAACTTAAAAATAAAATAACTTACAAAAGCACATAATTGAATTACTAATAAATTAACAATCAAAATGAAAACTGAATATAATAATAAAAATAAAAGGGTTAACAATTAGAAATGAGCCAAAACTAAAGCTTAAAGCTAAAATAAATAAAAATCAAACACAACGAAAAATTAAATAACTGACAAAAATCACATATTAAAATAACTAATAATTTAACAAAATTAAAATGGAATAAAAATATATATATGAATAAAAATATAATGGCAAACAACGACAACTAAGCCAACACTAAAACCTAAAGCTGAAAAATAATAATAATACTAATAATAATAATAATAATAATAATAATAATAAATGTATAATAAAATAATACTGAAAAAAACAAAAAAAACTTCTAATAAATTAAAATTAAATGGGAAAATATATTAATAAAAATATAACAGCATAACGACTAAAACCAAGCTATAACTTAAAGCTGAAAAATAAAAGACAAAAAACTAAATTACTAATAAAATGAAAACTGAAAAATGCATTAATAATAATAATAATAATAATAATATAATATAATAGCATAAATAAAACTGAGCCAAAGCTAAAACTTAAAGCTGAAAACAAAATGATAAAATAAAGCAAATCAAATAACTGAAAAAAACACAATGAAATTACTAATAAATTAACAATACTAAAATGTTATAAATAAAATAAATAAATAAAACAAAACAAAAAAACTAAATAAAACTACATTTTATTTTATTTAATAAACTGACAAAAGCACATAATGAAATTACTAATAAATTAACAAAATTAAAATGAGCCATGGTGTTCATAACGGTTTCAATCTGGTCTGCATCATGTCCCAATAGCATTTCTCCATGATAACTCTAAATAAAAAGTGTCAAAAGTAAACCCCAAAATATTACGTACAGTGAATACGGCACGCAGGTTATGGAGCTGATCGATGTCTTTCACCAAACCTGAACTGGACCAGCGCACAAGATAGTTTTCACTGCAAGAAAAAAATAAATAAATAACCAGTATTAAAAGACATTACTTTTACAGCACGGTAGCAATGTACAGATCATATGATTGATTTCCATATAACACATTTAATAATAAACATACAGCTTTAATGCACTGCAAGACTCTTTAGATAGAAAAGCATTTGCTAACTGCATGAATGCAAATGAAAATATAATAACACACTCGAATATGACAACATGATCATTTACTGCTGAAACAAACCATTGATAAATGTGTGCATGGCACAAATCTGTGGTTGATTTACTACTGAGGATGTGAAACATCATGGTTACTGGTCACTGAGAATCACAAATGTGGGTCAAAATACTGTCAAAATGTTCAAATTAATTTACATAATATTACAAGTATTTAAAAAAAAATAAATACAAAATAAAATGTTAATATAAATATTTATAATAATTAATAAAATATACATTTAAAAAAAAAATAATAATAAAATATAAAAAAAAAAAAAAAAGTAAAAAACCATTTGACGGCAAAAATGTGCACTGACCTGATGAACTTTGACTCGATCGGGTCATACAGCGACATTAGCACTTCTGCATCTTCTCCGATTTTACACACAACATTCTTGAGCGTAACGAACAGGGCGAAGGAGGGTGTGGATGCAAACTTGGCTTGCCTGCTCAAATCCAAGTTCTGCTTCTGAGACTGAAAAATAAAAACAAATACATATTGTAGCATCTGAGCACACAGTCTTTCAAATGTGGGTCCTAAAGTCAGCAAGACTAATTACAAAGCATCTATATCCCATATACAATCTGTATGTGCTAAAAAGAGACACAAGGACAGTGAACATCTGGATAGGGTCACCTGGGAAATGTAGGACAGCAGTGCAGTTGTATTTTCAGACTTTCACCTTGTCATACAGGTAACATACAGATACATACACACATACATACACACACACACACACACACACATATATATATATATATATATATATATATATATATATATACACATACATATACACACACATATACATACATACATACATACATACATACATACATACATATATATATATATATATATATATACACTGAATTTTTTTTTATAAAAATATAATGGAATAAAGATAGGAAGTGAGACTGTTCAGCGTGGTTTGCTCTCACGCTCTCTGTTCCCGTGTAACCTCTCAGACGTCAGCGATGGTGTTTCAGCCCTGCGGCCAGGGACTTTTCATGTGGTTTAGTGGTTCCACTTGACAAAGTAGTCACATTCAGATATAAAATGAAGTAACAGTTAACATTCAAGGTGTAAATTAAACATCAAAGCAGGCGGTCATGAGAAAAATAGCTGGTAGCGTCGGCTCTCAGGCCTCGCACATTCACAATCCAATAACACCAAACACATTCAAATATCTAAATCCAAATGAATCACAAACATCAGGAAAAAGCAGCATGGTGATATTAGGGCCATAATGGATGAAAACAGTCTAATATGGTTTACCTTCTCCTCTTGGATGCGAGCTTCAATTTGCTTGGACGCGGCTTCATGCGCTCGGAACAGATTGACAGTGCTGGTTAGGTCAGGATCCAGAATATTCCCGTCTTTATCTCTCACCACCAGATCCAGGTCTAAATACCTGCCAAACACACACAAAAACAGTGACGTTTTTAAAACGATGTTTTAAAACACAGTTGGTTCAAAGAGACCAAATGGACACATTCATCTGGACATTAACTACTAAACAAATGTGAAAATAAAAATAAAATATAATTAACATTAAATTAAATTAAATTTAAAATAAAATAAAATTACTGGCAAAAGTACATAATAATACATTAAAAAAAGATTAAAATGAAAAATGACAAATATTTCAATTAAAAAAAATAGAATGGCATAACCTAAACTAAACCTTAAGGCTTATAAAATAAAAAAAAGAAAAGAAAACTGAAAAATATATTATTACAAAATACAATGTGATAACTAAAACTGAGGCAAAACTAAACCTTAAAGCTGAAAAAACTAAATAAAATAAAAAAAGATACATAAAACACAAAGAAACAAAGATTTGTAGTAAAAAAAAAAAAAAAAAAAAAAAAAAACAAACTTTCATTTAATAAAGCTGATGAAGACAGAGACTTGAACTGAGAACTGAGAGTTGTGCGCATGTGTGTCATTGGTGACTTTTTCACCTTAGCGGCTCTATCGTCTCATTTGTATACTCACTTCCTCCTACAGTTAACAGGAACACTAAAACACTCAGAGAGGTAATAATAAACTTTCTGCTAGATAGCCTTGCATGTGTTTAAAGAGAAAAAGGTCTATTAGTCTGCAAATAGAATGACTAAATGGAAGTGCAAAACTTCAAATTGGTTTTCTGGTCTTCCATTGCTCAGCTAAACAATTAGCCCCGCCCCCAAATTCACACTGTTGGTTGGTCCAAGACACATATAGATATACAGTATCTCACAAAAGTGAGTACACCCCTCATATTTCAGCAACAGTTTTAGTATATCTTCTCAAGGGACAATACTATAGAAATGAAACTTGGATATACTTTAGAGTAGTCAATGTGCAGCTTATATAGCAGTTTAGATTTACTGTCCTCTGAAAATAACTCAACATACAGCCATTATTGTTAAAATAGCTGCAAATAAAAGTGAGTACACCCTAAGTGATAACAGCAGTATGTTGTTTAATGCAAAGCCACATGTCCTATTCAACATGTTTATGTTTTTGTCTGCTTGACAGGACCATACAAAGTTGTGTATCTTGTATTAGAGCAGTTAAAATTAGGCGCTTTAAGTACAATTCTCTCTTTCTGACCACTGGATGTTCAACATGGCATCTCATGGCAAAGAGTTACACTAAAGTGGTCAGGATCATACAGAGGTTTTCCAAGATGGGTTCCATTCAGAACAGGCCTTGCAGAGGTTGATCAACTAAGTTGAGCACTTGTTCTGTCCGTCAGGTGCAGAACCTGGCTTCAAAAAAAACAGATGCATGAGTGCTGCCAGCATTGCTTTAAAGGTTGCAGAAGTAGAAGATCAGCTTGTCGGTGCTCAGACCATCCGCCGCACACTGCAACAAGACAGTTTGCATAGGTATCATCCCAGAAGGAAGCCTCATCTGAAGCTGGCTCACAAGAAAGCCCACAAACAGTTTGCTGAAGACAACCAAGAGCATAAATTACTGAAACCATGTCCTGTGGTCTGATGAGACTATAAGATAAACTTGTTTGGCTCAGATGGTGTCCACCATGTGTGGTGATGCCCTGGTGAGGAGTACCAAGAAAATTGTGTCTTGCCTACAGTCAAGCAGTTCATTGCTGCAGTTCACTGTACTGTACATTCTGAAGCAGAACATGATGCCTTCCCTCCAGAAACTAGGCCGAAATGGCAGTTTTACAACTTGATAATGATCTCAAACACACCACCAAGATGACAACTGCCTTGCTGAGGAAGCATAAGGTAAAGGTGATGGAGTGGCCAAGTATGTCTCCAAACCTGAACCCTGTTAGGCACCTGTGGAGCATCCTCAAGCGTAAGGTGGAGAAGCACCATGTGTCTAACGTCCAGCAGCTCCATGAGGAGTGGAAGAGGATCCCAGCAACAACCTGTGCAGCTCTAGTCAATTCAATGGCCAGGATGATTAAAGCAGTGCTAGAGATCAATGGTTCTAACACAATATATTGACAAGTTACTTGAGGTGTACTCACTTTTGTTGCCAGATATTTTGACAATAATGGCTGTATGTTGAGTTATTTTCAGGGTACAGTAAATCTATACTGCTATACAAGCTGCACATTGACTACTCTAAAATATATCCAAGTTTCATTTTTATAGCATTGGCCCTTGAGAAGATATACTAAAATGGTTGCTGAAATGTGAGTGGTGTACTCACTTTTGTTTCAAAACTGATGTGATTTCACCCCAGCGCTTCTCTTTGTCCATATGGTTGTGGTACATTTTCGACACATTACACAGACAGTCTTGTTGCAAAACGTCCACAAGCAGTTTCCTCCAACTCTAATACCCAGCAGAGCAGTGTTGTTTTCATCAACGATGACGATGACGAAATCATTTCGTTGACGCCACTTTTTTCCATGACGAAAACGAGACGATGACGAGATAAAAATGGCTCGTTGATGACTAAAACATGACGAGACGTGTGTGAGTTTTCATTGACGAGACGAGAATAGACGAAAATGTTAGTGGGTGGTCCGTCAGACGTTTAAAATGCATGACATTTCTGCTTATTGTGCATGCCAATTAAAACCGAAAAAAGTACCTGCCGCTATGGCAAGCCGTTTTAGCATTAAATGCTCTTTGCCATACTAGTATGGCAAGCCGTTTTAGCATTCCATCCTTGTTTGTCTTTTATGTTCTAAAACATTCCTTCATTATTGTAATTATTGGTGAAAATAGTCGATCCGGAAGCTCACATTGTGTTGAACTATAGATCTGCTATTTTCAGAACTTATAAGTGACACTACCCAACAGCAAAATACTTACTGACCTACATTAATTTGTTAAAAGACTACTTTTTCCCCTTTTTTTGACTAAAACTAGACTAAAACCTTTTTGACTTTTCGTCGACTAAAACTAGACTAAAACCTTCTTGACTTTTCGTCGACTAAAATTGGACTAAAACTATCACGTATAGAAGTGACTAAAATTTGACTAAAACTAATAACCATTTTAGTCCAAAAGACTAAGACTAAATCTAAGATGGTTGTCAAAAACAACACTGCAGCAGAGGCTTCCTACTATACATACAGAAAGCCTTCCAGTTTTGTGGACATTCACACGTAGACTACTCATTATTTAGGTGGCGACACAGCATTTGACCAGATTTAAAAAAAAATCACCTAAGGTTTAAGGAGCATTTCAAAATGGCATCAACTACTGATGAACACATTGAATTTTACTAGATTTATCACTCTGTAGTTTATTTAACAATGTATTTCTATGTCTTTGGATGCACAAATTCACCTCGTAATGTACGTAATGTATTTACATTTTACTGTTTTTCAGTAAAGGCAGTTACTTTTCCCCCATTTATTAATTAAAAGCTCTCCTGTCCCCATGTTGAGAGAAATTGTGAGTAAGATGTTACTTAAATTCTAGAATAAATGTGAAAATGCATTAATTCATCTCACTCACTAAAAAAAACAGATACAGTATTCTTCAAAATTAAAAAAAAACAGGTGAAATTCAACGCAAACCTGCAATAACTAAATATGTTAAATAATACAAATATCCTTTATGTATTTAATCTTATTATATTAATCAATTTCTTTATTGCCAACCTTTGACGATCCTATTCATTCATACTAATAAGCAAAAAAGATAATCTAACATTTGTTTTCCTTTTTTTTGCTGAAGAGTTGATAAAAAGTAACTAAGTATCGTAAGTGGTTACTTTTTTAGGGAGTAACTCAATATTGTAATGCATTACTTTTAAAAGTAACTTTCTCCAACACTGCAGATTATATTACCTAAAATGTCTAATGTAATGAATTACATTAATAACTACGATTTCGTCATGTAATTTGGAATCAGTAATGGATTTCAATTTGTAAATAATATACCCAGCTAAAATCAGTTATAAATCATCCTAAAACTCCTGTAGTGTGAACCCGACTTTACTTTGCCTTCAATGCAAGTCTGGTTAATAGCACAAGTCTTTTTCACCCAAATGAAAGCGGATAAAATATCTGAAGTGCTGAGAATCTTTCACAATGACCCTTCACAGCAAAAACAGACCCTGAATGAAAATGAAGAGTGATAAAATGCTCTCATTAAAAGATAGATTTTATGTAACGGACTGCAGTCGTGACTTCCAGCTCACGCGCTCCGTTCCAACACGACCCAGCCGCTTATGTGTGTGTGTTTGTGTGTGTTCATACTTGTTTCCATAGTCCATCTTAGAGGTGAGTTTCTGCTTGAGCTCGGTCAGCTCGTCCTGCGGGAGCGTGCCGGACAGGATCTGGGAGCGCCATTCGATCAAGTCGTAGATCATGTCTCGAACCGTGTTGAACATCTCGCGCTTGTCGCCCTGTTGGAAACACAAAGTCTGGTTAAAAGCCTGCAATGTGTGTTAATTAATACATCAAAGTGCATTCTGCTGCATAAAGGCGAGATGCTCTTAATCACTGTAGACAAAGAGCCCCGGAGTGTCATATTGCTTGCTTATGCAATTAAAAGAGTTTAAACTGGCTATGAGACAGGTTTGAAAACTTTAATTTGTAATTTGTATATTATGTCAGAGCATTTCAACATCTCAGCCCCAGGCAAAAAATGATCAGATTTATTAGAGAAAACAGCAATGTGTCAGAAAATGAGTGTTTGTGCTTTGATGTGACTGATGTGCTGTCGTTAAGCTGATTATGTCTAGTTTTCTAATATATAAGACATATGTATACTTTATACAATACACTTTTATTGTAACTTTGTGTTTTAACTCCATGTCAGCATGTCCGGATATTTTCGTGGTGAAAAATAGATAGATCTTTGGTGTTTAATTGATTTTTTATTTAAAATTTTAATAAAGCAAACATCAAATAGAAAAAATAGACATCTACACAAAATAAAAATAGAAAATAAAATAAGATGAAATAAATATACAATCAAAATGTTTTTAAACTATTATTTTATGGATTTGTATTATTTAGCAGAAATAAACAAAACAAAAACAAACAAATGATAAAACTAAATATAAAATAATTAAATTAAATTAAAAAAAAAAAATATATATATATATATAAAAAGTAAAATAATATAAACAAATAATAAAAATTAAATAAAAAATAAAAATGATAAAACAAAAAAACAAATAAAAACAACAAAACCCAAATAAAATAAATAAAGCAAAATAAAAAGATAAAAAATAACAAAATAATAAATAATAAATAAATACAAATAATAATAACATAAAAATACCAAAAATAATAAAATTAAATTAAAATAAGATAAAACTTAGATAAGGGGGAAAAAAGGTAACAATTAGAAAATATAAAAACAAAACACAAATAAGACAAAAATATAACAAAAAAAGCAAAATAAACAAAAAAAACATTTATTAAAAAAAATTATAAAAAAAATCATAATATTAAAATTAAAATAAGATAAAACTGAAATAAGGAAAAACAAGTGAATATATATTCTCAAAAAAAGAGAAACAAAAACCACTATAATAAAATATTTTAAAATAGCAAAATAAAAAAGATAAATCAAACAAGATAAAAATTAGAATATCAAAAAACTAAATAAAAACAAAACATTAAAATATAAAATAAAATAATAATAATAATAAATAAAATAAAAAATAAACAAGATACAAGTGAGAATATAATCATCATCCCAAAAAAAGATAAAATAAGATAAGGGGGAAAAAAAATGAGCTAAACAAATATTAATTATATTAAATAAATAATTGCATTACATTACATATAAATGGATAAATGGCTCAAGCGAGTTTTGTCCTGGTTAAAACACAAAAAAGAGGGCAAAATGATCACTAACGACCACTTTTTCTCCAAATAAAAACAATTTTTGACACAAATACACTTTTGCAAATCACAAAATTAGTTATTTATGAAACACTGGAGATTCTGGATGCATGTATAAAAAAAAAAAGTTAAGTAAAAAAGTAGTTAAGTAGTAAAGTAGTAAAGTTAAGTCAAGTCAAGTAAAGTTGATGTGATCATGCTGACATTATCTGCATTCTATTTCGTCCACTTACACCATGCCTTATAACCATGTACTCTTTGGAACAATGCATACTTTAAAGTGTGCAGAGAGTATGCAACTTTTGGGAAACACTACTTACCACATATAGGTCCCTCCATATGGCCGCCCATTCTCGCAGCGTAGTCGTGACCTCATGAACGAGCGGAAGCTCAGTAGGAATCACCGTCTCCTTTTGTCTAAAAGAACAGTGATCGAGCACAAAACAGAAACGGCACAATAAGAGAAGGAGTTTTCCTAGAATACCGCTTGTGTGGGAAAACAATAGGCTGTTTAACTGCAATCTCGTCAGTAATTCCTGCTTACTACAGACTCCTGAGGACCCCGAGTCATTCGGATCCCTTCATGCCAATGAAAACTAATTACCAGCATCAGTCATCAAAAGAGCCGTTATGAAATCCGAGCTGGGCTTTGCTCACGATTCCAATTACTCTCACATACTCACAGCAAACCAACACTCACTCGTGCGTATTATATTACTGAACCATGCTTCAAAATCCATTTCAGACTCTAAAATCTCCCATTAGGCTAGCAATGGGCTGCTGGGGCGCTAACTTGTTTTAGTAGGACGTCTATGGAAAGAATGTTGTTAAACGAGCTCAGTCTGGATTTAGGGAGCGATGCTGATATAATCAGACCAAAAACTGAAGTAACAAGATCTTCAGATGCAGCAAAAACATAGTGAGCTGTCTTGAAAGACGGCATCCTAACCATCATAGAGACTCAAGAAGTTAGATAAGGTCCTAAAATGGTAAGAGGTGACAGAAATAAAGGGGCAACAGGGCATTTATGGATCCTAAATAGAGTAGAAACTGAAAAATAATGCAATGTATCTTTTTTTCTTCGCAAATGAGCACTTTTTCCTTGGCAGATTATCACTAAGAGGTTTTACTTAACCTTCAGAAAATGTCAAGTGCAAATTAAATATTTAAATAAATATTAAACCTCATATCAAGTGAATATTATGACATTTTAACACCATGGTTTGCATTAATTTTCATTTTTAGCGACATTAAATTAAGCAAACTAAATAGGCAAAAATATAAACAAAACAAAAATAATACGAATAATGGTTTTGAACAAAAAAGAAACAAAATAATAAAATACAACAAAATAGATGACAAAATTATGAATTATGAATGTCAAGAATATATTAAATATTACAGAAATAATCATTTTACATTCATTTAGCATACTACATTATTTTAAATCCATTATTTACATGGATTTGTATTTTTCAGCAACAATAAATAACAAAGGACAAAAAAGTAAATAAAAAAAATCTAAATTAAATTTAAAAAACACAAAGCATAAAGCAAAATAAAAAGAGAAAAAAAAAATAAAACAAAGAAATGTCAAGGATAAATAAAATTATATAAATATTTTTTGCAACATTAAATAAATCAATCAATCAATAAGTAAATACAACAAAATAGTAAAAATAAAATAAGTTTAAAAAAATAATGAAATATGAGAAGAACTTTTCCTTTAGAAACTGTCAAGGATAAATAAAATATTATAAAAATATTCATTTTATGAGGTTTGCAATTTTTAGCATATTATATAATTTTAAAACCATTATTTGCATGAATTTGTATATTTTAGCAACAATAAATAAAAAAGGAATAAATAAAGAAATCATACTAAATAATAAAATAAACTAATACTAAATTTAAAAAGATAAATAAAATGCAAAGCAAAATAAAAAAGAGAAAACAAAATTAAAAGAGAAAAGTAAAAAAGAAAAGAAAAGACGCAAAATATTTAAACATTTATAGCAACATTAAACAATAAAAAATTATAAATAAATACAAAAATATAGGTATACAGATAGGAAACAGGATAAATTAAATATTATAAAATTTTAGCATATTATATTATTTTAAAACCATTATTTGCATGAATTTGTATATTTTTAAGCATCAAAAATAGACAAAAAACAAATAAAACTAAATAAAATAAAAATAAAAATAACAACAAATAAGTAAAATAAGTAAAATAAAAATATAAAGCAAAATAAAAAGGAACCAAATAAAACTAAACTAAACAATAAAATAACTCTGTAAGGTCTTTTCTTGGACCAAATTTAGGTTAGTAGTAATTCGTATTAAAGAAATATATAGGGTTTTTTTTATTAAGATAAGTAAAAAATTAATTGAGATATAAAGCAAAAAGAGCTTCTAAACTAAGAACTTAGATGAAATGAAATGAAATGAAATCTTTACCAACCACTCAGTAAGGTTTTTTCTTGAACCAAATTTGGGTTTGTAGTTATTCAGTTGTTTAGTTTTTTTCAGGAATATAAAGTTATTATTATTATTATTATTATTATTATTATTATTATTATTAATAAAATAAAATCAAAAACAAAAATAAGTAAAATAAGTAAAATAAAAATACAAAGCATAAAGCAAAATAAAAAGAAAAGAAACCAAAGAAAACTAAACTAAATAAAATAAACAATAAAATAAAATAAAATAAAATTTATTTTAGGATAATAAACTAACGTCACAATACTCCAAACCTGAACTGCTCTGCACTGGCAATTAATCCATTTTTAATTAGACAAACTAAACTAAACTACATCTAGCTCTAATACTTTTGCACAGTGAGTGAAACATAAGCAGATTTATAGTCAACATTTGTCCCATTGAGTTTGTCACAACAAATCCTGCGATTGCCCTCTCCATGAAGGATTTGCAATCTGGCCGAAACAAGTTAGTTTGGCAAAGAAGCTAATGTCTGCTAAGAAGTTGCTAATACCTTTATTCCATTTTCAGAAAGTGACAAAGTCTCATGAATCTAAATGAACAATACTGACCCGCTGCCCTCAACCGTGGCCTCCTTCAGATGGATGTAACAAGCCGGAAACACTCCCTGCACGCGGAGGAAACAAAGCAAAATTCAGGTTGAGGCTTGCTGAATGATCGCATTAAAGGAGAAAGCTGACTGTACTCTGGAAGCGTTTCATACAGTAACTTACCTTCTTCGATTTTCTCCTCAGCCGATACCCTCGATACCATCCTGAGAAGAGCAAGAAATATCACAGCAGTCAGACGGAAATGCCAACAATTAGATTGCAGAGACGTCCCTATAGCACATCTAGAAAACAATATTCTGAGATTATAAAGGACGTGTTTCATCAATCTCCAGGAGATACGAAGTGAGGCGGCGGGCATGTCCGCAAGGTACCAACAAATCATTTAACACTAAAGTGTGTTTTTGAGATCGGCTGAGAACCGAGAGACGAAAGCTCTGATAATGATATATATCTGTGTCCTAAAATGGTCAGAGGTGAATGAGATGAATGGGCAACAGAGAGGACTGAATATAAATTAGGTACTAAAATAGTGTGCGAAACACTTAACAATAATGTAATAAAGAATAGAAGTAGGGTTTTTCTTCCTCACCAAATTATCACCAAGATGTGGTACTTAACCTTCAGAAAATGTCAAGGATAAATTAAATATTTTATGAGCTGGTTTAAGTTTCTATTTATTTTAAATGAGATTTGCGATTTTTGTATCTCTCAAACCAAGATGCATTTAAAAAATGTGTGATTTTGTCATTTTCAAGGACTAACATTAAATTAACCTCCAAAAACAAAGAGACAAATACACATAAAACAAAATAAATTAAGTACAATAATGTAAAAAAAATATAAGTAAAATTAAGTAAAATAATAAAATAAAAAGATACTATGTAAAATTAAATAAGATCGAAAGAAAATGAGACAAATCAAATTAAAAATAAAATAAAGAAAATTAAAGAAATTAAATAAGATAACACAAAAATAAAGTAGAAAAGTAAAATAATAAAATAAAAATATAAAGATTTAAAAAGCTAAAACAAAAAAAATTAAACAAGATCAAAAGAAAAGGAGAACATAAAAACTAAATTAAAAGTAAAATAAAATAAAAATAAAGTTAAAGAAAATAAAGTTAAAATTCAGTCAAACTGAAATTATTATAAAAATAAAAAAATATTTAAAAGATCTGTGATTTTGTAATTTTCAAGGTATAACCATGAAGCAAACATCAAAAATAAAGCATAAAATAAACAATTAAAAATAAAATTGAGTAAAGTAAAAGAAAAAGATCAAACAAATTAAAATGAATTAAATAAAAACATTTAAATAATAAATAAAATAATAAAATAAAGATAAAGATTAAACAAATTAAAATGATTAAACAAATAGTTAAAAATTTAAAAAATAAAATAAAATAAGTCAAATAATAACATAAGAAAGATCAAACTAATTAGAATGATTTAAAAAATGTATTAAATTACAATATAAAACAATAAATAAAATAAAATAATTGTATTGTTTGTACTGTAGTTATTGATCTCCCCCCCCCCCCTTAATTTAAATTAAACTATTATTGATGAATCAATTTTTCTTAAAATAGCTTTGGTGAAGGCTTAAATGGTTGAGCTCGAATAGTTTTTTCAAAACATTTTGCTGTGTCACATCTAGTTACATAAGAGTCTGTGTCTCTGTGTGTGTTTCACCTTCGTAAGTCTCCAGAATGTGTACAGTGTCTCCGATCTGTAAGGACAGCTCTTCATCACTGCGAGCGTCATAGTTATAGATTGCTGCGGACAGAGAACATAAAACACTGTAGTGAGACACATGGCATCAATTTCTGCTCGCTGTGTGAGAGAGAAAGAGAGTTATAGATGATGCAGCAATGCAATAACTAACCATACAACAAACAACAGCAGCTCCACAATAAACACCAACTAAAATATGACACAAAACATGACCTTGGCAGTAAAAAAAAAAAACACCATCTATATTCATCCTAACACTCATTGTGGGTCTGCTTTCCTTTAGGAAGTGTGTGATGCCTTTAGTAAATAGACGGACGCTTCTTGAGTCGAGTTTTAGCGGCATGTTCATCGATGATTCACATCAACCCCGTACGGCCACATGACCCCGTGACAAAATAAAATAAGTAAAATAAAGTAAAAATGTAAAATAATAAATGAAAAAGATAAAATAATAAAAGAGTCAAATTAAATAAGATTAAAAAATGTTAAAAGAAATAAAAAGAAATAAAGTCTAAATTAAATTAAATAATATAAAACTAAAATTTGATCAACTAAAATAAAAAAGGATTCAATTTAAAATAAAGCAAATAAATCAAAATAAAGAAAAAATAAAGAAACAATAAATTAAAAAATGATTTAAAAAAAGCTAAAACAAAAACATTAAATAAGATCAAAAGAAAATGAGAAAATATATATATTTGTATATATATTTTAAGTAGAACAAAATAAAAAATTGAGAAAACTAAATAAGTAAAATAAAGTAGAAAAGTAAAATAATAAAATAAAATAGTCCAATTAAATAAGATAGAAAAGTTAAAAGAAAAAAGAAATTAAATAAGATAAAAAAATTTGATCAACTGAAATAAAAATAAGATTCAATTTCAAGCAAAGCAAAAAAGTAAAATAAAGTTGAAAAGTAAAATAAAATAAAAAGATTAAATAAAAATAAAAAAGTCAAATTAAATGAGACAGAAAATAAAGAACAAAATTAAATTATATAAAATAAAACAAAAATTACATCAACTGAAATAAAAATAAGATTAAATTTCAAGTAAAGCAAAAAAGTAAAATAAAGTTGAAAAGGAAAAAAATAAAAAGAAATAAAAAGACTAAAACTAAAACAAACTTAAAATAAATAAGATCAAAAGAAAAGTATAAAAATTAAAAAGAAATAAAAATAAACTAAATAAAATGAAGTAAAATAAAGTAGAAAAGTAAAATAAAATAAAAAGATTAAATAAAAATAAAAAAGTCAAATTGAATTAGATTGAAAAAAAGTTAAGAAATGAAAAGAAAAAAATCAAAATAAATTAAATAAGACAACAAAAATTAGATCAACTGAAATAAAAATAAGATTAAATTTAAATTAAAGCAAAAAAGTTACGTTGAAGTGTAAAAAAAATTAAAAAGACTAAAAAAGCTAAAACAAAGTTAAATTAAATGAGATCCCATAAAAATTGGAAGACATTTATGAAATAAGTAAAAAAGTAGAAAAGTGAAATAGTAAATAAAAAGATAAATAAAAATTAAAAAGTCAAATTAAATGAGATTGAAAAGTTAAAGAAAAGAAAAAGAAAAGAAAAGAAAAGAAAATGAAAAAACTGAAGTAAATTAAATAAGACAAAAAATTAAATCAACTCAGAAAATATGATTAAATTTTAAATAAAGAAAAAAAGTCAAATTAAAAAAAGATTTTTTAAAAAATTAGAAAATAATTTAAAATGTAATTAAAAATAATGAACTAAATAAAATAAAATAGGAAAAAAAAAAAAACGTTTAACAATAAACACAAACAACAATATGAGCCAAAACATGACTAAATGTTTGTATTTGTAGGCCATTGTGGGCCTGCAAACACTGGCATTTCCTTTAGGAAGTGTGTGACTCCCTCTAGTAAACAGTTGGATGCTCATTGAGTGGAGTTTTTGCACCGTTTCTCTTCGACCCTGAACGGCCACACGACCCCGTGACAGAGAGACAGCAGAGGACGAGATGAGAGCGAGACCTGCGAGGGTTAATTACTGTCTCTATTTATGTCTCTGTCAGACTCTCACCTTCATTCTCACTCATGCTGCTTCTCTCTGCTAACTCACAGTCTCTCAAAGGAGAGAAAGAGTTATTACACAACATTCTGACCGTGGGCCTTTTCACACATAAACACAAAGGAGTCGTTTCTCTCTGTAATCTCTCTCCCGTTGTTTGTTCCTGAGTCCGAAATGAACACCTCTGACTGCAGCAAAACAGGACGAAAACATTTCAATGCATGTCAGTTCAGATGGAGAGTCTGAGAAACGCAATGTATACCTGCAATCACATGCATGCCAATCAATCACTATAGGTTACTAAACTATATAAAAGAAAAAAGCTCTAAAGCACCAGATAAACAAGCAAACAACTGACACATGACATTTCAGATCTGACTATATAGCAAAAAGATTCAAAACAAAGAACAATATTACTATAGTATTTAATAATTCAGCCTTTATTGTTGTGATTTAAAAATAAAACAAAAACAAAGTGAAATTAAATAAGATCAAAAGAAAATGAGAAAATAAAATTAAATATATAAAATAAAAAACACAAAAAAGTCTTTGGGTTAGTAGTAATTCGTATTTAAGAAATATATAGTTTTTTTTATTATTAAGATAAGAAAAAAAAATATTGAAATTTAAAGCAAAAAGAGCTTCTAAGTTAATAACTTAGATTTAAAAAAAAATAAATTTGAGTTTGTAGTTATCCATGTTTTCAGGAATATAAAGTTAATACTACTATATTATTTATTTACATGTTAAATTAGCCTTTATTTTTGTGATTTAAAAATTAAATATAATTAAATTCAAGTAAATTAAAGGTAACAGGTACCAAACCTAAATGTTTTTTGATTTATATTTCTTTATTTTCCTTCACATTTTAGTATGATTGTTAGTTTTTACTTTTTTATATATTTTTAATATATTTAATAATTTTATATTCCATTTTGCAATGATTTATTTGTAAGTTTTAGTCATTTTATTATTATTATTATTATTATTATTATTATTATTATTATTATTATTATTATTATTATTATTATGTTTCTAAATATTATTTCTAATTTCCATTCTACAATACTACAGTTCAAAAGTTTGGGGACAGCATTTTGTTTGTTTGTTTGTTTGTTTGTTTGTTTGTTTGTTTGGTGTTAATTTACATTATATACAAATGAATTCTATTTCAAATAAATGCTGTTCTTTTATAAAGAAAAAAATACATCCATAAAAAATATGAAGCAGCACAATGGTTTTAAAAATTGGTAATAATCAAAAACGTTTCAGCAAATCGGCATATTAGAATGATTTCTGAAGGATCATGTGACACTCAAGAATAAATAAACTACAGTTTACAATATTTTCACATAGAAAACAGTTAATATAAATTGTAATAATATTTATAAATTTTACTGATTTAACTGTATTTTTAATCCAGTAAATACAGCCTTGGTGAGAAGGAAGGTCTTCTTTCAAACATATTCAAAAATCTCAAAATTTAGACCATAATCAGAATTCAACAATCCCACAAACACTTTCAATAAAGCATGCATGAACACACATTGCTCTCCATCTAACAGCATTGTAATTGCTGTATACACATCAAACATCCAGACTCCATGCATAAAGCGACATCCCATCTAAGTCAGACAAACTTGAGAAAGCCATGAGCCAGCAGAGCTCATCTGCACACGCTCCAGACAAGCAGATCCGCACATCAAATCCAATATGCTGCCGTTCAGATAGTCCCACAAGAAGCCAATCCAATTACACAACAAACAATTCATGGAGAAACAGACACTTCCATGTTAGGACAGCAGAGTAATGCCTAGAGAGAAGAGGAAGAGGAAATGGTTGAGAATGTCTCCCAAACCACCACAGATTCAACTCTCATCTTAGTAGGAAGAACATTGTACCAGATGACATCTCTCTTAGTTTTTTCTCTCTCACACACAGTCGAGGAAACGCACATAAACACACAAATGATCAGGAGTTCAGCTCAGACTGCTGTGATTGGAATCTCAAAGCCTGGCTAACAGGTGGCTAAACACACAGCAGTAATGCACAACTGCTACAGGTTATGTATTATAGAAGAGAACTGTATACTATAAGAGAACTGAGAACAAAAATGAGAGCCACCTCTGTGTCTGTCTACATAGATAGTAACCTTTTCAGGAATGATCTTTATTCTACTGAGACAGAAATCAATCAATCAATAAAATTCAAAATTAAAGCTATTTATTTTATTTGTAAAGTCAAATATTAACATCCTGATGGTACAAATGAAAACCAAGTCAGCAAAATAAAACTACAAATAAATAAATATAAATATTAAAAGATGAATAATAGAACAATAAAAATGCTGATGCTATTGAAAACCAATTGAACAAATTAAATATAACTTTAAATAAATAAAAACATCATAAGACTACTGGAATAACAAAGTGGGCAAATAAAATAAAACAATAAAATCATACATTTTTAGAAACAGCACCCTGATAATACTGAGATAACCAAGTGTGTAAATAAAATTAAAACTATAAATAAAATAAACAAACAATAGCATCCTGACAAAATAATATAAATATTTATAAAATAAATATAAAACAAAAATTACAAAATGCAATAAATATTACCACCCTGATGCTGCTTGGATAACAATGTGAACAAATATAAAATTCAAATTTAAAAAAATACAATAAAATTAAATATTGAAAAAAAAATATATTTTTATAAAATATAATGAATATTACCATCCTGATGCTCCATGAAATAACCAATTGAGCAATAAATAAACAAATAATCCAAACAGTCTTTGCTGAGATAACCTAGTGACAATAAAAGCAAAACAAAACAAAAAATTTAATTTAATTTAATAAAATTTAATATTAAATAAATTTAAATACATCTTTTTTTTCTTATATTTATTTATAAAATAAAATGAATATTACAGTCCCGATGCCACTGAAATAACCAATTGAGCACTAAATAAAAAATAAATAATCCATCCCGTCTTTGCTGAGATAACCTAGTGATCATAAAATAAAAGAAAAGAAAAGAAAAGAAAAAAATCATTAAGAATGCATGTGATTCATTCAAATCCTGAGACTACTGGAATAACAAACATTTTATAAAATAAAACAAAAATAAATTAATAAATATAATGCATACTACAAAAATAAATAATATCATCCTCATGCTACTGTCTGATAAACAAACAAGCAAATAAAATAACAAATTGAAAATACAACAAAAAATAAAAATAGTATCCTGACACTATTAAGATAATCAAATAAAATAAAACTATTAATAAAATACATAAAAATCTTGTGGACATAATATTAAAATATTGATAAATTAAATATGAACAAAAATAAATTAATTAATTGAACCACAACTAATCAATCCCCACTTTGCTGAGATAACCTAGTGAGGAAAAAATAAATAAATAAATAAAACATTATGCATGTGATGCTGTCTAAAATAAGGTATACGGTACAATAGGACAGTCATTTCACTGTCAATTGTTTGTAACAGCTTATATGCACATATTATGCATAAAAACACTGTTCAGTTGTGCATCACTGGGTTTTGGATCAGATCTGGAGGAAGAAGCCTAAACAGAGAGAGAAAGAGAGGAAGGGAGACACACAAAGAGGATCAGAGCAGCATGAGATGACCCGTGTGTGAGAGAGACTCTGACAGGAAGTTCAGGCCCCTAGAGGCGCCCATGTCCCCTGAGAGAGAGAGAGAAAGCAGACGCTTCAGTCTCCTCTCTTCCAGCCTGGCTCTGAGTGAATGGAGCCCATTGAGCCGATCACAGACACCAGCTGCATCAGACACTCGCCTGCCCTCCAAACCAGTATCTAAACCACAGTCCAGAGATGAAACGCTGGGAAGATTAGAGATCACCATCATAGTGGCCAAAATGATCACTGTTATCAATATCACGGTGCTGTTAAACTGTCGGAAATGATCAAAAAGCACTCATACACATACTCAAGTCATTAAACTAAGTTTTACATAGAAAACCAACAAACAACGATTTAAAATTAGCATCACTATGCACTCTTTCCCTGCATAAACATTTGAAAATGGCATTAAAAATAGAAAAAATTATAAAAAAAAAAAACCACATGTGCTACATAAAATTAAATAAAACAAAACTACAAATGAAATAAATTTGCATCCTGAGACTCCTGGAATAACAAAGTGGGCAAATAAAAACAATAAAAATAAAAATAATAATTATAAAAAAATATTTATATAATAGAATTAACTTAAAATTTAAATAAATAAAAAATATCATGACAATATTGAGATAACCATGTGATCAAATAAACTATAAATAAAATGCACAAAAATCCTAAAAATAATATAATTAAATAAGTAAAAAATAAAATAAAATAAAATTAATCCTAGCTTTGATAACCTAGTAAGGAAATACTAAATAAAATAAAATAATAAAATCAATCAGTGTCAGTGTGTGTGACAGCAGGTGGCACTGTAACTGACCAGTGTTGCCAAGTCCACAGTTTTCCCACAGAATTGGGCTACTTTAGCACTGCTGGTGTGGGTTGTTTTTAAGTCGGCGGGTTAAAGCGCCCCTAATATCGTTAAATGTATCCCTTAAATGTGAATTTTACCACAGAACCCTGCCAAAAAAAAAAAAAAAAAAAGTGCATTTAACCCCCTGGGTTAAATGTAAATTTTACCAGGGGGACTCCCCCAAAACACAACTGGGCTATTTTTGAGTAGCAATAAGGTGGGTCTTTATATGAAAACCTGGCAAACAACAAATTTAAATCCTTGACATTTTGCATTAGTCTGAACAAAAACAGCAGACAGGCTGAATGGAAATCTAAATCCAATGTCTGACAGTAGGTGGCACAGTAACTCTGACCAGTGTTGCCAAGCCCACAGTTTTCCCACAGAATTGGGCTACTTTTGCTGGTTTGGGTTGTTTTTATGTCTGTGGTTTGAAGCAGCTTTAATAACGACAAAATTTAGCCCCTAAATGTGAATTATACTAGGGCTGCAAGATTTGGAGAAAAAATCTAATTGCGATTTTTCTGATCAAAAGTGCGATTTGCGATTTAAAATGCGATTTACTACTATTTCATAAAAGAGCTACAGGTTTGATATGGTGGTTTTAACAGCACCAAAGAAAGACCAAGCATAATCACAAAGTATGCTACACTGTTCTACTGTTTATTTAAAACCTCTTAAACATTGTTGCCTTTTTTAAAATAAAGTTGTCAGTTATCATGACAAATTAAGAAAATAACTACAGTATCTTAAATAAAATTAAATTAACAATTAAAATTATATAATAAAATATAATTAAAATCTTAAACTTTTAGCAATCCAAACACACTGTAAACAATTTTACATCAGTAAAACACTGATGATAACCTACATTAAGAGACACTTTGTTGGGAAGTTGAGCCGCTGCTCCCGCTCATCTTTTCCAAATGGCGTTAACGTTATTTGCTCAGTACATGCAGTAGAGACCTGCACTCCTACGGGAGTATAGCGGGACCCGAGGCAACCGACTGCGGCGCGGGACAAAACTTGATGGGCGAGTGCGGCTGTTCGGGACGCGGGAAAATAAAATGATTTGCGGGACCCCCGCAAAATAGAAATATCTAAAAAGCAAAATATTGTTATTCATCTATTGCACAAAAGCAGCAAGAACAACTAGTATACAACTTACAACTATGATTAGTAAGCACAAGGATAGGCAGTCATCAGAGGTGTTTAAGTTAGAATCCACTCACTGCTCAAACATTCTTGCACAGTGCTGAATATTGCGTGCTCGCGAATTAAAACACACGAAGTGTAGACATTGTGAAAGATTCATTGTGCATAATATTCATTGTGTTTGAGCTTTATGAGATCGCATATGAACTGAGATGTCAACTTTAGCTTTGTCTGCTTGCATTCTGCTCTGGATACACACAGTAGCTCGTGCTTGCTCTTCTGTTAAAAATAACAGTGGTTTGTGAATGTTGATGCTTAGCCTATATAACAAATATTTTATCAGGAGCGTTTATGCTGGGGTTTTGTGAAATTACGCGATGTTACAAAACTGTTTCATGTAAATTCAATTGATGTACTGAAAAAAACTATATAGGTTACTTTTATGCGGGCAGGAGCGGGACAAAACATGAATGTCGAGGCGGGAACTGAACGAGATAAACATATTTCTGCGGATGCGGGACTGAAAAATCCGTCCCGTGCATGTCTCTACAAAAATGCCCCCTATTGGTTAAACTCTGCATCAAACGTAATAAGCATGAAGGCGTAATATGCACATGAAGTGACCTGTCAAAAACGACTTATATGCTTGTTACCACATTTGATAATCAATCGAAATAATCGCAGCTCTTGCGATTTGAAAATCGCACCCTTTCAAATCGCAATTAATCGTGCAGCCCTAAATTATACCACGGGAAAAAGTGCAGAAAAATGTGATTTTTACCAGGGGGACTCCTCCGAATTGCGACTGGGCTATTTTTCAGTAGCAGTTGGATGGGTTTTGCTATGAAAACCTGGCAAACAACAATTGAAAACCTGGGAACTCTGACATTTCGCATTAGTCTGCACAAAAACAGCAGACAGGCTGAGTGGAAATGGAAATCCAATGTCTGACAGCAGATGGCACTGTAACTGACCAGTGTTGCCAAGTTCACAGTTTCCCCACAGAAGTAGGCTACTTTAACACTGTTGGAGCAGGTTGTATTTATGTCTGCGGGTTGAAGACATGTTGAATATTGTTCAATTTAGCCCTAAAATGTGAATTTTACCACAGAACCCTGCGGAAAAAAAACATGTACAGTCGTGGCCAAAAGTTTTGAGAATGACACAAATATTAGTTTTCACAAAGTTTGCTGCTAAACTGCTTTTAGATCTTTGTTTCAGTTGTTTCTGTGATATACTGAAATATAATTACAAGCACTTCATACGTTTCAAAGGCTTTTATCGACAATTACATGACATTTATGCAAAGAGTCAGTATTTGCAGTGTTGGCCCTTCTTTTTCAGGACCTCTGCAATTCGACTGGGCATCCTCTCAATCAACTTCTGGGCCAAATCCTGACTGATAGCAACCCATTCTTTCATAATCACTTCTTGGAGTTTGTCAGAATTAGTGGGTTTTTGTTTGTCCACCCGCCTCTTGAGGATTGACCACAAGTTTTAAGATTTGGGGAGTTTCCAGGCCATGGACCCAAAAACGTTTTGGTCCCCGAGCCACTTAGTTATCACTTTTGCCTTATGGTACGGTGCTCCATCGTGCTGGAAAATGCATTGTTCTTCACCAAACTGTTGTTGGATTGTTGGAAGTAGTTGCTGTTGGAGGGTGTTTGTTACCATTCTTTATTCATGGCTTTATTCATATTCTGGACAAGCCTTTTCCCAGATGCCCCAAACAATCGGAAAGAGGCTTCATCGGAGAATATGACTTTGCCCCAGTCCTCAGCAGTCCATTCGCCATACTTATTTTTGGAGAGAAGTGGCTTCTTTGCTGCCCTTCTTGACACCAGGCTATCTTCCAAAAGTCTTGGCCTCACTGTGCGTCAGATGCGCTCACACCTGCCTGCTGCCATTCCTGAGCAAGCTCTGCACTGGTGGCACTCTGATCCCGCAGCCGAATCCTCTTTAGGAGATGATCCTGGCGCTTGCTGGACTTTCTTGGACGCCCTGAAGCCTTCTTAACAATGCAGTGGAAAGTTTTTTTCGGGATTAAGTTAATTTTCATGGCAAAGAAGGACTATGCAATTCATCTTCATAACATTCTGGAGTATATGCTAATTGCTATTATAAAAACGTAAGCAGCAACTTTTCCAATTTCCAATATTTATGTAATTCTCAAAAGTTTTGGCCACGACTGTATTTTACACCCCGGAATGCGATTTTTACCATGACTGGGCTAGTCTGAGTAGTAACTGGGTGGGTTTTGCTATGAAAACCTGGCAACCCTGACTCTGAGGGGTTGCTCCCTGAGGGCTGAAACATGGGCATTTTCGAGAGCGTTATCTCTAAAGTGCTCCATAACGGCAGGGAATGAGATGTGTGCGGTTCTATTGGAGTCAAAAGCGCACAAAAGGAAGGATAAAATAATCTCAGATATCTGGCAGTAGGTGATGAGAAGCAACTCCAGTCGGAAAATAACTGGCAATTGCAGGCAGGTTGCATGAGCTGCCATAGCATAGAGGAAATAAAATTAAATAAAATAAAATATGCTACCTTATTATCCAAAGTCCATCCAAAGATTTTTGACTGCACAATAGCTTGTTTTCCATCTTCCTTTTAAGACTTGCAACAAAAATTGGTCCAATTTTCGCATTAGTCTGAACAAAAACAGCATACATGCTGAATGGAAATGTCAATCCAATGTCTGACAGCAGATGGCGCTGTAACTGACCAGTGTTGCCAAGTCCACAGTATTCCCACAGAATTGGGCTACTTTAACACTGCTGGTTTGAGTTGTTTTATATGTCCGTAGGTCGAAGCGACCCTAATATCGTCAAATTTAACCCTTAAATGTGAATTTTACCACGGAACCCTGCCAAAATAAAGTGCATTTAACCCCCCAGGAATGTGATTTTTACCAGGGGAACTGCCCCGAAACACAGCTGGGCTATTTTTGAGTGGCAATTGGGTGGGTTTTGCTATGAAAACCTGGTAAACAACAAATGAAAACCTGAGAATCCTGACATTTCGCAATAGCCTGAACAAAAACAGTAGACAGGCTGAATGTAAATGTAAAACCAATGTCTGACAGCAGATGGCACTGTAACTGTCCAGTGTTGCCAAGTCCACAGTTTACCCATGGAATTGGGCTACTTCAACACTGTTTGCACCACAGATATAAACAAGTCAAACATCAAATTTAGCCCCTTTTTACCATGACTGGGCTAGCAATTATGTGGGTTTTACTACGAAAACCTGGCAACCCTGACTCTGGCTGAGGGGTTTTTCAAAATGCCACAAATCAAATACTGTTTTAAAGATTGTTAAAATATGAAACACTAATACTAATCGTTGGGACTTTTTCAAAGTGGTAACCGCTTCATCCCTACCCACAAAAGACCTGCAGAACACCTGAGGGCTAAAACATGGGCATTTTCGAGCGTGTTATCTCTAAAGTGCTCCATAACGGCAGGGAATGAGATGTGCGCAGTTCTATTGAAGTCATTGAGTCAAAAGCGCACAAAAGGAATGATAAAATAATCTCAGATATCTGGCCGTAGGTGATGAGGAGCAACTCCAGTCAGAAAATAACCGGCTATTACAGGTAGGTTGCGTGAGTCGCCCATAGCATAGAGAGCAATGCTTAAGCAGAAGACAAAAACACACCTGTACTCTGAGAATAAAGCAGAGGTTGAACAATTTCTAAAAGAACTGATGACAGAATGAAGGTGCTCGAGCAAAACTTTTATCAATTTCAGAGAGTCAGGAAGGTTTTATAACAAAAGAGCGAGTCGACAGCTTGTCTTTGAGGTCTGGAAGCGTAATAAAGGATTTTATTGTCTCACTTAGCCAGACATTTCAGTGTCGCTATAAAGTCTGGTCTATCTTGCAGTTTATTAGCGGTGTTTGGACAAACCCTGAATCTTGGGTATTAAACTTAATCATGTATCTCGTCTCGAGGCGCCTGTGCTACAGACATAAAGGTTTAGTTTACTATTATTATTTTTTTAAACAATTTAACTTATAGTTTTCACTTGATTGAATCGCAGCACATAAACCTACAAGTGAAGAAGGATCATGGGCCGTATCAAGGGGCTTCTGACTTTTCAAACACCTTAGCAAGATCCTAGCATCATATATTGAATAAAAAAATATAATAAAATAAATTGCAATTAACATAAATATCAAATTTAAAACAAATCAGGGTACTTCAGGTTAACAAAGTGAGCCAATGAAATAAAAAAAAAATGAAAACTTTATAAAAAAAAAATCTAAATATAAAACGCAAATACTTAAACATAAAATAAATAAATTCTAAAAAAAAAAATTAAACATCCTGATCCTGAAGTCAAAAAGTGAGACAATAAAAAAATTGAATCAAAATACAAAAAAATAAATATAAACTAAACAATATATGAAATATTAGCAAATAGTAGGATGCTTATTAGATTTTTTAATTATTTCAACCTAGTTAACTGGTTAATGCTTTAAGTTAGCCAAGTAAGCCAATAAAAAAATAAAATAAAATAAAACAAAATAAAATCTAATAAAATTTAAAAAATAAAATAAAATGTACCCTGGTGCTACCTAGTTAACCAAGTGAGCCAATAAAAATAAAGAAATAATAATAACAAAGAATAAATAAATAAAAAAAAGTATCATAATACTTTTATTATTTTATTTCACATTTTTGTATTTTTTTAATGGCTCACTTGGTTAACTTAGTAGCACCAGGATGCTTAAGTCAAACAAGTGAGCCAAATAAAATTAAATAAAAACCTAACATATAAATGTAAAAAATATATATAATGCATCCAAGTTAACCAAGTGAGCCAATAAGAAATATAAAAATTTAATAAATAAATAAAAAGCAGCCAGGTGTCAATAAAATAAAATAAAAAATATATATATAAAATGAACTGATCTAGTAAAATAAAAGTGAAATAAAATAAAAAGCATATTGAAGCTACTAAGTTAACCAAGTGACCCAATAAAATAACTAAAAATAACATTAAAATAAGATAAATGCTCATGAGGCCATATGAACAACACACATAAACAAAAAAAAAAAAAAACGTATATTGTAAAAATCTAAATCAAATAAAAAATAAAATGCATCCTGAACAAAAACAAAAAATATAAAATATTTGAATATTAATAAAAAAAAAAATTAATTAAAAAACATAAATACAAATAATCATGCACTTTTTATTTGATTGGGTTTTTTCGTAATTTATTTTATTTTTTCTTATGTTTTATTGGATTTAACATTAGGCCATATGAACAACACAATAGTAGTAAACAAAAAAATATTGTAATATTTTCTAATTTTATATTTTGGCAAGGTTGGCTCAATATCAATTGTACTATAATAACAATAAATTGAATTAACAAACATAATTCTGCAAACAAAGTGGATACATTTACAAAGATTAAATGCCATAAACGTCACAAAAACTGTCAAACCCAGCTATTACATTTTCCTCAGCAAGTAGCAAGCAAGTTGAGCAACTAGTAGAGACAAAACTTCTGCACACAGACAATCACACGCAAAACACATGAACAACGCTGTCAGTGTGACCACAGTCAACTATATATATAACCTCCATGTTACCATCAAGTCAAAAACTAAACATTTCCACGGGTGTTTCACACGCTAACATGTGTGCACTGGTAACGAAAGCACAAGTCCTGCCCTGTTTTCCAATGGAATGAGGAAAAACACCATGAGCTTCTTTTCCTGATGTTTAATTGGGGTTTGTAGATGAGAGAAAGCGCTCTGATCACTCTCATTTAGACTCGGCTGAAACAAAGGAGCCTCCCAATTTAAGAGACAGCCAGAAAGGAGAGTTTCCAGCTCAAAAGAATTACAGATCACACACACGGTCATGTTTGTCCACGCTGGCGCTGAAACTGAGCACCCTGCAATTAACCTGAAATTTAACATGGACGGAAAATATTTCTGCAGATACTGAATACTGCCTACTATTTTTTAAATAACAGACAGTATGCATTAAAATAAACATTTTAAATAGCAAAATGTTGAACTATTAAACTAATAAAAAATAAAATAATAAAATAAAATAAGATGAAATAAAAAGCACAATGATGCTACTAAGTTAAATAAAAATACATCTAAAATAAAATAAAATTAAATAAAAATCTAAAATTAAAAATAAATAAATAAAAAAGCACCCCTGATGCTACTAAGTTAACTAAGAGAGCCAATAAAATAAAACAAAAATACAAACATCTAAAATAAAATACAAATCTAATACAATTAAAAATAAATCAATCAATCAAATAAAAAGCACATTGGTCCTACTAAGTTAACTAAGTGAGCCAATAAAATAAAAATACAAACATATAAAATAAAATAAAATAAAATAAAATAAAAATCTAATACAATTAAAAATATATAAATCAATAAAATAAAAAGCACCCTGGTCCTACTAAGTTAACTAAGTAAGCCAATAAAAAATATAAATAAATAAAAATACAAACATCTAAAATAAAATAAAAATAAATAAATAAATAAATAAATAAATAAATAAAATAAATAAATATAATAATAAAACAAATAAAAATACAAACATCTATTATATAATGTGAAAAAAATAAAATCCACTAAAATAAAATAATTATATGGCCTTATGTGCATATCAGGGCTATTTTAGTTAACCAAAACCATAAAAAAAATAAAAAAAAAAAATAATGAAATTAAAAAATAAACAGTGTGCTCTGGTAGTAAATAGCACATCTTGGCAAAAGTATTAGGTTATTTGAATGCTAAATGCATACAGAAAATGAATGCATATTGCAGAACTAGTATAAATAGTATGGAAATGTGATAGTATGACATGAAACAGAGAGAAAGAAAGAGAGAGACGTGCTTGAGTTATGCTGTAGAAGTGGGGAGCGCAGAAAAGAGGCTGATGAAGAGATGAGATATTATCATGTTGAGACAGTTTGTCTACTATACAGTTCATAAATTTAGATAACAGGTAGAGACAAGCCTGCTGAAGCAATAGAAAGACAAAAAATATACAACATTAGTGCATCAACAACAACAACAAAAAAAAGACCAAATTCTGTGCAAGTTTGAGGCTAATGGGCACAATTTTAATAATTCCTGCAAGTTCTAGGTTCATTATGCTGGAAATTCTCACACAATAATTAGCTATAACATACAGGTGAAAATTCAATTCAATTAAATTCAATCCAATTAAGCCAATAAAATAAATACAAATAATCTAAAAATAAAATAAAGTACCCAGATGCTACTAAGTTAACTAAGCCAATTAAAAAAAGAGAATAGCATAAAATAAAATAAAAAGCACCATGATGCTATTCAGTTAACTGAGTGAGCCACTAAAATAAAATAAAAATACTAACACTTAAAATAAAATAAAAAGCATACACATACTACAAAGTTAACTAAGTGAGCCGATAAAATAATAATACATCTAAAACACAATCAAATTAAATCAAAATCTAATAAAAACAAAAAATAAATTAAAAGCACCCTGATGCTACTAAATTAAGCCAACAAAACAAAAATTAATACCTACACACCATACATCTAATATAAAATAAAAAACTAATATAATAAATGAAAACAAAAAGCACATTTATGCTACTAAGTTAACTAAGTGAGCCAATAAAAAAATAAAATAAAAAATCTAATAAAATTACAAAATAAATAAATAAATAAATAAAATATAAAAAATAAAATAAAAAATATATTAAATAATTTTTTTTTAAATAAGTTAACCAAGTGAGCCAATAAGATAAAAATAAATAAATAAAACATAAAAATACAAACATCATCTAATATAAATTTAAAAAATACACTACAATAAAACAAAATAAAATAAAATAAAATAAAATAAAATAAAACACTCTGATGCTACTAAGTTAACTAAGAGAGCCAATAAAATAAAAATACAAACATCTAAAATAAAATAAAATAAAATAAATCAAGTAAAATGAAATAAAGTAAAAACAAATTCAGGGCTACCCGTTAAATTAAGATAAATTAAAAGTACCTGTGGCTTCAACTAATTACCCAACTCACAACAAAAAAAAAATTACGACTCAAAGTTTCACAAAGAAATGACATTTCTTGCATTGTATTAATCAATCAAAACTGACTTAATCACACATTTGCATTGATTTCCTATATATTTAACAACATAACAATTTTAATAAAATAAAAAAAGTAAAATAAAGTAAAATAAAATAAATAAAAAGCACCCAAACGCTACAAAACTAAGCAAGCCAATAAAATTAAATAAATAAATAAATAAATAAATAAATAAATAAAAACACAATAAAATAAAATAAAAAAAAGCATTCTGATGCTACCAAGTTAACCAAGTAAGCCAATAAAAAAAATAATGAATAAAAAAAATAAATAAATAAAAAATAAAAAGAATCCTGATGCTTAAGTTAACTAAGTGGGCCAATACAATAAAATAAAAATATAATAAAATAAACAAAAACACAAAATAAAAAACTAAAAAGAACCCTGATGCTTTTTAAGTCAAAGTAAAGCAATAAAATAAAATTTCCTGTGCATTTTGATACAAATATACACTGACATTTGTCTGTCACAAGCACAACTCACCAAGTAAATAAATCAGCCAGTATGGCACATCCATTTTCAGACATGCATTTCAAGCACTCTTATTGCTTTGCGTGTTCAGTCTTGTAGGATGAAATATCTGCTCTTTCATAATAATTCAACAAATTCAATAAAACGTTTCAAGCTGCTTTCAACATCTTCTGATCAGCAAAACAAACCGTCTGCCTTCTTACACAACAGCATTAACATTTATCAACAAACCAACTTCAACTGTTTATGAACTTTCTGCTTGCATAACACTTGTCCATATGTCCATGATCATCTAAAAACACTCTCGCCTTCATAGCACACTAATTACAACCCAAACATGCTTCTGAAGATCTGTGTTAGACTCTCCACATTAATCAAACAGGAGGACAATAGTGAAAGGAGGCAAACTTGCACTAATTATCTTGTTTGTGCTGCTGAAAGCTGCCCGAAAACTCGACCCAGAGCCTGTTTCTGTCATGTCCAATCTGTAGCGGGTCAGATGCGTGCCGTTCATCATCATTATGATCACAGCGGTGGGTCAGCGTCCGTGATGCCAACGCACCTAGAGTCCCCCTGCCTAATTGCTTGGTTTTAATTGGCCGAGTACACTTGAACTTCTGCAGGCCCCAAATTTAATAATGGGAAAATAATTGCTCCAGACTGTTTGGAGAATTAGCATAATTAACTCAAGGATACTAGAACACGTGTAGGAAATTTAGTGAAGCAAGCATAGATGTGTGAAGATATTTATAGTGATAATCAATTATTATTCTAGATTACAGTAAAATGATCATCAAATTAAAATGTTATACATATAACGTAAACATTGCAGTACACTCATATTTGCTGGAAAAATCAACCAAATTTTAATTAAAAAAAAAACATTATGCAATATCTTTTTAATGGATCCAATGAAAGCTAATTGACTGATTTAAAGAAAATAAATTATTTTTTAAAATCTGTATTAAAATTAAATAAAATTACTAGATGAATATAATTCAGATAAAACATTAAATTATATGTAACAATTAAATAATTATTTGAATAAATGAAATTAAAAGTTAATTTATTTAGATTAATTAAAATCATGAATACACATTTAACTTATGAAATAAAATAAAATAATAAAAAAATAATCCTGATGCTACCAAGTTAACCAAGTGAGCCAAAAAAAATAAATACAAACATTTAAATAGATATATTTAACAACATATAACAATTTTAATAAAATAAAAAATAAAGTAAAATAAAATAAATTAAAAGCACCCAGATGCTACAAAACTAAGCAAGCCAATAAAATTAAATAAATAAATAAAAACACAATAAAATAAAATAAAAAAAGCATTCTGATGCTACCAAGTTAACCAAGTAAGCCAATAAAAAAAAAAATGAATAAAAAATAAATAAATAAAAAATAAAAAGATTCCTGATGCTTAAGTTAACTAAGTGGGCCAACACAATAAAATAAAAATAAAAATAAAATAATAATAATAATAATAATAATAATAATAATAATAATAATAATAATAATAATAACAAACAAAATAAAATAAAATAAAATAAAATGCACTGAGATACTACGGAGTTAACTGAGCCGATAAAATAAAATTACAAACATCTAATATAAAATAAATATCGAATAAAATAAAAATAAAAAAATAAAAAGCATCCAGATGTTGCAAAGTCAACTAAGTGAGTCAATAAAATAAACAAAAACACAAAATAAAAAACTAAAAAGAACCCTGATGCTTTTTAAGTCAACAAAGTAAAGCAATAAAATAAAATAACTAAACTAAAATAAAAATAAAATAAATAAATAAATAAATAAATAAATAAAAATCATCTAGATGCTACGAAGTTACGAAGTCGAATAAAATAAAATAACTTTAAAAATAATAATAATAAATACTTTTAAAACGAACTAAAAACTAATTGAAATATGTGAATTTGAATAATAAGTTGAATACAACTACAATTTGAAAATTTGATTTAAATTAGTACAAATAATTTAAATAAATACATAAATGTGGATGTGTGCTACATACAACAATGTAGACATTTTTGAGCTGGATTTCCAACAAAAAGTAGTTGTGAAAGGACTTGTATCATGAATTGTCTCATACCACCCACTGCTAAAACAACATGAAAAGAGACTAAGGACGTGAAGAGGGGCCGAATCAAATTGTGCAATTGAAACAAGTGTGAAAACACCCTTAAATCACAGTCAACAAGGAGAAAACATCCATTATCTCAAAACACCATTTGCCATTCTCATCGATTCCTTCAGAAGTGGAGACGTGCAATTAGCCGCATATTTATACCATGCTTCACGTATCAGACGTGCGCCTATGGATGGTGTCGTGGTGCGCAGGTTTCGTTGTGGGCCGAGGAAAATGAGATGAGGTGAGGAGGTGAGAAACAGCAGGAATCTGCCTGAATGAGAGGGTCAGCGCTACTGAGGCACAGAGGATTGTGGGTATAATGTAGAGGGGGCCAGACAGCAGCAAACGCCCACGCTAATAACACCACCAGAGACAACGCTGCTTCCTCACAGCTCAATGTTTGCTGAGCAAAATGATAGGTTTCATTATTGCGTATCGAAAAACGGGTTCAAAATGTGCGACTGTAAACAGACTCACTTAATTAGCAGCGTTTGCTAAGGTGAGCAGCACTTATACAAAAAAAACACTGTAAAAAAAGTGAACAGTTGAATCAACTTTAAAAAAATTACTTCAATTGGTAACACCAAAACTTTTTAGGTTTTCTCAACTTATTACGTTCTATCAACTTAATTTTCCTAGGTCAATCACACTTACGTAACTTAAGTTAAATTCAATCCTAATGAACATCTGCCACTTTTGTTCATGCATCAACTCAAACATCTTTACAAAAACAAAGAATAGAAACATCAATTAATGGAATCACGATACAGTAGAAAAATAACTAAATTAAACTAAAAACAAATTGAAATTGTCACATTTAAATGAATAGAAACATCAATAAAATATATTTAAATAAACATTTAAATATATGCAAATAATTGCATATAAATAGTTGATTTTTCAGCATGTTTTGTTTATTTGTACTAACTTTTTTATAAACCATTTAGGTTCATTAAAAACTGAATACAATTTAGAAATTTTTTAGAAAACACTTCTTTAGAATTGTAAAAATATTTCAATTTTACAGTTTTTACTGTATATTTAATTAAATAAATACAGCCTTGGTGAGCAGAAGAAATATTACACTATTAATGAAAATCAGCATTGAATCACAGGAATAAATTAATCTTTAAAATATATTCACATAGGAAACACTTCTTTAGAATTGCAAAAATATTTCACAATTTTACAGTTTTTACTGTATATTTAATTAAATAAATACAGCCTTGGTGAGCGGAAGAAATATTACACTATCAGTGAAAATCAGCATTGAATCACAGGAATAAATTAATCTTTAAAATATATTCACATAGGAAACACTTCTTTAGAATTGCAAAAATATTTCACAATTTTACAGTTTTTACTGTATATTTAATTAAATAAATACAGCCTTGGTGAGCGGAAGAAATATTACACTATCAGTGAAAATCAGCATTGAATCACAGGAATAAATTAATCTTTAAAATATATTCACATAGGAAACACTTCTTTAGAATTGCAAAAATATTTCACAATTTTACAGTTTTTACTGTATATTTAATTAAATAAATACAGCCTTGGTGAGCGGAAGAAATATTACACTATCAGTGAAAATCAGCATTGAATCACAGGAATAAATTAATCTTTAAAATATATTCACATAGGAAACACTTCTTTAGAATTGCAAAAATATTTCACAATTTTACAGTTTTTACTGTATATTTAATTAAATAAATACAGCCTTGGTGAGCGGAAGAAATATTACACTATCAGTGAAAATCAGCATTGAATCACAGGAATAAATTAATCTTTAAAATACATTCACATAGGAAACACTTCTTTAGAATTGCAAAAATATTTCACAATTTTACAGTTTTTACTGTATATTTAATTAAATAAATACAGCCTTGGTGAGCGGAAGAAATATTACACTATCAGTGAAAATCAGCATTGAATCACAGGAATAAATTAATCTTTAAAATATATTCAAATAGGAAACACTTCTTTAGAATTGCAAAAAATATTTCACAATTTTAACTATATATTTAATCAAGTAAATACAGCCTTGGTGAGCAGAAGAAATCAATACACTATTAAGTCTGGTAAATCCACTTATTGTCATTGTATATTAAATTGTGTGGCTGTTGGAATAAAAAAAAGGTTAATCCAAGGTCCACACATGTATAAAAAAAAAAAAAACACTATGCAAATAGAATAAAAAAAAACAATTGATAAGAAGTAATCCATGCTCTCCTGCCTGCAGTCTCTCCAGAATATCCCGCATTAATGAGACGGGAGCGAAACACGGATGAAACTAATTAACCTTGTCTTTTTATAGTGGCGTCTGTAAATGGCACACGGGAAAAAACCCCGGTGGAGAGCGAGTGACCAGATCAACCTCCTCACAGCATCACCTCACAGAGTCTCTTAAACTCTCTTAATGGACTGATGCGATTTTGGCCCCTGGATCTCAGTGAAGGAGTAAAGTAGAATTCAAAAGAAAGGATGAGGAGAGATACAAGAGGCTGGATTAACGCTGGACATGCTTATCATCTCAGCCAATCAAAAGCATTTTTAATGAGCTCAGGGAACTCTGGGAAATAATGAGCTCCATTGTCATTTGGTAAATAAACGAGCAGTGTTTTACACATCACTGCTTTACAAAACATTAGCTATTCTTTTTTATAATAAATAAACATAAATGTACTATTATTACTTATTTAGTCTTTTTATACTCCCAAGACAAACACTATATGAATCTTGAAATAATGCAGCAACTTATAAACCTAAAGTGCAATCTTAATATACTACATTTAGAATCCCTATAATACCAGCAAAGTACCGACTGACAATTGACTGTGTGTGAATAAAATAAAATAACATTAAATAAAAATGTAAGAATTAAAATTAAAAATTAAAAATAAAAACAAAAAAGTAAAAGAAATATAAAAAGTAAACATTTAAAAAAAATTAATGTAAAAATTATTTAAAAAAGTAAAATAAATGCCAAATAAACATCATAAATTAAGCAAAAACAAATAAATAATTAAAATATTTATTTTTCTAATGCAATGTAATAAAGTAAAAACATTAAATAAAAAAGTAAAAAAGTATTTTTAAAATTCAAACGTAAAAATAAAAAAATGATTTAAAAATAAAGTAAAAAAAAAAATTACATTAAAAATGTAAAAAAAAATGTCAAAAAACAGCATGAAACTAATAATAATTAAAATATTTATTTTTGTAATACATGTATTACAATTACATGTAATACATATTCCACATAAAGCACTAAAACTGTATACTTCATTAACAAACCACAATGAAAAATATTCTAAAGGAAAGCTTTTGACTGGATCATAAAAACCAGGCCATGATGATATTACTGATCTACTTTAACAATTTTAAAACAATAATACGGTCAAGCAAACAGAGTAAAAAAGTAAATTCAGAGACTGTTTTCAGAGATAGTTGTCAAATCTTTAATAAAAAGCTGAAGTCATAGAACACACAAAATCCCAAACAACAGGACAAAAGCAGCAGCGGCAACAAAAGCTCGAGGCCAAAAACTTCTTAAAAGCCCTCAGACATTTTCAAGAGACACTTTAAAAGCCAAAGGACAACAAAGAAAGAGGCAAACTGAAAATCCCAAGCCAAACACTTACAAGTACAATCCCTAATCAATATTTCACATATAATGAGATGGTCTAAACAGCAGTTTTGTGTGAGCTGCAGCTCTATTGTGCTCACAGTGAGGTAAAGCACACATTTTGATGATTCGCTCAAAGCCCTGAGTCATCAGCTATTGTTGTTCAGCTCACAACAACGTGTTCGGTTTAGGCCTGCACACAATAAAACTACGACAGAATCAATCCAGCTGCTCATTTTTAAAGTACAGTCACCTAAAAAAGATGTTTCAAACCAATAGTGACCACAACATTTTTTGCTTTTATTAAATTTTTATTATTACTTTTTACATATTTTACATTTTAATTTTTTTTTACATTTTTAAATTTGCACTTTTTTACTTTTTTTTTTTTTTTTTTACTTTTTACATTTTTACTTTTTAAAAATGTTTAAATCATTACTTTTTCTACATTTTTAATTTAACAATTTCAAGTGTCATTTTGTCAGTTTTTAATTATTTATACATTTTTAATAAATATTTTACAAATAAACAAAATAATAAAATTAAAAAATAAAATAAGAAATTTGTAAAAAACAAAACCAAATAAAATGTACAAATAATAAACAAAATAAATGACTAAACATAAAATAAAATAATTTATTAGGTTAAGTAACAATCAACACAGAAAGAAAGAACGAAAGAAAGAACGAAAGAAAGAACGAACGAAAGAAAGAACGAAAGAAAGAACGAACGAAATAAAAGAAAGAATGAAAGAAAGAACGAAAGAAAGAACAAATATAATTTGCAAATTTAACAAATATTTTACAAAAACAACAAATAAATAAAAGAAAGAAAAAGAAACAATGAAATTTACAAATGTTTAAAAAAGATTACAAAATGTACAAATAATAAACAAATAAACAAAAATTACTAAATACAAAATAAAATAATTTAATAAGTTAAGAAACAATGAATAAAGAAAGAAAGAAAGAGATTTACAAATTTGTAAAAAAATAATACTAAATGTACAAATAATAAACAAAATAAATGACTAAATATAAAATAAAATTTAGTAAGTAATAATCAATTAAGGAAGGAAAGAAAGAAAGAAAGAAAGAAAGAAAGAAAGAAAGAAAGAAAGAAAGAAAGAAAGAAAGAAAGAAAGAAAGAAAGAAAGAAAGAAAGAAAGAAAGAAAAACAATACATTTAATAAAAATAAACATTATATAAACAAGCAAGCAAACAAATTAATACAAAATAATTTAATCCATTCAAATAAAATAAGTAAACAAGTAAAAACATGTAATAGGTAAAGTCCTCCTCAAAATAAAGCTGGTTTGTCAGTGTTAATGTTAATCAGGATGACGTGTGTAGGAACAATAGCTCTGTTGGTCAGCTAGTAAAAGACGTCACACAGGTCTGCTCCATCCACACACACAATAGACCGATTCACGAAACACCCGACAGGACGAGCCTCAAACCAACCACACAAAACACACACTCACTCAACAAACCTCACTAACACAGCACCATAGCTCTCTGTCTCTCACAGGTACAGCGGCGCCGTGAGCAAAGGACGGGACGCTTCCGGAGCCCCGAGAGGAGTCATTAATCTCTGTCAGTCCAGAAGACGCGAGCACACTGGATTTTTAAAGGAGTGTCATTGATGACATTTACTAGCATGTCGCTGTGTGACAGGCCCAAAGCTGGAGCGTGTTTGATAGAGGACGCTATCAGGGGTCTCACGGGGGACTCATTGTTTAGCCAGTGAAACATTAGTTCAGAATAACAAAAGCACAGAGATGATTATACATTCAAAATGACCCGCCAAGTCGTCTCAGGCAGAGAATAGTCATTTGCTTACTCTCATGTTGTTACAAACCCATAGGACTTAGGGTTGTCACGATACCATAAAAATCACTTATCATACTTATCATATCTACAAAATGAATCTAAATTTTATAAATGAAAATGAAAACAGACACGATTTTTTCTCTGAATGCATGTTGAATGAATGACGGGCTATTGTTATGCATGAAATCATGTAAACCAAACTCATCTGAGCACTGCACAGAAGTTGCATGGAGTGACATTTAGATGTGGTATTTATACATGTACACTGTACTTATAATTGCATAAGTAATGTTATAAGATTAATGTTTTAAATACAAAACTCTGAATATAGAAAAATGTTGGAAAAGAATGTAATATGATGGGCAACTTAAAAACCCGCCAGCAGGTGGCAGCAGAGATCATGATTAAATCACTGAGTCCTTCAAACAATTCTTTCAAAACGGCCGAATCATTCAGGAGCGAATCAAATGACTGTTTTTATGAATGGCATAGTGAATCAGTGATTCGCCCAAACCAGCGCGGATTTGAACACAGAAACGAAACAAAAAAGTCTTGCTCGTGTCATATTGCTGAACTGCAGGAGCATTTTTGCTCGCATATCTTGAAATTTCTAAGTTAGCAGCTTCTATATTAAAACGTATTCATTTATAATGTTATATATATATATATATATATTAGGGCTACACGATAGATCGTTTCAGCATCGTCATCGCGATGTACGCATGCGCAATAGTCACATCGTGGCAGTCACGATGCAGGGCAAAAAAAAAAATTTGTGTGTCTGATTTAAAAATGTACTTTCTATATTTCTAAACTTTCTATTCACGGATCTATATTTGTCTAAAATAAAGTAATTAACTCATGTTTAAAGGTTCTTTAAAAACTACAATGCACACGTTGCTTCACCTACTTCATGCATGCAGTCTCTGCGTGCGCATGGCGAAATGAGCGCGGGACGGGAGAGAAGCGCCGAAATGGAAGATTTGGTCGCAAAAAGAAACACAACATCGGTCATATGGAAGTATTTTGGATACAAAAAGGATGCTGCTGACCAAAAACAGGGGGTGCCTGGCAGTTGTTGCCACAACTCGAGGAAACACTACGAATTTAAGGGACCGTTCACATGTCGCACCTAAAAACGCGTGGAAAAAACGCTAGGCGCGCCGCTTTCTCCTTCTTTCCAAAGCGCTCTGTAAATTGAGTGGCAGAGTGGCGTCTGCCGTTGCTAAGCAACCATGACCCGCGCTCTCCTAAAGACGCGGAAGTTTCAGCAAAGATAAATAAACAAAGATAAATGGATTTCCAAAACTAAAAATTGCTTGCAGTAGCTCTGCTGCTAAAAAAAGTTATAAATCAACAAATACCGGCTGCTTTGCACACCCCTAATAAATATATATATATATATATATATATAAAACAAATAAACAAAATAAATGTAAAAATATATTATTATAAATATAAAAATACATTTAATAAGGTAAGCAACAATCAATTAAAGCAACACAAACAAACATAATAAATGAATAAATATAAAAATAAATCAATAAGTAACAATCAAAGAAAGAAAGAAAGAAAGAAAGAAAGAAAGAAAGAAAGAAAGACAATTTTATTATGATATAATTTTATATGATATATTTTTTAAACAGCTAAGACTTTTTTCAGGTTTCTTTGATGAATAGAAATAGCAGCATTTATCTGAAATAGAACTCTTTTGTAACATTAAAAATGTCTTTATCATCACTTTTGATCAATTTAAATCATCCTTTCTAAATAAAAAGTATTCATTTCTATGATTTCTTTCCCCCCAAAATACTTTTAAATGGTATAATTTAGAATAACATATAAAAGCTTTTTATTTCAGATAAAAGAAAGATCCCAAGATCAGCAATTCAAAGAATCCTGAAAATACAAAAATATAAAGCAGCACAACTGTTTTCAACATTGGCAATCATCAGAAATGCTCTTGAGCAGCAAATCAACATTTTAGAATGATTTTTGAAGAATCATGTGACCCTAAAGACTGCAGTAATGGTGCTGAATGATTCAACTTTGAGCACAGGAATAAATTACATTCTTAATATATATTCAAATGGAGTACTTATTTTAAATTGTAAAAATATTTCACAATTTTACAGTTTTTACAATTTTACTGTATTTTTGATCAAATAAATGCAGCCTTGGTGAGCATAAAAGCCTACTTTCAAAACACTGAAAATCTAAGCTGCAAGACTGACATGTTAAGAATCACAACCAGCCATTCAGAGCACTAAAAACAAAGCAAATTTTCTTCTGAAAGTCTCCAAAAACACTCAATGTTCAATTCAGCTGTAAAAAACAAAGGCGTCTGTTCCTGACTGCTAATGTGCCGATTTATGGATTCAGAGGCTGTTTCATATTTCAAAAGAATCAAACTCAGACTCTCAACAGAAAGTCTCCAGGACATTTGCACTTTTACATTTGACTTAAAGGTCTGACATGGTTTACTCTCTTAATTCTGCTCGGTCTAGTCTCCTGAATTGGATACAAACAAAGGGCACAGACTCGTCTCAGCCAGAGAGATGATGTTCATATCTGCCCATCTGTCACAATGGCTGGGCTGGATGAATGGGGTAAGACCGGCCTTCTTAACCGAACAAGTGTGTATATGTTTGTGTCCTGCAGGGTAATGACCCTTTATTTCACAGTCAATAGCACAGCATCAACCATCTGTCCAGAGGAGAGACTTAGATCAGACACCAGCAGGACAACTGAGGCCTTCAAACAACAATCAATACACACACACACACACACACACACACAATCTGCCCAAATCCAGCGAACAGATCAAAATTAAAACTCAGCCAATGCCACAGGTTAATGGGTGTTTTTGCCACCAAAAGTGTCTTTATGAAATTACACACATCACAGAGTTACATAATAGCTGTTTTTAGGATTATTATAGGTAACTTGCATTATATTAGTGCTGCTCAACAATTAATCACATGCAAAATAATATAATAAATATAAATGTGTGTGTGACAATATATATAGATATAATATAATTTTTGATAATTGACAATGAAATTATATTTGCTAACACTAGTTAACAATATTTAAAAAACACTTACTAATACTCCGTTTAATAATATTAAATCTTAAATGTTCATTTTTTTTACATGTATGAATGCATTTTTAAAGTTAAAAGTTGTATCTGTTAACATTGCATTAAACTAACGAACAACTAATTTTATTATGTTTGTTCATTGCTCATTTTTTAATAAATAAAATGAATAAAATAAACTTTTCCTGGTCGGCCGGCCGAAGGATTTACACAGCGGATCACAAATTGAGCGGGCGCGAGGCGAACTCGACCGGCCTGAGCTTATTAGAATCATTGACGTTACTAAATTCTCCGCGAATAGCGGCCAAATACTCCCACATACTCCCCCCTAAACGTTCAACCAATATTTATATCAGTTGCATGTCCTTGCATGATGCTTGAAATTTCCATCCAATCACAAAGCTCTTTCTAGAATGCTCTTAGTTCCTTACAGGCCCGGCTCCACGGCCACCCAATCAGCAGCTTGGCCCACCCGATCCGAGCCCCACACTACATAGCCAATCACATAATTGGCGCGATATTTAGTTGAGCTCCATATTTTCTTCTTATCGGCGCACCCGCAAATATTCTAATATTGTATATAATTTTCGCACTTTCAATATGCAGGGTATAGACATCGCTTTTAAATGAGTGCTCGCGCTGTTTACTTTTACTTTCGATTTTGCGATAACGCACACTCTGTGTAAAGGGAGCAGCACATCTTATAATAGGTATTTGTCAGCGAGTACAAGATTGCAGCAAATCCTCCAGTCTATTTTTGTCATCTCTCTTTATTTTCGACCCGTGATCATTCAAATCTAAAGGTCATTGTACACTGAGTCCGATTTTCGTATGCGTTTTTTTTTTTTTTTTTTTTTAGTTTTCTCATATTCGCCATCCTTATCAAAATGCTTATTATGGATGCAAAAATGCAAAAAAATCAAACAAGATCCGAATTTTTTTATGACGGACAAAAGTTTCAGAGGCAGTGTGTAAACTCGATTAACATAACCTGTATTTTTTTTACGTGCAAAAATTTCGTACTCATGTGTGCAATGACATTAACTCCAGCAGCTCGTGTTGGATGCAGGGTTGCCAAGTCCGCGTTTTTCCCCACAGAATTAGTCTACTTTTAAACTGTTGCCATGGGTTGATTTCCTCCAGTTATTTACAGGTTTTAAATATTGCAGAAATTAAATTTCAATAAAAAATATTTTTTGTTTTCTTGTACACTGTTAAGTAAGACCTTTAGGTTTTTTGCAAAATAAATATGTTGAGAATGCATAATACTCTCTCATGTCTCTTTTTGATAAGGATACCTACCATTTACTTATTATATTATACAAATTTTAACTTTATTCACATACTAAAGGGACAGGACAGGCTACTCCTCCCAAAATGTACCAAAAAAAGTAATACCATGATATTATACCGTCAGATGAAAGATGAAAAATACTGTGATATTAATTTTAGGTCATATCGCCCACCCCTATTATAAATAATATGGTGCAGAATATTTAAAAGTATTCAATACAATATATATGCCATGCCACACTGCCATAAAATAAAATACTAGAAAAAGGATTTTTAATAAAATAAGATGAATATTACATAATTTTTTTCATTAAAAAACATTTACTAACACTACATTTACTAATCTTACGTTCTTGTTCAATGTTCATTTCTACCATTTATGAATACATTTTTAAATTTAAAAGAAAACAATGCACTAAACTAACATCTACTTTTATTATGCTTGTTCATTGCCCATACATGTTAGCTAGCGTATTAAGACACCAAAGTACATTAACTATCATTTACCAAAGAAATTAAAACACTGAAAACTCAAATTACATTAGACAATTAACAGCATCAACTCGCACAAACTTAAATAATAAAACTAAAAAACAGCAATGAGACCTTATTAAAAACATTTTTTGGTATCACATAACTAAATCAACCTCAAATTCAAAGCAAAAATTAAGATTAAGCAACAAAACGGCAGAAATCGCTCAATTTTCATTGTTATCGTTTATTAATTTCATACTCATGCCTCCCAACCCGCTGTAATTTTCCCTGTGTGACTGAGAAACATACAAAAAAAATAACTAGATGCATTACACATTTTATTGGATCACCACACATGTATTAAAAAAGACTTTTAATGGGAGGGATTTTAATATTCCTGCACCCTAAACCCAAAGCGTTTCCCCTCTGAGAAATCCAGTTATCACATCTTCTCAGACCAAAGCTCATAATATCACATAACTCGACTCCATAATCCCCAGATTATTCAAAATTCATGTTGAAAATCTATTAAGAATTACTCCGACGTCTCTAAGGAAGACTAATCTACAGCCCGGCATCATGCGCCGCCTTCCTTCAGACTGGGAAATACAACTCTAAAGAGGGATTACATCACAGACACAGTCCAGAAACGCATGTTTATATATGATAACACACATCCACATAAACCCAAGATCTGGATTTAGGACATTCACACTGATACCGGTTTAGGTTGGCAGGTATACTTGGTAAATTCTGACTTGCGAGACTCTTTTAAATACAAAAAATAGGCAAGCTTGAACTTCATACAAGATACCGAAAAAGAAAAAGGACTGCGTGTGTTCATTTTTAAAGTGGTTATGGAAATTTCCTTCAAGGACATGTGACACCACAGGATATTTCCTGTAGGGATGCACCGATCCACATTTTTTCACTTCCGATCCGATTCCGATACCTAAATTTGGATATCTGCCGATACCGATACTATTCCGATACCAGAGCTCTATTTGCTTTTATATCACTATGACTATTATCATTATTGTTGATTTTATGAGGCTGTAACAAACTTCTCTACAAGCAAGTCTAAGTATCTCCCAAAAAGCAACTTGAGGTAAGTATGAGGTTAGAAAATGGCAGAAATCCCATCCTGAAAACAAATATGCAACTTTAAGGGTTTAAATTGATATTTATTTAAATTTCAAGACAGGGTTACTAGTGCAATATACACTCTTGTTGCATAAAACATAAAGGTTTTCAAATATTTGAAATAAAAAATAAATATTCACACTATAAATAGAACAATGTGCATCTGATCAACATAAATTCAGTAAATTCTTGCTTGTGTAGCAGCAACAAAATAAGGTTTTAAAATGTTAAACATTTTGAATAAAAGTGCAGTAAGTGCACTTTTCGGATCAGCAAAAAACAAACAAAACAAAAAAAGTTTGTTTATTAATTACTGAATGCTTACTTTAAGCACTTCTAATCCACAGCAAAAACTAGCTGAACTAATATAATAAGTAACAAAACAAGAACTCTAACACAAATGACAAGTGTAGATGAATACAACATAAAGTTACTAATAAAATCAATAATACTAGTATTCAGGTGCAGAAATTTAATAATTCAGTGATAAATAACTAGTGCTTCTCACTGCAGGTATTTATAGGATGCTGTCTCTTTAAGGCCTAACGCACGTAATACTGGCACGCATCTCCTTCTCAGCTGTTTCGGTTCACTGAAGACATAACCGACGGTGTTACCAGAATAAAACAACGGGTATTTAAACATAACTTTGTATGAATGTTTCTGTTCAAGAGACGTTAAAGAGTAATCAGTCTGTGAATCGCGCAGTTTGAATCACGTCTCTCTCTCTCTCTCTCTCTCTCTCTCTCTCTCTCTCTCTCTCTCTGTGCGCGTGCTCGCTTCAGGTGTGTGCGGCAACGTTAAAAACAGAAAATAACACGCACGAAGTCTACAAATTATAAACTTTTACTCTATGATGGGTAATATTTAACAGTTAATCTACTAAATAAATCCACGAGGTGCCACCTCTCGGAACAACGGCTTTGCAAACATTGCACGTTGCTGTCTTTGCGGCGTTTCCGACCGTAAAGTATTTCCACACAGCGGACATGTATGACGCTCAATGCTAAACTGCTACCTGCAAACTGAAGATTTCCTGAAAGGAGGCATGTCATCTCTCTCAGTGTCTTATTGGAGCACAGACACGTCAACTAGCCCGGGATCACTTGTGAAGTCATTTCAGCAGACAGCACTGTACGTAGACATAACTCTGGATCGGAAATTTCTCTAGGTTGGATCGGAAATTTCCGATCCATTAATTAAGCTGGTATCGGAACCCGATACCGATACTGGATCGGATCGGCCCCATCCCTAATTTCCTGCCAAACACAATGATAACATCAATGTTGAGGAAGCGTTCCAAATGTTGTTTGCCAGGTTACTCATAAAAAAAATGAAGAACTACAGATAAACGAAACAACTGAAAGTAGTTAAACTACAGGTTACTAAGTTATTAATTGAGGAAGCTTCTTCTGTAATATTTTAATCATTATTTAATTTCAAAATATACTACAAAAATAAATTATAAATTCAGGGTTAAAAACAGTATATAATACAAAGTATTCAATACAATACATATGCCATGCCACACTGCTATAAAATAAAATAAAATTTGATTTTTAATCATTACTTGATTTCAAAATACTACAAAAATAAAATGTTATAAATTATACATTCAGGATTAAAAACAGTATTTAATACAAAGTATTCAATACAATATATATGCCATGCAACAATGCCATAAAAAAATAATAAAATAAATAAAAATAAAATAAAATAAAAATGGATTTTTAATCATTATTTGACTTCAAAATATTCTACAAAATGAAATGTTACATATTATAAATTCAGGGTTAAAAACAGCAAAGTATTCAATACGACATCTGCCATGCCACACTGCTATAAAATAAAAAAATAAAGTAAAATGAAACAAAACAAAAAATTTTTAATCATGATTACAAAATGTACTATGAAATGTTATAAATAATAAATGCAGGGTTAAAAACAGAGTATTTAATAAAAAAGTATTCAATACAATGCCATGCCACACTGCCGTAAATAAAATAAAATTGTTTATCATTATTTGATTTCAAAATATACTACAAAATAAAATGTTATAAATAATAAATAGTGTTAAAAGCAGCAAAATGTTTAATATGATATGTGCAATGTCACACTGCCATGATTAAAACAAAACAAAATAAAATACTAGAAAAAGGATTTTGATTCTAAAATATAACAAAATGAAATATTACAAATTCTAAATGCAGGGTTAAAATATGATAAATGTGCAATGCCACACAGAATAAAATAAAATAAAATAAAATAAATAAAATAAAAAAATAATAATAAAAAATAAAATAAAAAATAAAATAGAAAAGGATTTTTAATCATTATGTGATTCCAAAATATACTACAATAATGACTAAATAAAATGTTATAAGTCAGTTATTATTCAATACATTGTATGTGCAATATCTCATTGCCATAATGCTGTACACAGTGAATTTTGTTGTATTTATTCGGTATGCCACACAACCCTAGTCCACAGCGTTGACAAATTATAATGCCGGAAATCACTGCATCTAATCTGGTTGGCACGTCGTGTAAACTCTAATCAGTGTGAAATTTTTTTAAAGTTAAAAAAAGCAGTCAAGTCACGAAACAGTGTCGTCATGATTGATCCTGGCTTGAACAGCGGCGCTCATCTCCCGCCCCGTCGTTCTGACACTTCTCATCCGACAGGGTCCAAACACAGACCAGACTGTGGTTGAGGTTAATCAGGAGCACACTGGAGATAATGAGAGATTATACGCTTGTGTGTGAGACTACAAACACAACTATTGTCTTCAGTCAAGCTGCACTTCTCACTGGCGGCTTTACTGAAGCCAAAGGAAGTGGCATTTCCTTATCTGGGGAGCCAAAGTGTTGGGTACAGCGATCCTGTCCACCGCTGCAGAAACCACCAGAATACCGACATAAACAACACTGTCTACACTCAGAGAAAGAGAGAGAGAGTGATAACAACAGAGATAAGTGGCAGTTTGTATCGACTCAAGGCAACCAGTCATTTTCAGCTCTGTTGCTCTTCAGTATAGTATGCTTCATTTTAACAGTTTGCAAAGACATCCAGGTTGTGACATATGTCCGAGTGTAATGGATTACTGAAGAAGAAAAAAATGTAAGGCGGGGCTTGGTTCTATGCATTGGTTGTTGATTGGATGTTGAGATGTGGGCGTGACACTCAAAATTGAGTGGGTGGGGTTTAAGCAGAGTAAATATGATGTTTTCAACAGAAGGTCTAGTTATGACGTTGATTAAAAACGTACAGAAAAAAAGAGAAAACAAAAACATGCAAGAATGAATCATTCACTATAAGATCTAGAACATGAACTTATATAGATAGGATGAACTTAAATTTCATAGCAACATTTAAAATTAAGAAATTATTATTATTATTATTATTATTATTAATTTTACTGTTTTATCATTTTATTACTTAAACAAATTTTATTAAAATACTGGATTTTTTATTTTACAGTAAAATATTGAAATAGTAATTTATTTTGTTTTTATATTATAATTTTTATAATTACATATTTTCCTTAAATGTTTTTAGAGTGAAATTTTGCGATAGTAATCATGGCACCATTTCTTTATTCATTATTTTATCTTCCTGTGAAACATTGCAATAATAATATTTTTATCACATATCGAAACAAATATTTGACTTATGCATTTTATTTTTTGTGAAATATTGCAATAGTAATATGTTGTTGTTATTAGTAGAAGTAGTAGTAGTATTAATTATTATCATTATCATCATATCACTACATATTTTCTTAAAATTCTAGTTTATTTTACAGTGAAATATTGCAATAGTAATATTTTGATTTTATTATTACTACTATTATGTATTCTCTTAAATTTCTGCTTATTTTACAGTGAAATATTGCAATAGTTATTTTGTTTTTATAATTTATTATTATTTTCCTTTCCTTAAATACATTATAATTTCACAATTAAATATTGCAATAGCAATTTATTATTATTATTATTATTATTATTATTATTATTATTATCATCATCATCATCATCATCACATTTTCATAAAATTCTTGTTTTTTACTTTAAAGTTACATATTGCAAATGTAAAATTTAGTTTTATTATTATTACTACTACTACTACTACTACTACATATCTTTTACAATTAAATATTGCAATAATAATAATATTTTTATTATTATTACATATTTTCTTAAAATTCTTGTTTTTATTTTTTGTGAAATATTGCAATAGTAATGTTATTATTATTAATAATAATAATTTTATAATCATTATATTGTTACATATTTTCTTAAAATTCTAGTTTTTTTACTTTAAAGTTAAATATTACAAATTTAAAATTTAGTTATTATTATTATTATTATTATTATTACTACTACTACTACTACATCTTCCACAATTAAATATTGCAATAATAATAACTGTTTTTACTACTATTATATATTTTCTTGTTTTTATTTTACAGTAAAATTTTGCAATCCTAATATTTTATCATCACTTTCTAAAAAAACAACAACTTTATTTTACAGTGAAATATTTACTATACTTTGTTAGTATTTATTATTATTATTACTAACAAGAAAAGCAAAGCAAACCAGGATTTTTTTTTTTTTTTTTTTTTTTAAGAACAACACCCTAGAAACTGCATTAACATTCTATAAATCATTAAGCATGCCTTTGTGAACCATAGAAATGCCCTAACAAGCCTATAGAACCCCTAAAAACCATCCACAACACCCTAGTAATCACAAAAACATACTGACTGCATAGCAAGCACCCTATAAAGTTTTGCACAGGCTACAGCTGTTCTGAAAATCTACTTCTTGGACTAATCTCTTGTTTCTCTGAGCTGAATTGATTTGGGCTTGTCAATATGAAAAAGCACATGCCAGCTCTACAGCAGCACACCAAAATAAATCATTCATACAGCAAGAAAAATCTTTCAGCTGTTATTTAGCTAAAGTCTCCAAGGATCGACAAACAGTAAGAAGGGGAAGAGAAGTCTTTCATCCTCCTCTCCAAACTCAAGGAATCGCTCTCATCCGTGTGTTATGGCATATTAATGACGCTGTGTTTACAACACAACACTTCAGCTTTAATCAAAAGGGATTAGAGTGAAGGTAACGTGACAGAAATGAAGGACAGGAGAACAGCGGCGGCACATTTCGTATGCACACAATGAGCACAGTCAAACTTCAAACGCTCGTTTGATCGCGACGGCAAATATGGGGTAACCGATATGACATTTGCATGCTTCTGTCTTCAAGATTGTTATGTGCAGACGAGCAGCACGAAGCATCAATCTTCAAATGTGAGAATGGCACCAATCAAACTGTGTGTTGGATGACAGATCTGAAGTTATAAAGAAAGAAAACCATGAACAAACAAAAGAAAAGTTGCACAAAAAATAAATTGTACATGTTGGAAAAGACAGTGCTTGTTACAATGTAGTTGCTTTCAGTGTTTTTAACACTGCTTTTGTTATTTTCAACATTTCATTTAGTACATTTTGAAATCAAATAATGATTCAATTTTTTTCATGGTAGAGTGGCATTGCACGTTTTTAACCCTGTATTATTTCATTTTGTAATCTGTTTAAATCAAATCATGATTAAAAAAAATGAAAAACATTTTTCTTTTATTTTTTATTCATGGCAGTGCGCCACTACACATTTATCATATTGCATTTTTTTTTGAATAACCAAAAATTACAATTTGCTACAAATTTTTGTATTTTATGATTTTTGTATTTTATTTTAGTGTAATATTGCAATAGTAATATATTATTATTATTATTATTATTATTATTATTATTATTACTATATTCTCTTGAAATTTTAGTTTTTTTTTACAGTGAAATATTGTAATAGTAGTATTTTGTTATTATTATTACTATTATTACTACTACTACATATTTTCCTTAAATGTATTTTTATTATTTTATCATCATCATCATCATCACATATTTTCTTTATTACACTTTTCTTTATTTTTATTTTACAGTGAAATGTTGCAATATTTTATTTTATTCATGGCAGTGTGCCATTGCACACATATCGTATTGAATACTTTGCTGCTTTCAACCCTGTATTTATCATTTATAACATTTCATTTTGTAATCTGTTTAAATCAAATCATGATTAAAAAAAAATTTAAAACATTATTATTATTTTTTTTTTTTATTATTCATGGCAGTGCACCACTACACATTTATAATATTGATTTTTTTTATTTTTTTTTTTGGAATAGTCCATCCAAAAATGAAAATGCTACAAATTTATTTTATCACATTTTGTTAAAATACTTGATTTTTGTATTTTATTTTAGTGTACTATTGCAATAGTAATATTGTATTATAATTATTATTATTATTATTATTATTATTATTATTATTATATTCTCTTGAATTTTTTTTTTTTTTTTTTTACAGTGAAATATTGCAATAGTAGTATTTTGTTGTTATTATTATTACTATTATTACTACTACTACATATTTTCCTTAAACATGTTTATTTTTATTATTTTTATTATTTTATTATTTTATCATCACATATTTTCTTAAAATTCTTTTTTTATTTTACACACATATCGTATTGAATACTTTGCTGCTTTCAACCCTGTATTTATCATTTATAACATTTCATTTTGAAATCGAATAATGATTAAAAATCCTTTTTCTAGCATTTTATTTTATTTTATAATTTATATTATTTTATGGATATTTTATACATTTGCAACAAATTTAATTTCATCACATATTTTGATAAAATACTGATTAATTGTATTTTAGTTTAGTGAAATAATGCAATAGTAATATTTAGTTTTTTAATTATTATTATTATTACTATTACTACTACTATTACTAATACATATTTTCCTTAAACATATTGCAATAGTACTATTTATTATTATTTTATTATCATCATCATCATCATCATCATATATTTTCTTACAATTATTTTTTTATTTTACAGTGAAATGTAACAATATTTTATTTTATTTTATGAAATAGTCCACCCAAACATGAAAATTTGCTACAAATTTACTCTTCCTCAAGCTACTCATACGCTGAATTCTTCATTAAATTTGGAGAAATGTAGCATTACATCACTTGCTCACAAATGGAGCCTCTGGAGAGAATGGGTGCCGTCAGAATGAGAGTCTAAACAGCTGATAAAATAACAGCACAATCATCCACAAGTAATTCACACCCCTCCAGTCCATCAATTAACATCTTTGTGAAGCAATAAGCTGTGTGTTTCTAAGTGCAAGTTATGCAATACTATATTTCTCCAAATATGTTCTAATGATGAAACAAACTCTAATCTGAGAGTGAATTGTTTTGGGTAAAACTATTGTTTACAAAAAAAAATAAAAATACGCCGTCCCTTTAAGTGCCTGCCGCTGTTGAGATGGCCTGTGGGTGACTGAGGCGTCTCGTTTTTTTGGTGCGCCGTGCAAATATTCCAAGCATGTCTGTGAAATGCCAGAATATTTACAGGATGCAGGAAGTTCAGCTGAGTCTCTTGCCTGACGGCAACTAGCTCCAGATCAGAGACGACCTTTCAAAAGACAAATCACAAACGCAAAAACACTGAGAAACTGAGTTTTAGCATGTGCCAGACTTCTTATGGAAGTGCAGAGCTGGCACCTTCTCCAAGATGCCTTCCGGAACTGGATGCAATTTCCAAATGGCTGGTTCTCGTTAAACCTCCCAACAAACGCTTGCTTCCACGCCTTCAGTCAGAAAGGTAAGTAATCATCCAAATTAACACAAGCATTAATTTGTTGGCAAGCACATCCTAAAATGATGCTTCAGATATGAAAAAGATGCCAGGCACAACCCAAACCTGAGAACACAAACTAGAGTTTAACTGGTTTTAAATTACCATCACATCAATCAGGTCATTAAAATGACAAACCAAAATAAGAAGAGGAAACAGAGCCTCAGAAATGATGCACACACCAAACAAATTAAGAAAGCGTGAAACATCAGTCATCTAGAAATATATTTGGGCGAATATTCATATTTTAAATATTTAATAGTTTACGATATTTACTTGTCTTTCAAGTATAAAAGAGTCAACGTGTTTTATATAGTCTGATTATTTTCAGAAAATCACTTCAATTGATTCAAAACTCAATTTAAATGCTTGTAGCTGCCTTTAAATAAAATATATTAAATAAATATACTTGAAAATGAATTTCTCATATAAATGTTTCAATAAAAAATTTTAAATGTTCATTATATATTTTTATTTTAATATTGCAATAAGATAAGAATGTATTAATATATTGATGCATATAAAAATATTCAAGATAATGAGGACCGTGAAAAAAAAAAATCTATATTTGTCTTGAACATCTGCAACTAGATTTTAAGAAAGAGCCCTTGTTATTCTTAATTTTGACTTTTTTTCCAATTTTAAATGAGACATATATTGGTTTAAAATATCGGTTATCGGTCTACTTGATCTGTAATAATCGGTATCTGCCCTGAAAAACACACATCAGTCGACCCTTAATTTTGACATTAATTTTAATTTTTACACCAGAATTATATATTGGTTCTCAGTCTACGTGGTCTGTAATAATCGGTATCATCATCAACACTGAAAAACACATATTGGTTGACCCATAATTTTAAGATTTTCATTTTAACACCAGACTAATTTATCAGTTAAAAATATCGGTTGTTGGTCTACTTGATCTGTAATAATCGGTATCGTCCCTGAAAAAGACATATCAGTTGACCCCTGATTTTAATGAGCAACACATTTTATTGTTCATGCAAAAGAGCCTTTGTTATTCTTAATTTTGATTTATTTAATTTTTTTCATTTTTACATCAGACATATTGGTTCAAAATATCGGTTATCAGTCTACTTGATCTGTAATAATCAGCATCGGCCCTGAAAAAAACATGCCGGTCGACCCCTAATTTTGATATTAACTTTCATTTTTACACCAGACTTATATATCGGTTTAAAACATCGGTTATCGGTCTACTTGATCTGTAATAATCGGTATCAGCCTCATCAACCCTGTAAAACACACGTCAGAAGACCCCTAATTGACATTAATTTTAATTTTTACACCACATCAGTTTAAAATATCTGTTATTGGTCTACTTGACCTGTAATAATCAGCATCGGCCCTGAAAAACATATTGGTCGACACCTAATTTTCATTTCTATTGTTCATGGAAAAGCATTTTAAGAAAAAGTCCTTGTAATTCTTAACTTTGACATCAGTTTTAAATATATATATATATTGGTTCAAATATCGGCATTGGCCCTGAAAAACACATATTGGTTGACCCCTTTTTTTAATGAGCAATGCATTTTATTGTTCACATCACAAGCTCTCTTTCAGCCAGCTTTCTTTGTCCAGAGATCTCAAAGCAAACTTCACTGCTGTTCTGCTCAAGGCCTGAATGAATGGAACAAACTACACACACAAAGCCTATTAAAGCTGCTTTGGAAACTCTTATGGGACGGCAGCGCGTAAGCAGCGCACCTCTTTCAGAGAACACTTCCTCAAATACCACAGGACTTAATCATGCAGAGAGACAGAGGTGTGCGGAGGATCCGAAAAAAAGAGGACGTGAAAATTAACCCATTACTTAGAAACGATAAACTGACAGATGTGACCAACTAACTACTCACTTTCACAAGGTTGGCGTATTAAACATGACGAATGCAGAACTATGCTGAGAAGATATGAGTAATAGTTAGCCAGTGTGTTTTGATTTAGACAGTTTACACACCGTTTAATCATCTCAGAGTCACCGTCTCCATTTCAGTTATTTGATTCAGCATCAATGAAATGACTTGAAAAATCACAGAGTTGATCACATAATGTTTTAGGGGTCTTCCTGTTTAAATCTTTGATCCAGACATTCAAGAAAGACCCAAACACCCTCATCACATGACTCTCAGGCCTTGTTTCAACATGCATGCATTTCAGGTGATCTGCTCAGAAGTACCAGGTTGAAACGACTCGCTGTTTACTCATTTTTAACATGCATCTTAAATATATCTCCTCTCAGCACTTAAGATAAGATTTTGCAGTGAGAGACTTTGATTTTTTGGGACTAGATGCATCACTCAGACCAAAAATCAGTGTAGAAATATTTTCAATTACAAATTGATAGTAAATTTCACAATTAAATCACAAAGAAATGGCATATAATAATTGAATTAAACATTTTCTTATAAAACATACTCCAATAATCATGGATTTATTTATAATTTCCACAAATTTTTAAAGTGTAAAATATTAATCACTCTATAATTTATGTACACACAAAAAGCAAAAAAAAAGATTGTGCTTTCAAGTTAGATGCTCACACCAGTGTTTTTTTTATTTTTTTTAAATATTCATATACACTACAATACAATACAATACAATAACCACACACCTACAATAACCCTAGCCCATGCCAAAAAATGCAAAACACACAGAATGTGTCCAATCTGAACATCAATGCATATTAAAGAACAAGGCACATTGATGAAACTATCGATCCAAGCAAGCAAATATACATTATCAGTAGTATATTTAATATATAAACAGCCAGAATATGATGCCACTTTCAACAGTTATACTAGCAAGGAAGCAGCACACATAAATGTGCTTCATCATGTTCCTCTTTACCTGCCGCAGTCAGAAAAGGCTTCACCTCAGTCTAGTGCACTTGAGAATTTAAATTACACCAACACTGAGGCAAAACTATTTCAACATTACAGAGTAAAATTCAACCACCCTCAGGGTAAAAATACACACACACACACAACCAAGACGAGACATTTCTACACACCGCCTCGCACTCCTTTGAGCTCAGAGTGGAAGTACTGAGCAACACAAGCAGGTAGAGAGCAACCTTTCACTCACAAACACAATGTGTTAACCACAATATTTCAAAAAGAGCTGAACATCTTTTCTCTCCTCCTGCAAGCACAACACGCGTTATCCAACATGAAGGCTGGAGATATTTTGAGTCTCTATCAAGGAGCGCAAATAAAAACAGAATTATGGGATAGACTATGAGGTTGCTGCCAATAGAAGATTCTACTGATCCAACATTTAATGTAACCCATAAAGTTAAGAGGGAATTAAGATCCTTTTATATCTTTAAATCATCCCTAAACTTTAAAAACTCTCAAGGACTTTCTAAGTGAACTTTTGATATATTAAATACTAGTATGGATGTTCAAGGAAATGTTTCAGTTAGAAAACACCAACAGCATCAGCCTGTGGAAGCCAATTTCTGCCAGAAAAAAAAAAAAAAAAAAGTAAAAAGTAAAAGTGACATATTTCTGAGAGATTTTTTTCCCCGCAAAATTTTTTTTTTTCCATTTTAAATTTAAATTACACCACTGAAAAGAGGCAATAGTGACATTTTATTTTACAATTCAGAATTTATTTCTTAAAATTCTGATTTTTTTTGTATTAAATTTAAATTCTGCCACAGCAAAAAAAAAAAAAAAACTTTTTATCTTACAATACTTTATACTTCCCAATTCTGACTTTTTTATTCTGAGTTTTTTTTCTCAGAATTGCAAGAAAACAGTCAGGATAGTGAGATTAAGATTCTTTTATATCCTTAAATCATCCCTAATTTTTTAAAAACCACATCTTCAAGGACTGTCTAAGTGAACTTTTGATATATTAACTACTGCTATGGATGTTCAAGGAAACAGAGAACACCAACAGCATCAGCCTGCAAAAGCCAGTTTCTGCCAGAATATTATTTAAAAAAAATTGTAACACTATATTTCACAATTCAGACTTTTAAAAAAAGTGTTTGTGACTTTTTATCTTACAATTCGGACTCGCAATTTTTGCAATTGCCTCACAATTCTGACTTCTTTCATTCTGAGTTTTTTCCCTCAGAATTGCAAGAAAAAAAGGATAGTGAACTTTAAAAACCACATCAACAAAATTGTTTAAGGAAACAGTGCAGTTAGAAAACACCAACAGCATTAGCCTGTGGAAGCCTGTTTTATAAAATTATAAAAAAATAATAATAATAATAATAATAATAATAATAATAATAATAATTTACAAGTTAATTTTTTTTTTCTAAAAATTCAGATTTTATTTATTTATTTATTTTATTCCGCCACTGAAAAGAAAGGTTATTGTGACATTTCATTTAACAATTCAGATTTTTCTTCTCAAATATCTTTTTTTTTTTTTCAATTTAAATTCCACTACGGGAAAAAAAGTGTGTAATTGTGACTTTTTATTTAACAATTCTGACTGACAATTCATGCAACTGTGAGTTTATATACACACAATTCTGACTTTTCTGAGTTTCTGAGTTTTTTTTTCTCAGAAGTCCAAGAAAAAAAAGTCAACTTTTCAAAAAATGGTAACTTTTTTTTTTATTTGTATCCCATGGATAACCAAAACAAGCTTCCAAATCACCCAGTGTAATATTTCATGCCTAATCATGCCATGTCAACTCAGAGCTGTCAATCACAACCGGAGGAATGAGGATACGCACAACGAATAGCATGAAAACAATCCAGTCTATCATTACGTATGAGAAGGAAGAAACGCCTGGAAAGTACAGTTCAACTTTCCTTTACTGCTGATGTGTTTGATTAACATCTAGTTCTAGTAAACATACTTGAGCACATTACATAAAAACACAGCAGTTTTGCTTCTTTCTGACTTACATGAGTATGAAAACGTAAATGAATGATGGAAAAACATAAAACTAGCACAGATATGTAGATAAGCAGTTCCTGAAATCATTAAGCCAATGCGATGTGTACAAAATACAAATTATTTCACACATTATTTATGCAAAATTCACTAAAACACTCTGAATAGGAACAAATCCACGTATATAGGAGCTTAATAAAACGAATTTGTTTACATCTGTCTTCCCATGCCTTTCAACCACTGACTTTGCATGAGCTTTCCAGTTATTAAAATTAGATACGGATTTATTAAAGCAATTCAGTTCACTAGTGCGTATACAATAAAACGTTAGGCCATGTATATTCACTACAGAAACTGTGAGATAAAACCAAAGGTTTCAAATGCCTGAACATTGTCAGGTTATCCATGACGGTGGGAACTCTGAGATATAAACAAAACAATTGAGCGACTGAAAGTAACAGCGTAGCGCGTTTAGAATGTTCAGCGCGAAACTTTAGAACTTATCCGCGCGAAAAGTTGTTACAAAGTATCAGCGCGCGATTAACAATGAGCAACAATGTATCCATGAGCTCCATTCAGGCCGCCGCGCAGGAAACACTGGAACTAGGCGCGTCTGTGTCAATCTCCAGCAAAAAACACACACATAAACACACACACACACACACACACACACACTCATCTCAAATACACAACGGCGCACTGATTACACTGACCCACGATCATAAAAACACATCCTCACAAACATGCTGAAGCAATCCAGAACCCGCCGTGAACACAGAGAAACTCTAATCACAATTTCTCCCAAAACTTTTGTAGTGGGACTAAAAGAAGTTTGGTGGTTCTCTACTCACCTACTCCATACTTCTCCTTCTTCGTGGGCACCCAGCGCGACATCCTCACTGATGAAGGTTTTGTGAGACGCCCGTGAGTGTTGTTGTCGATATCCCAAGTAAATATCCAGAGTTTTTCCACACACTTTTTCTTTGCTCTGTAGGAGTGGAAAGATTCATCTAGCCGCCATTTTCCACCATCACTGAACTCATGAACCGCGAGGGGGAGATATGAGAAACTTTTTTGTCATGTGGGACACCAGCGTCACCGGACGACCGGTCAGTGCCTCACAGATAATACCATGGTAACTATAATTTCAAACTAAATACCAGAGTAAAGTGGAAGTAACAATTAAACGGTGGTGACTTGGTATGAATTTGAAACATATAGATTTATTATTATTACTAGTTATATGAATGTCACATTAAGAATGTCTTCATAGTTTATGTATTTATTTATTTATTTCACCTCAGGCTTCCAATGTAGGAAAATCCATCATGAAATTATTAATCATCATTATATGTTTAAAATTATAGCAGTACTCACTTTTGTTGCCAGCTATTTTGACAATAACGGCTGTATGTTGAGTTATATCTAGACTGCTATACTAGCTTCACATTGACTACTCTAAAATATATCCAAGTTTCATTTCTTTAGTATTGTCCCTTGAGAAGATATACTAAAATGGTTGCTGAAATGTGAGGAGTGTACTCACTTTTGTAAGATATTGTATATATAGTCAAAAGGTTTTAACAATAAGATTTTCACAAAGCCTGCATTTATTATTACAAAAGCTTTTTATTTCAGATAAATGCTGATCTTTGGATCAATCTATTCATCAAAGAATCCTGAACAAAATATACTCAACTCTCATTATTGGTCATAATAATAATATAAAATGTTTCTTGAACAGGAAATCAGCATATTACAATACTTTCTGAAGGTTCATGTATATATACACTTTATGATGGTCAATTCTGATGGAGGAGTCCAGATTTAACCATGATGAAACTCCTTGTAATGTCATATGGTTAACTCCTCTGATGTTTATTTTAACAGGGGTCTGCGTGGACAGACTAATCTGTTTTCCTCTGCTTCTGTTCCATTTTGGAGTAAAAAAGATTTTTAATGAAAATATGGAAAACAAAATTAACAGCACAGCGTAATACATTATGAATCCTCTAATACTTATAACGAGACAATTTTCGCTGTCACAAATAGCTGCAGACTGTGGCGACTGCTGAAAATTTGATTACGGAGACCAATTAGAAAAGATTGCTCTGGGATACTCTCTCGTAGCCACCGACTTCACTTAATTCCTGCTTTTCCAGAGAAATTATCACCCCGTTTGAGGTTAATTGTTGTTCCTGTATGTCGCTTTGCACACAAACCATCCCCAGATGCTTGTAATTAAAGCTGCTCTGTGGGACAAAGACTGTCTTTTGAATCATTATACTATGCAAAACATTTCGAGAATGAGCCTTTTAGATGACATATACGCAAGCTTCTGCTTCTTTGTTTATTTGTCGTTGTGTTTTGTAGCCTGCAGTTAATGTTTTAAGAATTTGACTCAAACAACATTAAGATAAGCTCCCGCATCCTTTGCATTTATCTGAAGCGTCATTGTAAATGTTACAGAAATGTGCTTTCATTGTTAGCCCACAGATACATGCCTTTATGAGAAATGAATGATTTATTTTCCTAGTGTAAGCGCTTTCTGGCCCCGCAGCAGGGTGAAGAGGCTGTTTACCATTCATCAGTGTATATATCAGAGGCCTGTTGGTTTAGTGTGGACACTGTCTCATTAAACACCTCTCTCGCGCTCTCTCAACCTGAATAATAGAGCTCAAACACTTCATCATCATTGCCCAGTGAAATGTCCAGCAGAACGAGAGATTCTTAGGCTTTTTATTGGTGTTTGCTAAGCTGAGCACTTCTGTTACTATTGCTTAAACTAGCAGATTTATTTTTGTTATATGAAGTTAGCATTAAAATATATGTTCTTCATTTATTTTTGTCACTTATTTTTGAGCAATATATATACATACAGTCAAGCCCGAAATTATTCATACCCCTGGCAAATTCTGACTTAAAGTTACTTTTATTCAACCAGCAAGTTGAAATGACACAGGCTTCTCCCAAAAGATCGATGTACACTAAAAAAACCTAATCACAGTAAACGGCACCATGAAAAAGGAGAAACACATCAAAATTCTCAACAACAACATTAGGCAGTCTGCAGAAAAACCGGGCACCAGTGGACATTTCAGCACGACAACGACCCAAAACAAACAGCAAAAGTGGTGAAGAAATGGTTAGCAGACAAAAACATTAACGTTAAGTCCTGACTTAAATCCAATTGAGAATCTGTGGAGGGAGCTAAAGATCAGGGTGATGGACCTGAAAGAGTTGGAGCTCATCGCTAAAGATGAATGGGCAAAAATACCAGTGGAGACATGCAAAAAGCTGGTCAGCAATTATAGGAAGCGTTTGCTAATAGCCAATAAAGGCTTTTCTATTGATTATTGAGAAGGGTATGAATAATTTTGGACATGCCACTTTTTGTTCAAATGTAAATAAAAGATGAGAAATATTTTTTTTCCACAATGATGCCTCTTGTACATCATCTTATTATCTTTTGAGAGAAGTCATTTCCGGTCAAAAAAAAAATTGCTGGTTGAATAAAAGTAACTTTAAGTCAGAATTTGCCAGGGGTATGAATAATTTTGTGCTTGACTGTATGTATGTATGTATATATATATATATATATATTATATATATATATATATATATATATATATATATATATATATATATATAATATATAATCTTCATTAATATTAATACTATTTTTTAAATTATGACTAAAGAACTGCAAATGATAATTTCAATATATATATATATATTTTTATCAAATGTAATGTCTTTTAGTTTTCATATCACTTTCTGCACAACCAAATATTTGGCTGCTTATAAGGTGTTTTTAAAGTCTACTTTCACAAAAAAAAAAAAAAAACTTTGAAACAATGTGCGTTTAGAAATTACTAATAAATTCCACAAATTTTTAATTAAATGTGAAAATCTGAAGTAGAAAGACTTTATTTTCTAAAGCAGACTCTAATAATCTTATTTACAACTTCAAAAATCTTTTTTTTTTTACTGTGTAAGAGGACAGTGTGAATAAAGAGCATGAGATAAAATATGTGATATGTGTGGTAAATACAATTAAATATCACAGATTAGTAAACAACTTTCTCATTTGAAGAAAATGAGAACATTAGGCACACATATATGCTTCTGTATCTCTATAGCAGTGGTTCTAAGTAAATATAGTTGAGGTCAAAAATTCACATACACCTTTGGGAATATGCAAAATGTTAATTATTTGACCAAAATAAGAGGAATCATACAAAATGCATGCTATTTTTTTATTTAGTGCTGACCTGAATAATATATTTCACATAAAAGATGTTTACATACAGTCCACAAGAGAAAATAATAGTTGAATTTATAAAAATGACTCTGTTCAAAAGTTTACATCCCCTTGATTCGTAATACTGTGTTGTTACCTGAATGATCCACAGCTGTTTTTTTTTTTTTTTTTTTTTTTTTTTTTGTTTAGTGATAGTTGTTCATGAGTCCCTTGTTTGTCCTGAACAGTTAAACTGCCTGCTGTTCTTCAGAAATATCCTTCAAGTCCCACAAATTCTTTGGTTTTTCAGCATTTTTGTGCATTTAAACCCTTTACAACAATGACTGTATGATTTTGAGATCCATCTTTTCACACTGAGAACAACTGAGGGATTAATATGCAACTATTACAGATGGTTTAAACACTAACTAATGCTTCAGAAGGAAAAAAAATGCATTAAGACCTTTTTGAATTTAAATTTCAGGGTACATTTAACTTATTTTGTCTTCTAGGAAAGATGTAATTATCTTTTGTAGTCTGAAGGGCAGTACTAAATTAAAAAATATATATATTATATTTAGGCAAAATAAGAAAAATGTACACATCTCCATCTGCATTTTGTATGATCCCTCTTATTTTAGTAAAATAATTAACATTTTGCAGATTCTGCAAGGTTTATGTAAACTTTTGACTTTTGCTGAACTGTATGTGCATCCACATACTTTTGAATAAAGTTTTCTTTCAAGATTTTAGAGCTGTACAAGGGATGCTATGATACTTTCTGTCATTTTTAGAGCTTCAAAGAGCATGAACATACAGCTTAACATTTCCTAGAGAAGAACTAGCATCAAATAGGTTTGGAATGACATGAAGGGAGTAAATGCTGACAGAAGTTTTGTTTGGGGGTGAATTATTCCTTTAATTGTTCTCCTGTGCCTTCCTTATTTGTTTGCTCTAAGCCTCGGAGACATTTGACAGCTTTAATTAGGAAATCCCTCTGTAAATACAGAGAGTAAGCCATGCTGAGGCATGA
>NC_133382.1:37542513-37564784 GCF_049309525.1 Garra rufa
AGTCAGTTACATCTTGGATGCCCTGGGGGTAAGCAGACAAACAACAAATTTTCATTTTTGGGTGAACTATCCCTTAATGTCTTTATCAACTCATATGTTAATGAGGAACACAAAAGGCCCCATTTGGTAGAATGGCCCTCATGGGCCCCAAGCTCTTTGTTGACTTTATTCAGAGCCCTGGGATTGTCCCTTCTCATCCTGGGGTCAATGCACCAGCTGTCTTCAGGTGTGAAACAGACTTCAGATGAGCTCCTGTGGTAAAGCAGGGTCAGTGTTCACCATATACATGTCCTATAATCTTTACTGCATGCTCTCACCTGTGCCGTCCATTCACTGCTGTGGGAAAACATAAGAAATGCTTTATGATGGAGTACCTGTGGTGTCTCATTTCACTTGATCATTTCGCTTTACCCCCCCAGTTGGGGTGATTGGGTCTAAACGATCAGAACAGATTTTACAATCCCAGGGTTTCTAATTTCACAAACGCCTATTGCTCATTCAGCATGTCATTTTTAAAAGTTTGTAAGAACCCTTTTGTATCGAAGGAGCCACAATAATTCTCAGAGAAAAGGCGATTTATGGGTTTACGTGGTTCGCTCTGATTCTAGGTCAGTATTTCGCTGTAGTAATCAACATCCCGCTATGATTCATCACGGCTCTTCATCCGAGGCCAGAAGAAGTTTCTCAAGAGCAATATTCATCCATCCATCCAGCAGAAATGTATTCGATTTCCTGTTATTTAGGACTGTGCTTTTAGGATTCTGTCATTTTTATTAGCATCAAACTCGAAGCCCAGAATACTGAGAAAAGCCTTTTGCAAAAACACATCAATATTCGTCGTGACATTAGGAAAAGACTCTAAATGCACTTGGCCTAGAAGACAAAATCTGCTCTGAGATTTGTGCTAAAGGTTTTCGAAGGAAAATAAGAAGGTATAAAACATGTTTTTTTTTTTTTTGAAGCACAGAGCTGAATTGTCAACACTGGCATGTAAATGGAGACTCTTGGGGGCCGTTTGAGCAGGAAACGTTCTTGCGTTCTGTCTGCAGTTTTTTGTACCCATATACTGTATCAGTTAGATGTCTTTGGACATTTGCGTCTTGTTCTATTATTATAGTTGACTAAAACAAAAACAAAAAAACTTTTCAAACACCTTGCAGAATCTGCAAAATGTTAATTATTTGACCAAAATAAGAGGGATCATACAAAATGCATATTATTGTTTATGAAATTTATGAAAATGACCCTGTTCAAAAGTTGATTCTTTATACTGTGTTGTTACCTGAATAATCCACAGCTGTGTTTTTTGTTTAGTGATAGTTGTCCTGAACAGTTCAACTGCCTGCTGTTCTTCAGAAAAATCCTTTAGGTCCCACAAATTCTTTGGTTTTTCAGTATGTTTGTGTATTTGAACCCTTTCACAATGACTGTATGATTCTGAGGCCCATCTTTTCACACTGAGGACAACTCAGTACTCAGGACTCATACGCAACTATTACAGAAGGTCCAAACACTCACTGATGCTTCAGAAGGAAACACAATGCATTAAGAGCCAAGGAGTAAAAACTTTTGAACAGAATGAAATGTTTACATTTTTCTTATTTTGCATAAATATCATATTTGTTTTATGTCGTACTGCCCTTCAGAAGCTACTTACATGTTTCCCACAAGATAAATAAGTTAAATTTACCCTGATCTTTAAATTCAAAAAGCTTGAATATCTTATTCAGGCCAATACTAAATAAAAAAATAACATGCATTTTGTATGATCCCTCTTATTTGAGTAAAATAATTAACATTTTGCTTGTTTCTGCAAGATACATGTAAACTTTTGATCTAATTTCAGCTAGATGCCAGTATATTTCTCATAGTAATATAACCAATAAAATAAATAAATTGACAAGCACACACAGCAAAATTACGAAAACATCACAATTAAAACAGAAAATATAACATTAAAAAGTAATTCAAAATATGAATAAAGACTATAAAATTACACTTACACGGGCCGTTTCCTATTTAAGATAGTATGTCAAGTTAAAAAATAATCTAAAAATAATATAATATAATAATATCAGGGGACTTCAAGCTGTTCAATTGTGACCCTGGACCACAAAACCAGTCTTAAGTCGCTGGGATATATTTGTAGCAATAGCCAAAAATACATTGTATGGGTCAAAATTATTGATTTTTCTTTTATGTCAAAAATCATTAGGAAATTAAGTAAAGATCATGTTACATTAAGATTTTTTGTAAAATTCCTACTGTAAACCTATCAATTTTTAATTTTTGATTAGTAATATGCATTGTTAAGAACTTTATTTGGACAACTTTAAAGGTGATTTTCTCAGTATTTTGATTTTTTTGCACCCTTAGATTCCAGATTTTCAAATAGATGTATCTCGGCCAAATATTGTCCTATCCTAACAAACTATACATCAATAGAAAGCTTATTTATTGAGCTTTCATATGATGTATATATCTCAGTTTTGTAAAATTTAACCTTATGACTGGTTTTGTGGTCCAGGGTCACAATTTACAAAAAAAGTACAGCCAACATATTTATAGCTATTTACCTAAATAACCTAAATATCTCAAGAACGAAATTCCAGCGCCCTCTTGAGTGACCTGTAATTGCAAATATGACATAACCAGACATTTGTACCAAAGACTTTAACAAAAACAATCAGATATACAAAGATGGAAAACGTCTCAGGTTACGTATGTAACCCTAGTTCCCTGAGAATAGGGAACGAGACACTGCGTCCTCTAGAGGGCGCTTTTGGGGAACGCTGCAGCGTGCCTCGAGTCTGAAGAATGCATAGAAAAACTACATGAAATGGCCGGCGCCAGCGTATGACGTCACCGCGGCGCGTCAGTCGCTGCCGTTGCGTCACTACCGGGCGACCATAACATAAAAGAGGCGCCCGTGCAACACAATACATCTTCAAAGTCTGAAGCTTTACCGTCCGAAGCATGGCGAGGAAGCCTAGAGGACGCAGTGTCTCGTTCCCTATTCTCAGGGAACTAGGGTTACATACGTAACCTGAGACGTTCCCTTCCGAAGGGAACTCTCACTGCGTCCTCTAGAGGGCGCTTTTGGGGAACGGTATACCAACACTGCCATGCTGAGGGGAGTGCATGCTAAGCCAGCGAGCACTAAGCAACAATTCTGAGAGGAATTGCCCCTACTAGGACGTGGTGACGGCTGTCAAAACGTTACCCCTCCCGGCCAGAGGCCTGACCTGTTACCCACTTACAGACTGGGTAGAACCCAGGGCACAGCTCAGGCTTGGAATTATAGTAATTCCTTCTGAGGGAAACGGCTAAGCTTCGATGGAAACTTAGACTTGTCAGAACCAGAAACTACCGCAACATAGGGCCTAGTTCCCTCAGGAACTGGCTCCCATAAGAGGGCAGAAACCTGTCCTGGGTCCGTTCAAAGGGCCACTAGTAGTGGCGCGCCCCAATAGTGGATGGTCAGCAGACATCAGCTAAGATATCAAAGGAGTCGAACCCAGGGAACCGGGGTTGTAAGCCGACTTCAAAAGATGGGAACAAGGCAAAGCGTGTGACCCATACCAAAAAGGATTTAAAAGAGGAACTCAAACTTGGTGGGAACCTACCAACACGTGGATTTTATAGAAGTGCCCCAGGTGTGTGTGCACTTACCACACTTGTGGTTTTAACTGGAAGACGCCCAGGCATAGCGTGGGACGCTTACCGACATGATCGGATTTAAGGGGAGTGTTATCCCAGGGGGTTTCACTATCAGCTCCATGCCGTCTGAAGAGACAGAAAGGGTATGACCCAGATGGTGAGGGGATTGCCACACTAACCCTCCCCTGGACAGAAGCTCGCAAGCTATCTGTCAACAGAGATGAACATGGAGCTGAGACCATCCTGAAATGGTGGACGATAGTAGAGGACAAAAATCCTGACCCTGATCCACAGGGAGGATCGCTTCTCCAGAAGGGGGCACTGCTGTCTTTTAGGGAACCCTTAATGAAAAGGGGGGAAGCGTGCACAGCCCGGTCCACGCGACCTGTATGAAGGTCTGGCAATCTCACGAAGGTGGGTTGGCGCTCATAGAAGACCCTTCCCAGAAGGGGAGCTGCACAACCGAACAGGAGCGAATGCTCTCACTGTTACCCTTCATAGAGAGGAGCATACATCCAGAATAAAGGCTGGAGAGTAGAAACCTGAAGCATGAAGGTCAAGCTCCTACCCTGGGAAACAGGGAGGAGAACTTGGCCACCAAGGAGTGGTGCTCTTATAAGTGAACCCTGGAAAGGGGGCACGCCAACATCCTTGTAGCAGATTCATAACTCTCAAGGGTCTGTCCCTGGTAGATTCCTACCCTCAGGAGGGAGGAAACATTCCGTCCTAGGAAGTTGCTCTGAAGGAAACCCTGAATTAGGGGAGGTCAGGTCCGTTCCAGCAATCCTGCGCACAGGGAGGAACGCGAGCTCTTAACCTTAACAAAACCCATTCCTCAGAAGGGGGAGCACTCAGTCCTGGGAAGTTGCTCTGAAGGAAACCCTGGATTAGGGGAGCTCAGATATGTTCCAGCAATCCTGCGCACAGGGAGGAACGTGAGCTCTTAACCTTAACAAACCCTTTCCTCAGAAAGGGGAGCACTGTTTGCCTTGAAAGTTTCTGGGAAGCTCCGGAATGAATAAGGGCAGCTTCCTAGTTCAGACACTTCGTAAACCTTTCCTCAGAAAGGGAAGTGGAACTAGGCCTGGGGGGCGAGAATCGATCCTAGAGTGACGGCTTTCTAAGGTGTTAAACACCGAAAGATGCTCAAACCCTCTGTAGGGGAGACATTCGTCAGCCTGGGTGTAGATCCTACATCAAGTGCTGCCTCAGCCCTCAGGCTTAGAATGAGGCGACTTGAAGAGAGTCACAAAGTGGCACTCAGATTTACATAAAAACCCCTTCCTCAGAAAGGGGAGCGCACACCAAATGGACCGAGAATCAAGACCCCAGCTGGAAAGCATGTCACCAGGTGGAGCTCAAATAAGAACCTTTTCCGCAGAAAAGGGAGCAACCAATCCTGCTCCGGGTTCGCAGCGAGCACTCCGGTCTGCTGCACTCCTATTCAAGTGAACGCCTGTCTCAACAGGTGTAGACACTCAGTTTCCATGGAAACCGTATTTAGGAGAGGACACGAAGCGGATCCTCGCACGCAGGCCGTCTGCAACAGAGTTAAACATACTAGTGCAATCTTAACCATAAATATCTTAAGATGCTTACCTAGGGAGAAAGGAAAATTTCCTTTTGCTCGTTTAACCACTGAAGGGGGAAGCCTGATAGTGCTGGAACAAGTGTTGTGTAGACGGACACCACCATACAACCGTTTGAAGGGAGGGGTGCTCCGTCGAGATGTTTCCACCTTTTTCTGAGGGAAAAATACAACACGCAACCTAACCCTGCAGGCAACACGCCTATCCAGCCATAAGGGGGGCGTAACTAGGGAGTTATGCTCCTGTCTCAATAGGGCATAAGTCTACACTAGGCCTGCAAAGGACAGCATAACCATATCAAGGGCAAACCCAGGAAAGACTTAGGGAGCTTACCTTGAAGAGGACAAGGTCCTATGTGTAATGTATGCTGTAAGGGTTGGTTTACCGCACAGCCTGTGGAGTGGAGAGGGCAAAACACTGCCGTAACCTTAATCCATAGGATCAGAGGGGGGCGTCTGCCGTAGACTCGTCGTATTTCTTCTGTGGAGAGAGAAAACATACACAGGCCTGAGACAGTATGAAGTTCCTTCAAAGTAAAAAACGGATCATACTCACCCATTTAAGAGCATCCTGCTTCATAGAAAGAGGCGGGACTCTCCTCAGAGACCGCCTGATTCCAGACCATCAGTAAATTAGGGTTCTATACAGGTAGAACCACCAAAGAACATCATAGGTCCGGGGAGTGCAGGAAGCTTAAATGGCGACAGGGGAATTAAAATGGCGACCCGACTGGACCGAGGGAAGGAGAGGTTTTATTAGGTATTACTCTGACCCCTGCGAGAATTTTGTCTCGCTTGGATGACTTCCCTTAAATCCTGTCTGCCACCTCTCGATCCGCGTCGCCTCCTAGACCTGTTCGCAGGGGGAGGAGGAGCGCGGGATGCAACACTAGCCTTCTGCACCTGCCTCTGTTCCTCAGAAGGAGGCGGCGCAGGACCCCTGTGGTGTTCGGGCTGAGACCTGGGCCTTCGAGGGATAAAGGACTTGAAGGCAGCTGAGCGCGTCTTCGCTTCTCTGAACTTTTCAACCACCGTCTCAACGGAGGCACCGAAAAGCTCAGATGGCGAAACCGGTGCGTCGAGAAGAAAGCCCTTCTCTTTCCTCCCGACATCAGCCAGGTTCAACCACAGATGTCTCTCCGTAGCCACCATAGCCCCCATGGCCCTGCCCATATGGGTAGCGGCCTGCTTGGTGGCACGGAGAGCGAGATCCGTGGTGCGACGGAGCTCAGCCACCTGGTCAGGGGAAAGACCCTGACCGTTGTCCAGGTCTTTCAGCAGATCGGCTTGGTAGGCTTGGAGCACTGCCATGGTGTGCAGTGCACCCACCGCCTGACCTGCTGCTGCATATGCTCTGCCGTTCAGCCGGGATGTTAATTGCAGGGCCGGAGAAGGCAGAGAGGGAGTCTTGAGAGAGGAGGCCCGCCCTGTGGAGAGATAGCAGGCTAGCGTCTCTTCCACAGGGGGCATCTTCTCATAGCCGTGGTCACGCAATCCCTCGATATTAGCATAGTTCGCCATAGACGAACTATGAATGCGCGCCGAGTACGGCTTTTTCCAGCCCTTCTCGATCTCAGTATGAAGATCGGGAAGGAATGGGAGACTCACCGGAGCTGGGTGGTTATGGCCTGAAAGATACCGCTCGTCGAGGCGACCCCGCGGCGTTATCTTTCTAGCCCGCTTCCACGGCAGGTCGAGCCTGGCCGTGGCGCGGTCCATAACCTCCAGCAGCTCTTCATATGCAGGGCAGGAAGGTAGAGAGGATTCAGCCTCAGCGTCTTCATCCATCTCTAGCACTTCCTGTTCTTCTTGGGTGGAACCCAAAAGAGCACTTGCTCCTGGATCTGACGACGTCAGCGATAACGCATCATCATCAGCTAGGAGCCTGTCATCGTCTCCGGCTGGCGAGAGAGAGAGACCCTTCTCAAGCTCGTCAGCCAGTTCCACTTGCGAGCCCCACGAGCTCAGTTTCCTCCGTGCCTCGGCAACGGCAGGACCCGAACCGCGAGGGGCAAGTGAATGCTCATCTTTCCTCAGAAAGAGAGACAGACGAGACCGGAGCTTCTTCATAGGGAAGCGCTCACAATGTACACACAATGCCCCCTCAAGGACATCGCGTGTGTGCTCTTCGCCCAAACAGAATACGCAAAGCTCATGTGTGTCATCAGGTGTCAAATAACGAGGACACGGATGAACACACCGCTTAAACGACTTGCTAGTGCTTGCCATGATAGTAGTTTAAAGAAAGGATTCTTACCGTTTCTTCCAATGCACATCCAAACCGGGAAAGCTGAAGACAGCGAAGATGTATTGTGTTGCACGGGCGCCTCTTTTATGTTATGGTCGCCCGGTAGTGACGCAACGGCAGCGACTGACGCGCCGCGGTGACGTCATACGCTGGCGCCGGCCATTTCATGTAGTTTTTCTATGCATTCTTCAGACTCGAGGCACGCTGCAGCGTTCCCCAAAAGCGCCCTCTAGAGGACGCAGTGAGAGTTCCCTTCGGAAGGGAACTCATTTTTTACTTACGAATATGACAAAACGCCATAAAATGTCGGCACAGTCCCGCCTTCTGAATTAAAGAGCTATTGCTCAATGCAGATGCAGATCGGTGTTGCCAGGTTTGCAGTTTATCCGCAGAATTGGGCTACATTAACACTGTTGCCAGTGCCACTGGTTGTTTTTTATGTGCGCGAGTTGAACATGATATTTAGCTCATGGAATGCGAATTTTACCAGGGGAACCCCGCCAAATGAAATGCCATTAGGTTAGGTTTGGTTTTGTTTTGAGCGGCATTTGGGGCGGGGCTTGTTTGGAAAACCTGGCAACCCTGGCACCGGCTGCAAAAGCACGTTTGTTGGCCTTCTAAAAAATAAAGTTTTTTTAACGCTATATGAGAACGAGACATAGGCCTAAACTTTATAAGACAGCTGTCTGATTTCATCAGTGATGTTTAAATAGTAAGATTGCTGCACTGCTTCGATGAATTTGATGTTTCTCCATTCAAAGAAATAAAAGCTGCTACTTGCATGACTGAAATGGTTTGCAGTTACACTTATGTCACGATTTGGACAGTTACCTGGATGCGCGGACATACTGGCGATACTTGGATGTAAACAACATTGATTGTACAGTTAATGCACTACTGAATACGTTGTTCTGCTAATTTATGCTGTCTAAACCATGGAAATAATGCGTGGAAGCTGCTAAATCATATAGAGAAGGACTTAGTAAACAGGAAAGGGTGCAATGTTTTGACAAACTAAAGTTAAAAGGTGGTAAAGATACATACAAGCAATATTAATTAAGATATTAGCCTATTATTTCTCCAACCTGACCGGAAATAAGAACAAACACAAATGTTGTCAAGATTCTTGCCCTGGAAATCCTGGTTGAGTTTGGCCAACCACAAACACCTTTTGTTCCTCAGTTTTTTGCACTCTTCTCCTGTTATAACTTTTGGCAGTCTATGTAGGCTACTCCAAAAGTTTTTCCCGGTCTGACCGATTAGTACAGCCCAAAACATGAGAATAGGTGCATTTCCATTACAGATTGCACGAAATGTTGGCAATGCTTTATAAATGTTGATAAAAAAAGTATTGCAAAATGACGCCTAACTAAATGACTAAAACATTTTTTACATGTGATAACTCATGGCAACAGATTTTTGTGGGATTTTGGCTATATTTAATCAAATGTGACCTGTAAATGCGAAAAAAGAAAACGTTTCCATTGCTTTTTTGCGAAATATTCCATTTTGGAATTGCCTGAAAATGCACCTCATGTGAGCGTAAAAACATTTTTGCGCTGTATGGGAGTTTTTGCGCAACTGACGCGTTTCCATTAGGCGTATTTTCAACTCGCAATTTCAGTTTGCGCAATTTAAAGGGTAATGGAAATGCAGCTTATTTGCTGATCATTTTCAGCAGCAACAATCAGTTAAATATGCACGTTTCGTTCAGTTCAGTGGCATTAGCTGCATTTCCAAAAATAGCCAAAGTTTTGCGCAAATCTGTAATGGAAACGTGCCTAATGTTTACGCTCAGTACATAACTGAATTTGTATGTTTCTGTACTTGTGTAAAGTCTGGCCTACAATGCATCATCCTATCATATACACAAATAAAGCTGCATTATAAGATTCCACTTCACATCTTAATACACCAAACACAATAAAAGGACATAACGTAAGGTCTTTCGAATCAAGCTTTACTGCAATGTTTCAGTCAACTATTGCACAGTCATGTCCCATCTAAGCAGGCACATGTGGGACAGTCTTGGCTCATTCGGACAGAGGACAAAAGCCTCTTTCACCCCGCGCGAGTGCTCGGCTCCATTAGTGATGCATTCCTATTCAGACGAGGTCAAATTCCTTTTGCTCTCGGCTAATGGCTCGGAGAGACACGGACAGAGGAAGGCTACTGATGTCATAATGAGCCCGCAGAATCTGCGACTGCAAGGCTGAGAGCATGATCAGGCCCTTCATGTTATAAGAATGTCTTCGTTTTTAGGCTTTTAGCGATGAGGACCAGAGCCGTAATGCGCTCTTTTATGTCATGTCTCTTACATAATATAATATGACATCAGTGTCTTTATCAGTGTCATGTGATAGTGTTTTGGAGGATCTGCAGGAGTGAAAAATGCAAGGTTTCCATTAAAACATGAAGCAGTGAAAACTGAACACGGATAATAATCCAAAAAGTTTCTTGAGCAGCAATTCAGCATATTAGAATTTTTCTGAAGGATCAAGTGACACTAAAGACTAAAGTAACGATGCTGAAAATTCAGCTTTGTATCACAGGAATAAATTACATGCTAAAATATATTCAAATAGAAAACTGTTATTTTAAATTGCAATAATATTTCACATTTTTACTATTTTTACTGTATTTTTGAGCAAACAAATGAATATAAGAAACTTAACTTTTAAAAACCTTAATTATTTCAAACTTTTGACCGGCGGGGTATGTGTAGGAAGACAAGAAGATATAATCCAGAGCCACAGAAATGAGGCAGCGGTCCATGTTTAAGGCACATTTGTTCTGAAAGAAATTATTCCATAAAGTTTATAACTAATGTCATGTCATATTTTTCAAGGGCCAGCATGAGAACTGTGGAGTGAGAAGGAACACAAGTCCAAGGCGGTGTCAGTGATTTCCTCCTCTTTGCAAAATCTGCTCCAGAACTTTCTGTAAAAAAAGAAAAACAGAAAAAAGCCTTTGGTCAGTTTTATTCCAAACGTCCATCATTTGTGGTCAGGAGAGTTGGACACACCAGATGTTTTGGTTGAAACACATCATAATTAATACTAGATGTCAGGATGATTCTTTTATCCCAATGGGTGTTTAAAAAAAGGCCACATAGAAAAGCAATCATTGTCGTTTCAAAGAAGAGATTGAAAGTATCTTTTAACATCTACTGTTTCTTATAAGCGTTGAAAGGTTAGGTTTGCAAGAACTTTCGCTAACGCTCGTTCCCCACCAAGACTTTATCTTCTGTGACATATTTACAAAATGTTTTAAAGGAATAGTTTAGGCAAAACTTTAAATTTGCTAAAAATGTACTCACCCTCAGTGAATCACACTACAAAAATGATTTTCTTACTTAGATTTTTTGTCTTGTTTCCAGCCAAAATATCTAAAAATTCTTAAATCAACAAGGATTTCTAGACAAGTAAAAATAATTTTGTTGTTTTCAGAAAAAAAAAAAAAATTCAAAACTAAGTGCGTTTTTGCTTAGAACAGGTGAAATAATCTGCCAATGGGGTAAACAAAAAAATCTTATTTCAAATATAAAACAAGATTATTTTTCTTACCCTATTGGAAGATTATTTAGCCTGCTTCAAGCTAAAACCCACTTAATTTAAAACAAGACAATAATTTTTACTCGTCTAGAAAATCCTTCTTAATTTAAGAATTTTTAGATATTTTGGCTGGAAACAAGACAAAAAATCTAAGCAAGAAAAGCATTTAGATGAGTTTGTTTCTTAATCAGATTTGAAGAAATGTAGCATTGCATCACTTTCTCACCAATGGATCCTCTGGAGTGAATGGGTGCCGTCAGAATAAGAGTCCAAACAGCTGATAAAAACATCACAATAATCCACAAGTAATCCACACCACTCCAGTCTATCAATGAATGTCTTATGAAGCCAAAAGCCGCATGTTTGTAAACAAATCCATCAAGATATTTTAACATCAAACCATTGCTAAAATATGAGTCTACGATCCATAATGATGCTTCCTTCAGAGAAAAGTTAGGAAATATGGACAAATTAAGCACTTTTTACAAGACAAAACCGTTCCAAACAAATATATAAGTGGATTTTGATGTGAGAGATAACAAAGACAGACTTTTTGTATATTTTGGCCAGAAGGGAAAGTTTGAAATTAAACCGTCTCAGTGATGGATTTGTTTCTGATAAACACGCAGATTTTGGCTTTATAAGATGTTAATTGATGGACTGGTGTGGTGTGGATTACAGGCTGTTTGGACCCTCATTCTGACGGCACCCATTCACTGCAGTGGATCCATTGGTGAGCAAGTGATGCAATGCTACAGTTCTCCAAATCTGTTCCCATGAACAAAGAAACTCTTGGCCTGGGCCTGGGGGTGAGTAAATTTTCCAAATGCGCTTGATCAAAGACAGGATCAGATTTTCCAGGATCTGAGATAAATGTTCATCTCAACAGACGAACAGTATGTTGAAGAATCTGCCATATAAAGAGAGGGAGAAACAGAAAAGGAATATTGGAAAAATCTCCAGCCTCATGACAGACACATGCATACTGGCTGGCAATGATTTTATTGTCTAAATTTATTTGTGTGTGTGTGTGTGTGTGTGTGTGTGTGTGTGTGTTATCATGTGCATGTGCAGTGGTTTCATTGGCAGTGGATGGGTGTTCGTTCCTGTGAACAGTGGCTCTATACACACAGAGCACAATGAAGCTCTTTACAGCGATGCCAACCAGAAAGCATTCAACACACACACGTTTGCACACAGAATATTTTCATTCGTCCCTCACATGCACACCTACATACATGCAGCAAAATCATTATAATCATCAATAATTGAACGTTATCAATACCTAATGATGTTAGAAGTTAGAAATCTATAAGTAAAGGATGAAACTACGGCTGTGTTCAGAACACCATACTATCGTATCTAATCTCATGATGAAACTGATGAAAGAGTTCATGATGAAACTGTTGAATGAGTTGCCATATGAAAAAAAAAATACCTGAGCAGTATACATGTACATTTCTGTGCATATTTGAGTATGTTTGAGTAAGTAACGCTTCAGTTTTAGTCTGTGGTGATTTTTTTGACTAACCTACAGTGGTATATTCTGGTCTAAAGCGACATCTGGTGGTTAGAAAGTTTTACATGCACCTTGATGTAAGATATATAATATTTGAATACAGTTGAAGTCAAAAGTTTACATGCACCTTGCAGAATCTGCAAAGTGTTAATTATTTTACCAAAATAAGAGGGATCATACAAAATGCATGTTATTGTTTATTTAGTACTGACCTGAATAAGAGATTTAACATAAAAGACATTTACAATATAGTCCACAAGAGAAAATAATAGTTGAATTAATTAAAAAAGGACCCCGTTCAAAAGTTTACATACGCTTGATTCTTAATACTGTGTTGTTACTTGAATGATCCACGGCTGTGTTTTTTTGTTTAGTGATAGTTGTTCATGAGTCCCTTGTTTGTCCTGAACAGTTCAACTGCCTGCTGTTCTTCTGAAAAAGCCTTCAGGTCCCACAAATTCTTTGGTTTTCCAGCATTATTGTGTATTTGAACCCTTTCCAACAATGACTGTATGATTTTGAGATCCATCTTTTCACACTGAGGACAACTGAAGGACTCATATGCAACTATTACAGAAGGTTCAAACACTCACTGATGCTCCAGAAGGAAAAACAATGCATTAAGAGCTGGGGGTGAAAACTTTTTTTTTTCATTTAGTACTGCCTTTCAGAAGCTACAGAAGATACTAACATGTTTCCCAGGAGTCTAAATAAGTTAAATTTACTCCGATCTTCAAATTTCTAAAGTTTTCACCCCCCGGCTTAATGCATGTTTTTTCCTTCTGGAGCATCAGTGAGCGTTAGAGCCTTCTGTAATAGTTGCATATGAGTCCCTCAGTTGTCCTCAGTGTGAAAAGATGGATCTCAAAATCATACAGTCATTGTTGGAAAGAGTTCAAATACACAAAAATGCTAAAAAAAAATAAATAAAAATAAAATAATTTGTGGGACCTGAAGGCTTTTTCTGAAGAACAGCAGACAGTTTAACTGTTCAGGACAAACAAGGGACTCATGAACAAAAAAACAGCTGTGGATTATTAAGGTAACAACACAGTATTAAAAATCAAGTGTATGTAAACTTTTGAACAGGGTCATTTTTATAAATTCAACAATTATTTTCTGCTGTGGACTGTGTAAACGTCTTATGTGAAATATCTTATTCAGGTCAGTACTAAATAAAAAATACCATGCATTTTGTATGATCCCTCTTATTTTGGTAAAATGGTAATGCAAGGTAAACTTTACTTCCTTAATTTACTAGTGAATGATTACCATAATTATATTCATGATATTTTATCTATAAATATCAAGCAATCAGGATCAAGTATTCATGAGAATCATCTATGAGCTGTAACACACACTCACTCACTCACACACACACACACACACACACACACACACACACACACTGGTTTACATGTTTTATGGGGACATTCCATAGGCGTAATGGTTTTTATACTGTACAAACCGTATTTTCTATCGCCCTACACCTACCCTACACCTAAACCTAGCCCTCACAGGAGATTGAGCACACTTTTACTTATTCAAAAAAACTCATTGTGCATGATTTATAAGCCTGTTTCCTCATGGGGACCTCAGAAATGTCCCCACAAGGTCAAAATCTACTGGTATTCCTATCCTTATGGGGACATTTAGTCCCCATAACGTGATGAATACCAGTACACACACACACACACACACACACACACACACACACACACACACACACACACACACACACACACACACACACACACACACACACACACACACACACCTGACTCTGACACACTGTTTCATCTCTGGTATGTTTCACCTTAAACCAATGCCCACAGGTTTTAATTAACCCCAGGATGTCGTCAGAAAAATTACACTTTAATGCGGTGTCAGAAGGAGTCTGACACGGCTCACCCTCTCAGCATAATTACACACACCAGACATAGGTCAGTCTCCCATTAATGCTCACAACACTGAACTCTGACCCCAATGGATTTGGATTTCAGGTCTGCTCTCGAGCCTTCAGAGACTTGCAGAACAGTGGCAAAGATTTACTCAAAATGTCACGACATTGTGTGCGGAGAACCAACAACATGGACCGGCATTTCCCAAACTGGGATGCACAAGCTGATTAACAGCTAACAAGTCAGAAAAATATAAAATGAAAACTGAAAATATGTTAAAATTAAAATGTCATAAAATAATTCAAAATAAAACACTTAAAATATTATATTAATATATGTATATATTATATTATAATATTTATCATATTAAATTATAAAAATACATATATATATATATATATATATATATATATATATATATACACACACACACACACACACACACTGCCTCTCCACTTTTTAAAGGAGAATTTTCTGCTCATCAAGGCTGCATTTATTTGATTAAAAACACAGAAAAAATTGTGAAATGTTAATGCAATTTAAAAAAGTGTTTTTCTATTGTAATATACTTTAAAATATAATTTATTTCTGTGATGCAAAGCTGAATTTAATCCAGTCTTCAGTGTCACATGATCCTTCAGAAATCGTTCTAATATAATGATTTATTATAAGTGTTGGAAATGGTTATTTTTTTTGGAATCTGTGATACCTGTGATTTCAGAATTCCTTGATAAATAAAATGTTAAAAAGAACAGCATTTATTCAAAATATAAACACCTTGTTCAAAGTTTGGAGTCAGTAAATATTTTTTCTTTTCTCTTTGAAAGAAATTCATACTTCTATTCAGCAATGATGTGTTAAATTGATAAAAAGTAATAGCAAAGACTTCCATTGTTAGAAAATATTTATATTTTGAATAAATGCTGTTCTTTTTATCATTTTATTCATCAAAGAATCCTACAAAAGTATCACAGGTTCCAAAAAATCTTAAGCAGCACAACTGTTTCCAACACTGATAAAAGAATAATTTCTGAAAGATCATGTGACACTGAAGATTCAAGTAATGGCTGATGAAAATTCAGCATCACAGAAATAATTTATATTTTAATAATAAAAAATATATATATTACTTTTACTTTCATAATATTACTTTTTTCTGTATTTTTGACCAAACAAATGGAACTTTGATGATCATCAAATAAAAAATTTAAAAAAGCATTAAAAATCTTACTGATCCCAAACATTGGAGCGGTAAATATAAAAAATATAAAAAAGTCTAATTCAAAATGTTAATTAAAATTATAATAGAATAATTGCAACACACTGGGTAGCCCCGCCCACTGCTAAATCTCATTGGGTTAAAATCTTCCTTCTCATGAATATACTAAACACTAAAAATATTGTGATTGAATAACAGATGATGCTTGACACTGCAAACTGAAACAAATGCTTGTCAAAAGCTGCCTATCAAAAGCGTCATTCTGAGCCGAGTTGATTGTCACCAGTTGGTGTGATGTGTGTGAATGTAAAGACAGGCCTGGAAATGTGTGTTTTCTGACAGAAAATGTGTTGAATATCACTTTCCGCTCTGCGTCAGGGACTAGTCTATATTTAGAGCGAACAAGAGGTGTTACTGTTTAGAAACAAAATACATCGGCCAAAATCAATTCCCACTGCTTAAGAGGCGCAACGGGTTTAGAGAAGGCGTCCTTCTCCGGTCCGATTGAATTAGGGGAATTTTGTTTAGATAACCGAAACACCTTGCGGCGGCGTATTGGAAAAGCTTCACTTTCAGGATTAATGCTGAGAATTAATCTCATTTGTTGAACCAGTTAAAACAGACTCAAATATTCAATCCCGCACAGCGAGAGAGAGCCTGTGCTGTAATGATTACCGATGGACCTCGGAGCTGATTTGAGATCAGTCTTCACTGCTAACCCTTCTATCTGTTCTCAGATCAGTCCTACACATCTGCAAACAATATGTCTACCTTTTTAAAGAGCTCTGCCCGCAGCCTGTTGGTCCGAGATGCCAGTTTTCTTTTCTCTTCTTCTTTTTTCCTCTTGTCTTCCTCTTTCCTCTTCCTTACTTCAGGGAGCTGGTTATAACTCCTGTCAATCAAAGCTCATTATTATACTTGTGCATACAAAAATCACTGCAATGAGGCCAGGGTGTTGCTATTGGTTATTTGGGTGTTTTGGGGTATTTTGAGTGGTTGTTAGGATTTTTTGGGTGGTTGCCAGAATGTTGTTGGGTGTTTTGGGGTGTTGTTAGGGTATTTTGGCCAAAATGATGCCAAAATGTTATGTTGTTAATATGGGATGTTAGGTGGTTGCTACGATGTTTTTAGGGTGTTCTGGGTTGTTGCTAGGACATTTTAAGTGATTACTTGGGTGTTTTGGAGGTTCTGAGTGGTTGTTAGGGTATTTTGGGTAATTGCTAGACTCGTCTGTGGTTTTCTGTTGGTTGCCAGAATGTTGTTGGGGTGTTTTAGTTGGTTACTATGGTGTTTCTGGGGAGTCATTAGGGTTGTTCTGAGTGTTTAAGTGGTTTTCAGAATGTTTTGGGTGTTGCTAGGGTGTTCTTGGTGCTTGCAATGTGTTTCAAGTGGTTTTCAAAAATTTTTTGGGGCTGTTCTGGGTGTTGTTGGGGTGTTTCGATTGTTTTTTTTTATGTTTTAGGGTCTTCTGGGCATTACTATGGTGTTTTTGGGATGTTCTGGGTGCTTGCTAGGGTGTTTTAAGTGGTTTCCAGAATGTTTTATGGTGTTTTGTGTGGTTGCTAAGGTGTTTTGAGTAGTTTTCAGAATAGTTTTGGGGTGTTCTGGGTGGTTGTTTGGGTGTTTCAAGTGATTTTCAGAATGTTTTGGGGTGTTCTGGGTGTTGCTTGGGTGTTGTTGGGGTTTTCTGGGTGGTTGTTAGGGTGTTTTGGGTGGTTTTCAGAATGTTTTGGTGTGCTCTGGGTGTTTGCTAGGGTGTTATTATGGTGTTTTGGGTGGTTTCTAGGGTATTGGTTTGCAGAATATTTTTGGGGTGTTCTGGGTGGTTGCTAGGGTGTTTTGGGTGATTTTCAGAAGGTTTTTGAGGTGTTCTGGGTAGTTGTTTTGAGTGGTTTCCAGTATGTGTTGAGGTGTTCTGGGTGGTTGCTAAGTTGTTTTGAGTGGTTTTCAGAATTTACTGGGGTGTTCTGGGTGTTTCTAGTGTGTTGGGGTGTTCTGGGTGGTTGTAAATGTGTTTGAAATGTTTTTTTTTTAGAATATTTTGGGGTCCTCTACGCATTACTATGGTGTTGTTGGGGTGTTCTGGGTGGTTGCTACGGTGTTTTGAGTGATTTTCAGAATTTTTGGGGGCTGTTCTGGGTGGTTGCTATGGTGTTTTGGGTGATTTTCAGAAAGTTTTTGGGGTGTTCTGGGTAGTTGTTTTTTAGTGGTTTCTAGAATGTGTTGAGGTGTTCTGGGTGGTTGCTAGGTTGTTTTGAGTGGTTTTAGAATGATTTTGGGGTCTTATGAGCATTGCTATGGTGTTTTGGGACATTCAGGGTGGTTGCTAGGGTGTTTTAAGTGGTTTCCAGAATTTTTTAGGGTGTTGTTGGAGTGTTCTGTGTGGTTGCTAGGGTGTTGTTGAGTGTTTTTCAGAATGTTTTGGGTGTGTTCTGGGTGTTGCTATGGTGTGGTTTTCAGAATGTTTTTAGGGTGGTTGCTAAGGTAATTTGAGTGTTTTGGGGTGTGCAGGGTGTTTCTAAAGTGTTGGGGTGTTCTGGGTGGTTGCTAAAGTGTTTTGAGTGTTTTTCAGAATGTTACAGAATCTTCTAGGTGTTTCTAGGGTGGTGTTGGGGTGTTTTCAGAGGCTTTCGTAATATTTTGGGGGTCTTCTAACCATTGATATGATGTTGTTGGGGTGCTCTGGTTGGTTGCTAAGGTGTTTCAGGTGTTTTTCAGAATGTTCTGGAATCTCCTGGGTATTCCTAGGTGTTGCTGGGGTGTTCTGGGTGGTTGCAAGAGTGTTTTGAGTGTTTTTTTAGAATATTTTTCGGGTCTTCTGGATGTTGCTATGATGTCATTGGGGTGTTCTGGGTAGTTGCTTAGGTGTTTTTCGAGTGGTTTTCAAAATGTTTTTGGGGTGTTCTGGGTGTTGCTAGGGTGTTGTTGGGGTATTTAGTGTGGTGTCTAGGGTATTGTGAGTGATTGCTACTGGTATTTTCTTACTAGCAAAGAAAAAATCCACATTAGAATCCACATTTGATAGTCTGGTCTCTCTATAAACTTTTATTAAAAAATTAGCAAGAAGCAAAGTTTTCATCTAAAGAAAAATAATATATCATCTTTCTGTCAATCTTTTCTAAGATCAAAATATATCAGAGTCAGAATTAAGAAACAAACAGCAAATATTTACACCGTTATCTGACATAACTGTCCGTGTTATTCAGTCACACGCCGCATCGGTGGCTTAAATCAAACTTCTGAACACAGGCACTCATTCGTGCAGAATCCATCCAGCCGTGCATCAGGGAGCTTTAATTCGGAAGCACAGTGAGAACAGATCTAATCGGATGAGGTTTCATTCAGCGGCAGCAAAACAAACAAGCTGTGAAAAGCACAATCAGGGCGGCAAAACCCTGTGGCCGCACAGACACACACACACACACACACACACACACACACACACACACACACACACACACACACACACACACACACACACACCTTCAATACAGATAGCACTGATACATCTCTGGGTGTTTGTCTGAAAGGCAAATAAAGAAGGAAAGGTGTTTCTCAAAACAGGAACTGGCATGTTCTTTACCTCCTGGACCGCAGCTGTAGACTCCTTCCCATCATGCTTCTGTCTTTGGATTTCATAAGGCTTTCTGCATAACAAACACACCATAAATTAGGTTTCTGCATAACTCTAATTTGATGACAAAATCATTTTGAAGAAACAGTAGAATCTGCGATTAAATACTGCTCTTGTTATGGTTCCCCAAAAATCTAAAAATATAAATTGGTGCACACTTTACTATTAATCTATAATCAAGTCTCATTTTGAAAAATTACAAGAAGCAAGCCTTCTGTTTACAATGTCATCTGCAGTGAAATACAGGAATAATCAGGCCCACATTGAATTTATTCATGCAAAAAGCGCCACAGATTTCCAACAGCTGTTATTTAAGCTATACACATATCTTTGCATGTTTATGTAATATTGTGTCTAATTTGATTATGCATTCAGCTGTCCATGTTTACAGCCATTCAGATTCTGTCTGTGCACTGCATTAAACAACGAGAGGCCATGTGTTACAGTGATTATATATATACGCAATTATAATCATAGTAATAATAATAATAATAACACGATGATGATGCAACAATATATATTTATTTATTTATCTGTTTAATTTCTGTATATGTGGCATCTATGTTATTATATATTTAATTTTTATATAAATATCAAAATGTAATAATATAAATAATAATAATATAGCAAATAAGTATATAAAACAAAAGAAACTTTTTATTTGAAAAGTGATATAGTGTTAGCTCAATTGTAAGTGTTTTCTATTTACTTGTAATAATAATAATAAAAATGATTAAGATGATAATAGAAAAATATATATACAAATAAAAATAAATAAAATATATATAAACATTTGTATAAATATGGTATAATATATATTTTTAATAAATATTTAATACTTTTAATAGGAATAATAAAAATAATAGCTAACTATAAACTATATATATATATATATATATATATATATATATATATATATATATAATTAAAATTTAAACTAAAATGGTAATTTTACTAAAGTAAAAAAATAAATAAATGCAATACTAAATTAAAAAACTAAATTAAAATTGAAAGTACAATCATCATTTCACTAAAGTAAAAAATAAATGATTGCAATACTATATGGACTTTATTATTATTATTATTATTACATACATAAAAATTTATTAAAATTAAAAATTAAAATAAAATGGCCATAAAAAAAATATATATATATATATATATAATTAAAAATTAATTTTACTAAAGGAAAAAAATAAAAAATCGCTTATACTATATGGAATTTATTACTATTAAATATATAAAATGAAATAAAAATAAAAATTTAAACTAAAATGGTCACTTCACTGAAGTAAAAGAAAATAAATAATTGCAATACTATACGGAATTTATTAATAAATATATATAATTCAAATTGAATTTAAATTAAAATTGAAACTAAAATAGTAATTTCACTAAAGTAAAAAATAAATGATTGCAATACTATATGGAATTTATTCAAATGAAATTAAAATTAAAAATTAAAATAAAATGGCCATTTTAAAATATATATATATTTTAATATTTGTAACAATAATAATAATAATAATAATAATAATAATAATAATAATAATAGCTAACTAATATATATATTTTTTCTGCATTTTTTTTAAATAAATGATAAATAAATGTAGAACGAGTTTTAAAATAAATTCAGAGTCAGTAATGCGTTTCATAATATTGCTAAATCACCTGAAGCAAGTCTAATGTTCATGGTGTAGTTTTAACATAGCTCAGGTGGGGGCGATATTTCCTGCTTTTTAACAGCCACTGATATTTTCTTCAGTGTTGATCAATCCCTGCTCTCATTTCAGATACTGATTAGATAAACACAGTCTGTCTGAATACTGAGGGCATGAAAGTGTTTGTTTGAATGTGTATGAGTGTTATGATTGTCATAATTGTTTTCCAGCTGCCTGCCGCTGTGCAACACACCTCCGCTCTCGGGTGTCTGCGCTGAGCTGTGGGATTTCTGCCTCTCCTGTGATCTCCTCTCCAGGGCTCGAACTCTGGCCTGCGAGCGCTGGATGAAATCAGGCCGTTTGATCGCCAAAGCCTCCTGCACACAGAGCACACTTTCATTAAATGACTGACAGAGCTGTTTGATTTAAAGTTGACTCAGAAATCAAGATGTTCAAAGCTGCATCAGTGAAATCACAAATGAGATATTTGACATTTCAGTTATTTCTCCTAGATGGTAAAGAGTTAAATGGAAAGTGAATGAAGACTTTAAGATGGCAGCTGTGTTTGTAGCTGGTCTAAGATGGTCATTAGCTGGTTGACTAAAAAAAAAATTAATTGAAAGTAAATGGCCCTTTTACTAAAGTATAAAATAAATTACAGCAATGCTATATGGAATTTATTGTTATTAAATATATAGAAAATGAAATTAAAATTAAAATTGAAACTAAAATGGTCACTTTACTAATATAAATAATACATTATTCTAATACTACATGAAATTTATTGCTATTAAATATATAAAATAAAATTAAAATTGAAACTAAAATAGTTGTTTTACTAAAGTAAATAATAAATTATTGCAATACCATATGGAATTTATTATCATTAAATATATCAAATAAAATTTGTATAAAAATTTGAAATAAATGGTTGTTTTACTAAAGCAAAAAATTATTGCAATACTACAGAATTTAGTATTATTAAATATAAAAAAGATATTTAATTTAAAATTGAAAATAAAATGGTCATTTAACTAAAGTAAAAAATAACTGAAATAGTCACTTTACTTAAGTAAATAATACATTATTGCAATGCTACAGAATTTATTATTATCACATTTATAAATTGCCATTTAAATTAAAATTGAAACTAAAATAGTCATTTTACAAAAGTAAAAAATAAATGATTGCAATATTATATAGAATTCATTATTACTATATATATAAAACGAAACTAAAATTAAAACTAAAATGGTAATTTTTCTAAAGTAAATAATAAATTATTGC
>NC_133382.1:37565284-37599117 GCF_049309525.1 Garra rufa
GTCACGTTTCCAAGTTTTGTAATTCTGCAAATATTAATAAATAAATAAACAAACTAATCTGAAATAATCAACTTAAGCAAATAATGGCTTTTTTAATTGTAAAATCTTTTAGAGGTAGGGCTATAGTTTGAGTTGGTCTACAGTAATTATAAATAGCTATATCTGTAGATCTCTATTGTATGTCCACATTTAGTTAGCTAGCCAATGAACTGCATTATTTTGGTGCAGAAGTAAACAACAGAAGAGAGAAGAGTAACTCACGCTAAGTGACAGCGGAGCCAAAGCAGTTTGAGGAAGGTCATTTTGGGACTCAAATGGGACAAAATCCACACATTGATCTGCTGGACGTGTTTCGTTCTTTCCATTACCACCAGCAGCCTCTTCTTTGAGCTCTCCGAGTTCATCCTGCCTTATATCCTCTAATAAAGAGAAAAATATTCAGTCTGTAAAGCTCAACACAGGCAAAAAATTCGGCAACTCAGAGAAATGGAGGAAAAACTCCCAACAGTGTGTTGAGCTGCATGTCCAGAGTGTAAAGATATCAATCTCTCTCTGTTGTCTGTATGAAATCCCCTCATCTTGTTAAATGTCAGTGTGTTTCAAGTGAAGTTTGTGTTTGAAGAAGCCAAAGGTCAGGAGAGATCAGGCGTACCTGCTGTTTCTGTGTGGGATGTAGATCGTCTCTGCCGGGCCTGCAGCTTTATGTTGGCGATAACCGCAGCGGCGTTCAGGGCCAGGACGGCATCTGCGCTCAGATCAGCCGAGTTATCTGAGAACAAAGACACTGTGGATCATCCAGAGTCTCTACTAGGCCTGAAACACACTGCACACAAATAGCAGGATGCAAACGCTTCTGGCTGTGCAAGTGGGATTTTGTGGTTGCATTCAGAAATGAAAGTAATGCAAGTGTGCTACGCTCCGTGACAGAATGATATATAGTTGTGCCGGGCCAAAACTACTGTTAGTTAAAGTACTGACATGCTCGTAATGTATGAATGCATTTAGGTCTGCATTAACATATTTGTGTATAATGTATTTTTGGTCTTGGACAGCTACAGTAAACACTAAGTAAGTAAGGAGTTCTGACAAACTCAACTCTGTTATATTGGATTATGTTTATTAAATATTTAATATAATATATGTATAAAGAGTTCATCTCTCATTCCTTGCAATGTTTTTGTGTTCAGTTTTTGGATTTTGAAGATCATTTAACAAAATAATAAATTACTACTAATATGACAGTATAAAATATAATGCAAGTAATAAATAAAATATATAAATATTAAATACAAACAAAATAATATATAAAAATATTATAATGCATTTTTCCAAAACAACATAAAAATATTAAAATGTTATCTGCAAAATAGTATATTACTATTAAATATATATTTATTTATAAAATGTATTTTTCAAATACAATCACTGAACATAAATACTGTACTTTACTAAATACTGTAAATCTTTTTTTTTTTCAAAATATCCAAAAAATTTTACTTTGACATTTGAAAAATACAAATTATAAATGGCAAGGAAGATAAGAATAACACTTTAAAAACACATTTTAAACTAATCACACTTTTCAAAACTAATCACAAAACTATATTTATTTTATTTCCTACTTTAAAAAAATATGGCTTTGATAATAAAATAGTCTTGATTTCCAAGCTTTGTAATTCTGCAGATATTAATAAATAAATAAATAAATAAATAAGCTACCCTAAAATTTCCTGAAAAATTATAATCAAATTAAGTAAATAATGGATTTTTTGTAAATTGTAAAAACATTTTTTTTTTTTTTTTTTTGGAACATTTTCTTTTTTTTCCATTCTGAAATCCTAAATTTCATAGGGAAAATGTTCTAAAAATACACATCTAAATAAATAAATATATACATATTCTTATGACTTCTGGTCTTCTATACATGTTTTTTTTCATCCTGAAATCCTAAATTTCAGGGGGAAAATTCCTCTAAAATGTCCTAAAAAACAAATAATAGGAAACCGAAATAAAAAATAAATACATAATCTCATAATTTTCAGTCTTTAGAATTCTGTAAATGTTTTTTAAACATTTAAACATAAAACATAAAAATTCCAAAGAAGTATAAATAAATAAATAAAGTATAAGTGTATGAAGTAAATTGCAATTTTAATGTAAAAATTCTAAGTGTTTACTTTTAGAGATGTGAGTTAGTCTGAAGTATTTCTAAGTGACTTTATTTCAAGGGTGTGAAAACAAAAATACAAACATAAATAAATAAATATTCACCTGATTTTCAGTCTTTAGAATTCTGTAATGATTTTTAAACATTTTATTTATTTGTTTTCATTGTGAAATCCTAAATTGCAGTGGGAAAATTCCTCTAAAATGTCCAGAAAAATGTCCAGAAAAAAAAAAAAAAATATAATATATATAATATATAATATAATATATTATATATAAAGTATATAGCTTTTTTAATGTAAAAATTGTAAATTTATACTTTTAGTAAATTTATTACAATGGTGGGAAAACAAATATCCAAACAAACAAACATAAACAAACAAACAAACAAACAAATAATTATTCTTATGACTTTCGGTATTTGGAATTCTGTAAATGTTTTTTTTTAAACATTTTTGTTTTTCAAACAAAAAAAAATCATCCTGAAATCCTAAATTTTTATCAGGCTCCAATGCAAGGTTTCTATGTAAGTAGTGGTACTTCTGATTGGGCTGAGGTTAGGATTTTTAGCAAGTTTGAAGCAAAAAGTATTTGATGTGATGCATAATGTGTCAAGAGCATTCACATTTTTGACCGAGATGGCTTTTAGGGGGTTTTGCATCTGAACTCTTCATATATATATTATAATATATATACCCATATACATACAAACATAAATAAATAAATATTATCATAATTTTCAGTCTTTATAAAGAATATAGTGAAAAAATATAAGCTATATAGTATTTTTAATATAAAAATTCTAAATGTTTACTTGTAGATGCATAAATTACTCTAAAGTAATTCTAAGTGACTTTATTTTAAACCAACGTCATCTACGCATGTCCTCAGATAGTTAAATCCGCGTGTACGCATGTATGTCGTCGCTTGTCAGATATTTCTCTCTGCGTGCAGCGGCTCTGAATTCCCACGGAAGCTCCGAAACCCGGTATTGAAAGCAGGGTAGAAATAGATTATGCATGCAAAGGGATGCGTGGGAAAATGAAAAGATGAGAAAACGCAAGACAGAAAAGAGAAAGACAGTGGAGAAATCTTCCGTCTCAGGGCCGTCGACCGCTACACCGCGCGTATCTGCCGTGAAAAGCCTCAATTAAAAACCTCTGCTCTCTCGCGCGATAATACTCATCCATTATACATCAAAGCGGCACAGCGCGGCCTCGGCCTGCAGTGTGTTCTTCTTTACTGTGTGCAATATCCACAGAGGCTCTGCTAGTACCTGCTGCTTTCAGTAGCGTGAGAGGTTTGTTTCCCAAAACCTCGCTTCGATCCCACTCAAATCCCTCTTTCCTCGTGTTCCTGTCCTCGCCTCCGGAGGCCGAGCGCCTTCTGTGCTTCGCTGCTGCTGCTGGAACTAACAAGGTCAATATTTGTCTTCTGGGGAACAGAAGAGCTCTTGTTGTGAAACGCTGGATGTGTAACTGCATTAGTGCCAAGATCTGTGCAGTTAAACAGTCTTGCGTCGCAGCTTAGAGGCCTTCGAGGTGGCTTGTATTTTTTGGTGTCGCTCTCTGCTGCTTTAGTGCTGTCACTCGGGTTGAGGTAAAAAGACAGGCTAGATCTGTGGTGGGACCTCCATTGATTTCCTCCCGGCTCTAGAGCTATAGTTAATGAGGGATTGACTTCAGATTCATTGGTGAACCGGTTTCCGTTGAGTCCTTCAGTGTAGCTGTGTCTGAAACGCTCTCTCTGTTCGGTCATTTTCACAACGGTTGCTTTTCGCCTCAATACCACGCCGTGGTCCATCTCTTCTTGATTGGCGATGGGACAGCTGGTGGTGTTTTTCATCCTCTGCTCGGTGACTTTGACCACTAGGGCTTTTCTTCGTCCATTGGCTAGGTCATCCTGAGCCTTGGAGTTTGTCTGTGTGACCTTCCTGGAAGTGAGAGTGATGGATGATATTGAAGAGCTGAAGGACTCCGGTGCACTTCCACGCCTGCATGCGGGATGAGGTCCAGCGTGGCCCGGATTCCATGCTTGAGGTCCAATTCGTCCTCCCTCAGAGCTTGCGGATCCTGAAACCTGGAAGCAAACAAATGAAATCCCTTGAATTGGGCTTTGTGTGGATGAAAGAGGTTCTCTCTATGCCTCCTGTATTGATTCCAATGCTTTTTGGTAACAACTCGCAACATACAAGGGCATTCTGATATCTTCTACGACAGCCGTATGAGTTTCAGAGGCTGGTTACGTTGGAATTCGAGGAACGTTTTATTAAGTTATGAGAATTCCAGGAGAGTTTTAATCTTTTAAAACACAAGTGGCTTACTTTCAAGGAGCCTGAATTGAAAGAGAGAGAAGCTACTGCATATGAACATGAAAAGCGGGTCATGTACCATAGTATATATTAATGTACCATGGTGCCTCCTTGGTATAAATTCAACAATAAAGCCAGCACCATGCACTAAAGGAGTAGTTCACTTCCAGAACAGAAAATTGCAGATAATATACTCACCCTGTTGTCATCCAAAATGTTCATGCCTTTCTTTCTTCAGTCGTAAAGAAATTATGTGTTTTGAGGAAAACATTCCAGGAATTATCTCCATATAGTGGACTTCAATGGTGCCTGTGAGTTTGAACTTCCAAAATGCAGTTTCAGTGCAGCTTCAAAGGGCTCTAAACGATCCCAGCCAAGGAATAAAGGTCTTATCTAGTAAAACGATTGGTTATTTTCTAAAAAAAAAAATATATATATATATATATATATTAGGGGTGGGCATAGATTAATTTTTTTAATCTAGATTAATCTAGATTAAATTTTCGAATTAATCTAGATTAATCTAGATTAAAATGGCTCATTTGAATTCTGCTGAAGGCATTCAGAATATGTATGCTACCCAAATAATGACTTAAAGTCTTTGAGAATGGATCATAAAGCTCATAAAGCTGTTCTATGATAATTTGTCGATGAAAATAAATTATGTTCAATTAGATGTACTTGTGTAAACTAACTAACTAACAATGAAATTATTTTTTCTACCTATTTGATTGTGTTTTTTTAACGTCAACACCTACCCAGCCCATTACATGTTACACCGTACTTTTATTTTGACAGGTTTGCCATGAAGTTTCTGTGTCATACAGTATGATATGATGATAGTTTTGAAACGGTAAAAGTGACACTCACAGCAGTTTGGGAGATTGAGTTTATCTGTTCATGTGAGATGAAAATGCCAAAAATTACCGGGAGCGTCACGTGTGCTTCAGTATGCGTGTAGTAAAAGCTCGTCTCCGCCATGCATACATACGGCTAGGCACACGGAACATATCGGATTCATATTAAAACGGTCTTTTTGCATTTCAGTTTTCACATACACTAGTCCATATTGCGATTTGAATTAAGTGACAGACCAACATTTGATTTATGAATCCAAAAAACGACGAATTTATGTGGCATTTCGCTATAGTAGATCCGGTTTTTATGAATGGAGGACGACGTGATCCCGTCTGTGTTTTGGCGGAGGAGACGTAAACGCGGCGACCATATTCTATAGTCTTCGGTATACATCCGCGTTAAACTATCAAGGTGAAAGTCATCATAGCTTGCTTAGTTTAGACCCAGCTCCCAACCCAGATTTGAGAATAGATTAACGGCGATATTTTTTTTATCGCGCGATAAGAGTTTCACGTTAACGCAGCACGTTAACGCCGATAACGGCCCACCACTAATATATATATATATATATATATATATATATATATATATATATATATATATATATATATATATATACTTTTTAACCTAAAATGCTCATCTTGTCTAGCTCTGCGTTGAGCATGCATACTCAGTTTACTCTGTACCCAACCCAGTGCTTACCAAGTCAACATCCAAAGAAGGTCAAACGTCCTTTACAAAAAAAGGTAAAACAGTGATGTAGGGCGATATTGAAGTTGGAGGAGAAAATGAGATGGGAGTTTTTCAACATGCCCTAACTGTCTTGAACAGGAATACACAGAGTTCAGGCAGAGCTAGACATGATGAGTGTTTGAAGTTAAAAAGTATATACATTGTTATTTAAAAAAAACAATAACCGATTGTTTCGCTAGATAAGACTCTTCTTCATCAGCTGGGATCATTTAGAGTTGAAGCTGCATTTAAACTGCATTTTGAAAGTTCAAACTCGGGGGCAACTATATGGAGAAAAATCCTGAAATGTTTTCCTCAAAACACATAATTTCTTTACGACAGGTCATGTACCATAGCACATTTTAAAGTACAATGGTGCCACAATGGAATAACCAGTTTAACTTCTGAATGAATCAATATTTGAGCGTAAAACTGGATGTTTAAATTAGGAAATATAGATGATTCGATATGTTAGTATAAATCCAACAATAAGACCAGCAACATGCATTAAGAAAGAATATTTTGAACAATTTGGAGTTGGGTTGTCTTAAACAGAGAGAACATTTGTAAAAGCTTGACCAAATACATATACAATACCGTTCAAAAGTTTGGGGTCAGTAAGACTTGTAATAGTCTTTAAAGAAGTCTCTTCTGCTCATCAAGGCTGCATTTATTTGATTAAAAATACAGAAAGAAACAGTAATATTGCTAAATGTTTTTACAATATAAAATAATATTTTTTATTTTAACATACTTTAAAATAGAATTTATTCCTGTGATGAAAAACTGACTTTTTATCAGCTGTTACTCCAGGCTTAAGTGTCATATGATCCTTCAGAAATCATTCTAATATGCTGATTTATTATTAGAATGATCCATGTAGGTGTCAGAGTCATGTCTGTGTATTGTCCTGTTCTGTCATGTTTTCCAAGTGTTTTTCCCCCCATGTTTCTAGCTCATATGGTTTAGTCCTTGTCTCCCCCTTTTGGTTATGTTTAGTTAGTTCAGTCTTGCCCATATTTGTATTTCCCCTTGTTATCTTGTTAGTGACCACGCCCCGTTTCAGTGTATTTAAGAGTCTGTGTGTTCACTCCCCATTTGTCCGTCAATGATTTCTGTTACCTCAGTTTGCTTGTGTTCATGTGCTCATCTTTTACTCCCGGTCTTTGTTTGTTTATGTTAGTTTCAGTGTTTCATTTAATAAACTGTTTACGTTTCATTTACTCCGGTTTCTCCTCATCATTCTACACTCCTCAACCCCGCCTGGATCGTGACAGAAGGATAATATCAACAGTTGTGCTGCCAAATATTTTTTGGAACCTGTAATTTTCTTTCATGAATAACAAGTTTAAAAAGTACAGTGTTTATTCAAAAAATATATTTTTTTTATAACAATGTAAATTATTTATTATTAACTTTTAATAAACTTTGAATTATTAACTTATTCACATTACATCCTTGGTGAATAAAAGTATTAATTTCTTAAAAAAAAAAAAGAAACAATAAAAATGTACTGATCCTAAACTTTTGAACAGTAGTGTTTTTATAACTTAAGCAGTATATATACACTTATATATACTGCTGTTCAAAAGTTTGGGATCAGAAAGATGTGTAATGTTTTTAAAGAGGTATTTTCTGCTCACCAAGGCTGTATTTATTTGAATAAAAATACAGAAAAAGCAGTAATATTCTGAAATATTATTGCAATTTAAAATACTGGCTTAATATTTTAATGTATTTTAAAATATAATTTATTCCTGTGATGCAAAGCTGAATTCTCAGCATCATTACTCTAGTCTTCAGTGTTACATGTTCCTTCAAAAATCATTCTAATATGTTGAGTTACTTTTTTCAGGATTTTTTGATCAATAAAAGAACAGCATTTATTTAAAATAGAAATCTGTTCAGTGTTCAAACTTTTTATTCTTTCTTTTTTGAAAGAAATTAATACTTTTATTCTGCAAGGATAAGTTAAATTAATTAAAAAAGTGACAGCAAAGGCTTATATTGTTAGAAAAGTTTTATATTTTGAAAAATTCCTTTTTAACTTCTTATTCATCAAAGAATCCTGAAAAAAGTATCACACATTCCAAAAAATATTTGGAATATTGAAATGATTTCTGAAGGCTTATGTGACAGTTAAGACTGGAGTAATCATGCTGAAAAAAGTTTTAAAGTAACATTACATTAAAGTAACAAAACATTATTTTATATTGTAAAAACATTTCACAATATTACCGTTTTTCTGTATTTTTGATCAAATAAATACAGCCTTGATGAGCATAAGAGACTAAAAAACATTACAAATCTCACTGATCCCCAAACTTTTGAACAGCAGTATATACATACATACAAGTTTATATCTGTAATAATCCAGTTGATATAAGACCAGGAACATACATTAAGAAAGAACAAGTCAGTTTTGGTTTTAGTTACATTGTCTTTAGAAAAAGAAGTATTTCTGTAGATACTAAAACAGTTTATTATTTCTTCTGCCACACAATGTCCCATTGGGGGAGTAAAATGCTAAAAAGTTCATCAAAATAAAAATGAAAGAGATGCAGAAAAGCTGCCTTGAGTAAACATCCCATAAGCAGCGCAACAAACACAGAAAGAGATTCATTCAGAGAACACATTTATCCAATAGAAACAATCCGTACAGTGTTAATTCAGAGCAACTGCTCGTCCCGTTGAGGTTGGTTTGTGTGTAGGTCATCTGGATTGATGCATGTAACTGATTACAAGATGCTCTTAAACAGTGTTTACAGTGTTTCTAAATGAAAGACTGCTGGGGAACACAAGCTCAGCGCAGATAAACTTGATCAAAGATTTGTAATATTTGTTTAGCGCTTCATGAACATCTAAATAACCACTTTAAAACGTACATTACACTTAGGTTCTTAGCAGATGCTCGTATTGAAAAGCAACTTGGGCCCAGACCAGATCTGCATACTATTTGACTGATTCTGAAGGGAAATCAAATGGATTTAAACATGGTAAACAATGTAAAATAAGTTTCTACAACACTAAACTTGAAATTCAACAAGGATGCATTACATTTCTATTTCAAATAAATGCTGTTCTTACACAAAAATGCAGTATCGGTCAAAAGTTTTTGAACAGTAAGATTTTTAATGTTTTTTTTTTAACCCTTGTGCAACCTTACGGACATTTTTGTCCATTTCAGTTTTTTTTTTGTTATAAGTGTGCCTGTGTTAATGCCAACTGCATTCGTTTTGGCTCAGGTGTTTATTTTTATTGAAATCTTAATATTTCACCCTCATTTTCTTTAAAAAATCTATTTCACCCTCCGTACAAAAAATACTCACACTCAGGAACTTAAGGACAAAAATGTCCACATTGAAACCCATTAAAACAATTTTTTAACCCAGGGTCATTTGACTATAAAATGATGCAATATTTGCTAATAGGCTTCAATTTTCTTCAATAAAATTTTTACATTTTTACTATTTTTTACTAGATTGTGGCATTTTTTTCAAATTTGGCATATACATTTTTTTTAAATCTAACACTACATAAAACATATAAAATTGGTCTTCACTGACACACCCAAGAATCTAATAAGCAAAGAAAAAAAATTCTGCTTAGCATTTAGTATATGGAAATTAACTACTATTTTATATTTTTCAATAAAAAACACCTGTGGCATTATGTAAACAAACCAGCATTTAAAGGGTTGCAATTCTGAAAATCAATGAATGCTTGGTATCTATGGATAGAACAGATGCTGGATAAAAAAATCAACATCAGTGAAAGTGGAAAAAATTATTAATAAATCATATTTTTATGACAGTTTTTGGACATGGACATTTTTGTCCATTTTGCGTAGCTTTTTTTTTTTTTGACACACATAGGGTTAAAGAAGTCTCTTCTGCTCACAATCCTGCATTTATTTGATCCAAAGTACAGTAAAAACACTAATATTTTGAAATATCTGTACTATTTAAAATAACTCTTTTCTATTTGAATATATTTTAAAATGTAATTTATTATTATTATGTTGAAAACAGCTAAATAGAATTTTTTCAAGTTTAGAAGAACAGAATTGATCTGAAATAGAAATCTTTTGTAACATTACAAATATCATCATTTTTGATCAATTTAAAGCATCCTTGCTAAATAAAAATACTAATTTCTATCATTTCTGAATTTCTGAAGGATCATGTAACACTGAAAACTGAAGTAATGATGCTGAAAATTCAGCTTTAAATTTCAGGAATAAATTACATTTTAAAATATATTCAAATAGAAAACAATTGCAACAATATTTTAAAATATAACTATTTTTGAACAAATAAATGCATCTTTGGTGAGTTTAAGAGACCTCTTTAAATCATTTAAAATTTTAGAATGTTCTAAAATGATTTAAAATAATACAAAATTCCATTTGTACAAAAAATGATGGGTGGAGTTAGCAAAAACAGCCATTGCCTACAAAGTTGCCTACAATAGACACTGGCATTACTCAAACCATGTGCTTTTGAATCACAAGTTTCTATCAGGAGCAGCAAGGCTTTAAGAACCATATAATCATGCAAATCTATATTAGCGGTTTCTTTCAGTTAAATGCTGTATTTATAACATGTAGGACAACAAACAGCCATCTCTCTGTTTGGGAGCCGAGAGACCCAACATCCATTTGAATAGCGTGAAAAAAAACATTAAAGCATCGGGCTCATACTGCGTGACATTTTCAGATTTTAAGCGAAATGACAACATAACACGCTTATACTGCCAAAAATGTTGCATTATTTAGTTTGTGTCTCTCAGAGACGCGAGACATAAAACATAAATAAATGCAATGGGTTTTGACATGCTACAATAATCTGACTGGTGCACACACTTCAGAAAAACACTTCTGCAAGCTTTATATTTTGATTTATTTGATTGTTTTGCTCTACGGTGTGTTTCTGGTGTCAAATTGACCCCAAACAGAAGCTGTACTGTATAATAATCACTTGTTTTAAAGGTTAATGCATACTTATGATAAATGTGAGGGGTTATAGTTCAATAATATCTGCCTGCTAGGGTTTTGATCAGTATTTCAGATTAATATTTGAAGGATTATATAACTAGATGAGTAAAGTTGGTAGACAAACTTTGAAGTTGGCTTGAGAAAGCCTTGTCTAAAAGTTTGAAAAAACTTTGAAAGGCTTAAAGTTTGAATTCAGTTGTTAAAATGGAAGCTTGAGACAGAGTGGGAACACATGCATGTTTCTAGCATGAATCAGCATGTTGCTACCATTATTTAGGATGCTTTAACCAGGTTGTTAGATTTAGATTTAGCATGAACTAGCATGTTGCTAGCATGTCTCTAACATGATTAGCAAGTTACTAGCATGAAAAGCCTGTTACTAGCATGTTTTAGCATAATTAGCATGTTTTTAACATGTTGCTAGCATGATTATAGCATGATTAGCATGCTGCTAGCATGTTTCTAACATGATTAGCAAGTTACTAGCATTCTGCTAGCATGATTAATTTCTTTTAGTGTGTTACTAGCATAATTATAGCATTATTGGGATTTTAACATTTTGCAAACATGTTTCTAACATGATTAGCAAGTTACTAGCATGTTATTAGCATGTTTTTAACATGATTAACAAGTTGCTGGGATGGTTACAGCATGATTAGCATGTTGCTAGCATGTTTTTAACATGATTAGCAAGTTACTAGCATGAAAAGCCTGTTACTAGCATGTTTTAGCATAATTAGCATGTTTTTAACATGTTGCTAGCATGATTATAGCATGATTAGCATGCTGCTAGCATGTTTCTAACATGATTAGCAAGTTACTAGCATTCTGCTAGCATGATTTTAGCCTGATTAATATGTTTTAGCATGTTACTAGCATAATTCTAGCATGACTGGGATTTTAACATTTTGCAAACATGTTTTTAACATGATTAGCAAGTTACTAGCATGTTATTAGCATGTTTTTAACATGATTAACAAGTTGTTAGGATGATTACAGCATGATTAGCAAATTACTAGCATGAAAAGCCTGTTACTAGCATGTTTTAGCATTAATTAACATGTTTTTAACGTTGCTAGCATGATTATAGCATGATTAGCATGTTGCTAGCATGTTTCTAAGATGATTCGCAAGTTACTAGCATTCTGCTAGCATGATTATTATGTTTTAGTATATTACTAGCATAATTCTTGCATAATTGGGATTTTAGCATTTTGCAAACATGTTTCTAACATGATTAGCAAGTTACTAGCATGATTATAAAATGATTAGCATGTTGCTAGCATGTTTGTAACATGATAAGCTAGTTACTAGCATTCTGCTAGCATGATTATTATGTTTTATAGCATAATTCTTACATAATTGGCATTTAGCATTTTTTCTAATATGATTAGCAAGTTACTAGCATGTTATTGGCATGTTTTTAACATGATTAACAAGTTGCTAGCATGATTACAGCATGATTAGCATGTTTCTAGTATGTTACTAGCATAATTCTAGCATTATTAACATTTAAGCATTTTGCAAACCTGTTTCTAGCGTGATTAGCCAGTTACTAACATGTTATTAACATGTTTCTAACATGATAACAAGTTACTAGCATGATTCTAGCATGGTTAGCATGTTACTAGGATGTTGTTAACAAGCTGCTAGTATGATTATCAAGTTACTAGCCTGTTGCTAGCATGATTCTAGCATGGTTAGCATTTTATTAAGATGTTTCTAACATGATTAGCAAGTTACTAGTATGTCGCTAGCATGATTCTAGCATGATTACCATTTGGTTTGCATGTTACTAACATGTTTATATAGCATGATTAGCATGTTCATAACATGTTGCTGGCATGTTTCTAGCATGATTAGCAAGTTACTAACATGTTGCTAGCATGATTAGCATTTTATTAGTATGTTGCTAGCATAATTCTAACATAATTAGCATGTTAGCATGATTGACATGTTGCTAGTATGATTCTAGCATAATTAGAAAGTTTCTAACATGATTCTAACATGGTTAGCATTTTATATCTAGTTGCTAGCATGATTAGCATGTTGCTAGCATGTTGTTAACATGATTCTAGCATTATTAGAAAATTTCTAACATGATTATAGCATGGTTAGCATGTTATAGCTAGTTGCTAGCATGATTAGCATGTTACTAGCATGTTGTTAGCATGATTATGTTACTAGCATGATTCTAGCATAATTAGCTAGTTTCTAGCATGATTATCATGTTACTAGCATGTTAGCATGATTGTCATGTTACTAGCATGGTTCTAGCATAATTAGCTAGTTTCTAGCATGATTAGCATGTTACTAACATGCTGTTAGCCTGATCGGCATATTGCTAGCAATATTAATATAGACATACAGACAGACAGACAGACAGATAGACAGATAGACAGATAGATAGATAGATAGATAGATAGATAGATAGATAGATAGATAGATAGATAGATGGATGAGTTTGAATAGATAGATAGATAGACAGATAGATAGATAGATAGATAGATAGATAGATAGATAGATAGATAGATAGATAGATAGATAGATGAGTTTGAATAGATAGATAGATAGATAGATAGATAGATAGATAGATGAGTTTGAATAGATAGATAGATAGATAGATAGATAGATAGATAGATAGATAGATAGATAGATAGATAGATAGATGAGTTTGAATAGATAGATAGATAGATAGATAGATGAGTTTGAATAGATAGATAGATAGATAGATAGATAGATAGATAGATAGATAGATAGATAGATAGATAGATAGATAGATAGATAGATGAGTTTGAATAGATAGATAGATAGATAGATAGATAGATAGATAGATAGATAGATAGATAGATAGATGAGTTTGAATAGATAGATAGATAGATAGATAGATAGATAGAGTTTGAATAGATAGATAGATAGATAGATGAGTTTGAATAGATAGATAGATAGATAGATAGATAGATAGATAGATAGATAGATAGATAGATAGATGAGTTTGAATAGATAGATAGATAGATAGATAGATAGATAGATAGATAGATAGATAGATAGATAGATAGATAGATAGATAGATAGATAGACAGACAGATAGATAGACAGACAGATAGATAGATAGATAGATAGATAGATAGATAGATAGATAGATAGATAGATAGACAGATAGATAGACAGATAGATAGATAGATAGATAGATAGATAGATAAGTTTGAATGCCTTAAAAATATAGTACATAGAAAGGAAGCTTAACTGAGTCTCAAGGAATTCTGGGAGTTTTGACAGTTGGAGTTTGAATAGTCTTGGCTCATTTGAACATTCCGTCAATGTAAATCTACAGGATTCTTGGTGGTTTTGATAGTCTGGTTTACGAAAACTGTAAGTCGGATCAGTCTGAAAATATACAGAACATCTAGTCAGACCAGTCTGAAGGTCTGACCCAAGTTTGGTGGTTGTTGCTTGAAAGCTCCAGGATGAAATAGTGTTTAAATTTTGGCTCAGAAGAATAATAATTATACGCAATTTCTCAAGCCAACTTAATGAAGACACTAAGAACAAAACATAAAACTAGTTTTATCAGAACAGTGTTAGACTCACCTGGTGGAGGACGGATGGTGTTGTTTCAAGTGTCCTCCAGTATCTGAAACCTATAGCTTCAGGCCTCACAGCTTCCCTGTCTGAAAAAAACAAGAAAAGTTTTTCATTGGGAGATAGAACATAAAGCCGACTAAAGAGTGTGTTTTTGCGTATGATATATAAATCCAGCGGCGTTCCCTGCCACTCCTGTGTCACAATAAGGTCGATCTTTCCTGTTGCGTGTGTTTACACTGTCAGCAGAGGTCTGCTTAGAGCGCCTTAACCTGCATCACTTACAGGTGTCAGGAAGACAGAGAGCGAGCGGGAGAGATTTTCATCTGACAGAGCGTCGCCGCGCCACCGGCTGTGATGGATCGTTCTCTGTCAGTGTTGCCATGGAGACGCGGTTACGGCATCGTCTCTGACAGCTAAAGGTGGCAAGCTAACTATTTCTTGCCGTCGATTTTTAGGCGAGTAATCGCACTTCACACTGGCAGCTAACACCTGACAGGCAGCTATCTTCCCAGCATGCTCCCGGTTCGCGGGGCAGCGCGGCACACACTCCTGTCAGCTGCTCAGGTGTTGTGTGTCAATTTCTGAGTCGTATTTATGTATTCACGCTGTCGTAATTACCAGTGGGAAACTCGGGGAAGCTTTGGCTTTCAGAACTGAGGGCGTGTCATTTAAGAATCGTGGTGGAAACAAATTGATATGGATCACAATTAAAGCTGAAGTGTGTGATTTAAGTGTGTCACCATATCCACCTTACTTTTCCCGGCCATTTGTAATGTTAAATGTTATGGGTCTGGCTTCCGGTCTCATCCGAGTCCAGCTGTTTTTTTGCTTACCATATTATTTTAATGTATTATTTTTAATTATGAACACACTGGTTTGTATTGTAAACAGTTTTACCGTTTACTTCGCTATGTTTTCTTCTCATTATTTATGACCCGAAGTGTCGCCCAATAGAGACAGAGTGCCACGCGTCATAATCTGAAGGCCACGCCCACCGGGGGGGGAAAACAAACCGACGCTCTCCATTGACTTTCGCTGTGTCTAAATTCAGGGTCTACACAAGCGGCAACCTCCCGCTCTCTCTACTGAAACCAACACGGAAGTGACTTAAACTGCAATTCATTGACTGGCCGCTAGAGACTGGCTGCAAAAGGGAGTCAGTCCCATTGACTCCCCATGTTAAAATGCCCAACTTTAGAGCAGAAAAAAGTATGTTTACAGCCTGGTTCAAAAAATGGTTTTGGTCTATATAGCTAGTTTTGCCCTTCATGTCAACTGTGAGGGGGGTGAATTTTTTTCATAACTCATCTGTTTAAATTATATTAAGCCTTAAAGTTCAGCATAATTAAGGGCGTAGCCACTTGAGTGACAGGGGGATTGCTGCTGCTGTCACCACTGTCGCACTAGGTGGGCGTGGTTTCAGTAACTAGCTCCACCCACGTCCCGCCTTTTTGCTCATTTATGATTATCCGGGAGTGATGTGCGGTGACGCGATTCCAAGATGGCGACGGCCGACTCCCGCCCACTATGAGCTTCAAAACAGCGCTTTAGAATCCTACGGGTGACGTCACGGATCCTACGTCCATATTTTTTTACAGTCTATGGGTCTACATCCTTCGGAGGACTCATTTGAAGGATGCTACGTCACAGCGTCGCGACGAAGGCTGTCCAAATTCGTAGGATCCTTCAAATGCGGCCAACAAATACGTCCTCCTTTTCCCCGAATTGGAAGGATGGGTCTTTTGGATCCTTTCCCGTCCTACCTATCCCATAATTCCTTTCGGCGGAGCGCTTCCAGAATTTTCAAATAATGGCGGACGATGCGAGCATAGAGGAATATGCTTTTTGATTTTTTTTCTAGGAAATGAAAAAAACAGGTTGAAAAAATTGATTTTCCAAAAATAATTCTTTAATTCCCTTTAAAACCATGCACTTTTCTCCAGAATCAAAGCAGAATTCATCACTTTTCCATCAGGCAATCTACAGACAGGGGATCTGGCAACACAGTGTGATCCAGAGCGACAGACAGCAAGTGTCTGTCATTGACCTTTAGTTACTCATTCTGTGTTTACAACCGGAGAACGGCCTTCACACACACACACACACACACACACACACACACACACACACACACACACACACACACACACACACACACACACACACACACACACACACAGATCAGCATGGCACTCAAGTCCTGTCAGAGTCACCCACCATCTGGAGCCTCTGAGAAAGATGAAAAAAAAGGAAATGAGGGAGAAATTCCCAAACATTTGTGTTGTAAACACTCAAGGAGGAGTAAGTGCTCTCCGTTCCTGCATCGCTGCTTCCCTCCTCCTCCTTCTCCTTGACTCGGTCCTGCTCTCACGGCTGTAATTACGTTGACGCTGCGGCAGCATCATTATACGCTCGTCACCCGCTGACAGACCCGCCAGAAAAGATCCCCGCAGCAGCAGCAGCAGGAGCGCTGAGAGGATGACGGCACTGAGGGAACCACTGCGTGAGGCTGAAAACCTAATGCTGCTCTGTCCCAGACTCCAACCAATCTGCTTCTGAACCAAAACCAGACCAAACTGTCTTCCCTTGACTCCAAACAATCTGTCCCTGGCTGCAAACAACATGCACCGCTACAACAAACTCATCACAGACTCCAAAAACTCTTACCTCTGATTCCAAACGCTTAACATTGACTTCAAAAACCCTTGAGGTGACTCCAAACAATCTTTATGTAAAGTAAAACAATTTAATTTAATGAAACTATGAAGAGATCAGATTCAGGTCTCTTTGTTGTTGTTGTTTTATACTGAAGCACAATAAAAAAATGAAGTAATTAAGAAAGATTATATCTCACTTTCTCAGTCTTTCTTTTTTTTAAAGAAAGGTTTTAAGTCTGTTCCTAAGGCAAAACTTGAGTTTCAAGAAAGTCAAATCTTTTAACTTGAAATAGCTTCAAGTATGTAAGTGTTACAAGCAAAAAATTTATAAATAAATAAAACAAAACTTTTGTAATAAAAAAAAAAAAAAGAAAGAAACTTTTGTAATGCATTTTTGAGGCCTGTTTTACAACAGTGTTCTTATGGGGAAAAATGCTCAAATTTTCAAATAAAATATACATTAAATGTCTGAAATTGTATTTATTTTTTTATTTATTTTTAATGGAGATTTTAATAATTTACCTTAGGTAAAACCTTAAAAACCTCCTAAGAAAGGTCTTAAGTCTGGTAAGGCAAGACTTGAGTTTAAAAAAAAAAGTAACTAATTTAATAATGTAATGCAGTAGTGCAGTTTTGAAAGGTCTGATTTACAAAAATGAAATTTTTAAATAAAATAAAATAAAAATAAAAATAAAATAAATTAAATATATTAAAATAAATTAATTTAATGAATTTATCTATTTTATTGTTTGTTTGTTTGTTTGTTTTTTTGAGATTTTAGAAATGTACCCTTAGGTAAAACCCTAAAAACCTCTTTAAAAAGGTCTTAAGTCTGTTGTTAAGGCAAAACTTGAGTTTCAAGAAAGTCAAATCTTTTAACTTGAAATAACTTCAAGTATGTAAGTGTTACAAGCAACAAATTCATAAATAAACCAAAACTTTTGTAAAAAAAAAAAAAAAAAAGAAAAAAAAAAAAAGAAAAAAACTTTTGTAATGCATTTTTGAAGCCTGTTTTACAACAGTGTTCTTATGGGGAAAACTGCTCAATTCTCAAATAAAATATACATTAAAGTCTGAAATTGTATTTATTTATTTTAAATGGAGATTTTAATAATTTACCTTAGGTAAAACGTTAAAAACCTCCTAAGAAAGGTCTTAAGTCTGGTAAGGCAAGACTTGAGTTTCAAGAAACTCAAATCTTGAAATAACTTCAGTATGTGTTACAAGATTAAAAAAAAAAAGTAACTAATTTAATAATGTAATGCAGTAGTGCAGTTTTGAAAGGTCTGATTTACAAAAATGAAATTCTCAAATAAAATAAAATATAAATTAAAATAAAATAAATTAAATATATTAAAATAAATTAATTTAATGAATTTATCTATTTTAGTGTTTTTTTTTTTTTTTTTGAGATTTTAGAAATGTACCCTTAGGTAAAACCCTAAAAACCTCTTTAAAAAGGTCTTAAGTCTGTTGTTAAGGCAAAACTTGAGTTTCAATAATGTGTTACAAGATAAAATAAAAAAATAAAAATAATTAATTAATTAAATTGAATATATTTATTTATTTAATTTTATTTTTGAGAATTTTTTTTTCTTTTGTATTAAACATTTTACAAAAGTGGGAGGAACTGCTTAAAATCTCAAAAAAAGGAAAAAAGTATATTAAATACATTTAATTTATTTATTTAGTTTAGTTATTTATTTAAATTGTCCTATTGTTTTGTTTTGTTCTTGTTCTTTGCCTTTTTTCTACACTTATGGACATGATGTAATCATACAATAACAAATAGAATATCCCTGAAATAGCAAATGCGACTCAAACTGCTCCTATTAAAAATCATTACTGTATCTCAGAGTATCACAGAACACTGATTATTTTATGTACTTTTCCAATAATGCCAGTTTGTTCTTTTATTTTGTTTTCATAGTGCAACTTTAGAAACATTAATGCTAAGCACAACTTGGATTCCTGCATAAAGCAAGTAACTGAATTCACTGAAGATGGTATTTCATACCGCCAGTGTGTAAAGCTCAAACCTGAAACCTACAAACATAATTCACCAGTCCCCTCTGCCAAGCTGTTCATTCAGAAATGTTATATTAGCCAATACACACCATTTGGTCTTGGTCCATTAAGTTTGGCAGGAGCGCTGAGCAACACTGGAGTGATGGGAGACTTCAGTTTCTGCTGGAAGAACACAAGGACTTTAGTTGTAGAACAGACTGATAATGTGAATGTGATCGCATTAGATAACAACTATGTGTTTGTTACACATTAGTAGAACATGCTAACTCTTTTAGTTTATAAATGCACTCAAAATACACTGAGCAAAAATTATGATTTAAGAGCACATGCCAATTGGTTTGATATTTTCTTAACTCATTCAATGACATTTTAGACACTTCAGGTTTGACTTGAAGGAATAGTTCACCCAAAAATGAAAATTTGTTGAAAATTTGCTCACTCTCAGGTCATCCGAGATGTAGATGAGTTTGTTTCTTCATCAGATTTGGAGAAATGTAGCATTACATCACTTGCTCACCAATGGATGTGAATGGGTGCCGTCAGAATGAGAATGAGTCCAAACAGCTGATAAAAACGCCACGATAATTCACAAGTAATCCACACCACTCCAGTCTATTAGTTAACATCTTGAGAAACCATCTGTGTGTTTGTAAGAAACAAATCCATCATTAAGGCGAGACACTGCTGAATAAAAAAATAATTAATAATAATTATAATTAATAGTTATCGCCTTACTTACTCAGTTGATTGATTACATTGATAATTGCAAACTTTTTTGTATTACAAGTTTGCATTATTTAATGAAATTTGCACTTATCTGAATACATTTCTAGTACAAAACTGTAAACACTGGATGAAGTCAGTTTCAAAATTCTTGTTTAATTTTTTCGACATATTATAGTCAAAAGTTTTTACAGAAGGAATTTTGTCACTCCATAATTCATATAGACAGGAATAAAGATGTAAAGTTTGGTGTGTGTAAGTGATACTGAAGTGGAGATTTATGGCTCAGTGTTGCATAAAAATATGTGTTGTAATTGAAATCTATTGACACAAATAGATAAAGTGCTATAAAAGAAACACTTAACAGTGTCTTTTGGATGTTTTCTTTCCCTAGTCTGAAAAAACACTTCATAAAAAAACAAAAAGCCCAAAATCTCAAACTTGACAGGTGCATGAAAAAACTGTGTTTTTGCCTGCAGTGTCTCCCCTTAAGACATTTTTAACTTCAAATCATTGCTTCTGGCCAAAATATTGAGTCTAGTTGATAATCCATAATATTGCTTCCTCCTGTGAAAGAGTTGTCTAATCTGAATCAGGAGAGAAATTTGCATAGATCAAGCATTGTTTACAAGCCAAAACAGTCTAAAATAAACATTGTATGTGGATAGATTTTAATGTGAGAGGACAACAGGAGTGTAGGAAGTGTTTTATATATTACAGACTCATATTTTGGCCTGAAGCGATGGTTTGAAGTTAAAACACTTCAATGAAGAATTTGTTTCTTACAAATATGCCACCTTTTGGCATGATAGATGTTTTTTTTTCAGCTGTTTGGACTGCCATTCTGACGGCACCCATTCACTGCAGATGATTCATTGCTGATAAAGTGATGGAATGTAAAGTAAAAACATATCCACAGTTGAAGTCAAAAGTTTACATACACCTTGCAGAATCTGCAAAATGTTAATTATTTTACTAAAACAAGGGGAATCATACAAAATGCATGTTATTTCTTTTTATTTAGTAGTGACCTGAATAAGATATTTCACATAAAAGATGTTTACATATAGTCCATGAGAGAAAATAAAAGCTGCATTTATAAAAATGACCCCATTCAAAAGTTTACATACACTTGATTCTTAATACTGTGTTGTTACCTGAATGATCCACAGCTGTGTTATTGTTTAGTGAAAGCTGTTCATGAGTCCCTTGTTTGTCCAGAACAGTTAAACTGCCTGCTGTTCTTCAGAAAAATCCTTCAGGTCCCACAGATTCTTTGGTTTTACAGCATTTTTGTGCATTTGAACCCTTTCCAACAATGACTGTATGATTTTGAGATCCATCTTTTCACACTGAGGGACTCATATGCAACTATTACAGAAAATTCAAATTCTCACTGATGCTTCAGAAGAAAAAAATATGTATTAAGAACCGGGTGTGAAAACTTTTGTAATTTAAAGATAAGAGTAAATTTAACTTATTTTGTCGTCTGGGGAAAATGTAAGCAATGTCTTTAGCTTCTGAAGGGCAGTACTAAATGAAAAAATATTATATTTAGGCAAAATAAGAAAAATGTACACATCTTCATTCTGTTCAAAAGTTTTCACCCCCCAGCTCTTAATGCTTTGTGTTTCCTTCTGGAGCATCAGTGAGCGTTTGAACCTTCTGTAATAGTTGCATATGAGTCCCTCAGTTGTTCTCAGTTTGAAAAGATGGATCTCAAAATCATACAATCATTGTTGGAAAGGGTTCAAATACAAAAAAAAAATGCAGGAAAACCAAAGAATTTGTGGGACCTGAAGGATTTTTCTGAAGAACAGCAGGCAGTTTAATTGTTCATGACAAACAAGGGACTCAGAAACAACTATCACTCAAGAAAAAACACGGCTGTGGACCATTCAGGTGACAAAGTGTTAAGAAATCAAGTGTATGTAAAGTATTTTTCTAAAGGACAAACAAGGGACTCATGAACAACTGTGTATACAGCTTCTATGTAAAATATCTTACTCAGGTCAGTACTAAATAAAAAAAAAATGACATGCATTTTGTATGATCCCTCTTATTTTGGTTAAATAATTTACATTTTGCAGATTCTGCAAGGTGTATGTAAACTTTTGACTTCAACTGAACATCTTGGATGGCCTGAGGTTGAATAAGTTGTCAGCATATTTTTCTTTAAGTGTCCAAACACTGCTGAAACTTAAACACAGAATGACTGAAGCGAAAAGATAGAAAGATTTGAGCGGTTTACAAATGCTTTTGGATTGGTTTCTATCCTCTAGGCCCTGCGGCACTGTTGTGATCCTGTTGTTGGCTCAGATGCGGTTGGATCTATTCGTTCCTAAATCTGTACCGAATGGATCCAAGCACCTGCTGACAGAGCGGTTTTATCTCGACTTCACGCAGCACCCAGACAGCCACTGAAGTTCACGTACTTGACAGACATCCAGAGATTTCTCTCTTTTCCTCCTTTCAGTTTCCTATAGCTCTCTCTCTCTTTCTGGCATCAGCTGGCACTACGGTAAATCAGGTCTGAGAGCTCGACTGTTCATTTCCGGGGTTTGTTCCCAGTTGAGGTGAGAGTGATTGTTGTGTGGTGTACAGCGGTGGCAGAAGAGTCTGAAACTCTGAAGGCTTTTATCTCCAACTGGATGACTCAATTGCTCTGAACTTGTGGGCAAAAAAGTTTTATACTGTACAGTTTGTGTGATACAGTGTCTTACAGAAGTCTCACAGATCACTTTTTATTACATTTTAATCTTATTTTCATTTAAATACAGCAGCATTCTGAAATTTAAAAAATGAACGCTGAATCTAAATGATTTAATGGATATCTGATAGTTAGATTACTATGCAAGAACAATTTTCCTCTCCACAGAGCAGATAAGCCATTATCAAGGGACACTTTAAAAGCATTCAGAAAGTAATTTATAACTCAAACTCTCTTTGTCAGAAGTAAATATTAGAGTACTGTGTAGTATACTGGACAGTCTTTTCATTTAAGTCGCTAACCTTAAATATGAGCAATAGTCTAGTGATGCTTGCCTTAGCATGCACCATTATTGATAAATATGTTAGTACAGTAGTGCATTGTTCTTAGTTGACCTCATTATGTTGCATGTCTAATTCTGCAAGTGGCATCTAGTCTCAAAAGGTTGTGCAAAGATGTCTTTTGGTAGTCCAGGCTAATGAAAAAATCAGGCCATTTAAAATAAAATAAAATAAAATAAACAATTAGAAAAAGTTTTTTGTACAAAAATAAACAATAATACATATATATTATGTATTAATAAAATTAAAAATGCATCAAATGCATTTGAAAAACAGCTATTCTTACAGTATAAATAAATATATAAAATGTAAACGAATAAATAAAAATATACAAAACATAAATAAAAGCAAAGCATATTAATGCTTCAAATACATTAGAAAAATATGAAAATGTTTTCTGAAAATGGAAACATGGTATAAATAAATAAATCTAGAATAATAATAATATTAATTATAAAAAAATACAAATACATAAACAATATAAAAATAAAATTAATAATCAAAATATTAAAAAAAATCTTCAAATGCATTAGAAAAAAGTTTTCTCTATTAAATAAATAAAATAAAAAGTAAACAAATACAACTGTACAAAACATAAATAAAAGCAAAAATATTAATGCTTCAAATACATTAGACAAATATATAAAAAAAAGTTATCTGAAAACAACTTGTCACAGTTCTGTCTGTTTGTCTACTTGGTTTCTCCCTTTGTCTCCCCCTGTCAATCTGTCTGCTTTGGTTTTGCCCTCGTTTGTCCTGATCCCCGTCACCTGTGTTTAATGATTAGTTCCCCTTTATAAGTCTGTCTGTTTCTTGAGTTTACTGTCGACAGATAAATGTGATGCTTGTAATGTCTCTGAAAATGTTGAGCATGTCATTTTATGGTGTAAAAAATATAATGTAGAGAGGAATAGATTACAAAATAAAATATATGAACTGGAGAGAGAATGGAGTTTGTTAGGGATTCTAGGGACGTGGGAGGAAACGAGGGAAAGTAGCAGAGCAGTGTTTACATTTCTTAAAAATACAGGACTAGAGGTAGAAATATAAGCAGGATAATGCAATCATGTGTTTTTTTTTTTTGAACTGAAGAACATAAAACTTTGATATTACACACCCCGGTACAGTAGGTGGCGATATGCACCTATTTAAGTTGGTTGCGACCCGCCAAAAAACAGAGAGAGAGAGAGAGAGAGAGAGTTTACTGTCGGTCTTTATTCGTTGTTAATGTTACGTGTGTGGATGTTCCTGCCTGTTTACTCTAAGAAGTTATTGAATATAGTGTTTATTGTTTACCTCGTGTCTCGTCCGTCCAGCACCAACTCATAACACAACTCTTATGGTATAAATAAATACCTCTATAATAATAATAAAATGAGAAAATAAATACAAATAAACAATGTTAAAATAAAATTACAATAAAAATATTGTGAAAAATCAATAGTTATTTATATGCATTAGCAAAAAGTTCTCTGTATAAAAAAGAAATACATAAACAGTTAAAATAAATAACACTAACAATAATAAAACTAAATAGATAAATATGTATATAAATATATAATACATAAATAAAAACTAAAGTTGTATTAGTAAATAAAAGGGAAAATGCTTTAAATGCATTTGAAAATTATCTAAAACAACTCTAATGGTATAAATAAGTAAAAATAATAATAAAATAATTTAAATATTAAAAATAGTAATGTAAAAGTAAACAAATACATAAAAATATACAATACATAAATAAATGCAAAAATTTAAAAACGCTTCAGATGCATTGACATTTTTTATGGTAAAAACATTTTATGGTATAAACAATAAATAAAACTAAAACAGAATAAGAATAATAAATAAGAAAACAAACAAAAAAATAAAATAAAATTACTACAAAAAATAAAATCTTCAAATGCATTCGAAAAATCTGAAAACAAAATTTTGAAAATAGCTCTTACATTTAAATAAATAAATTATAAAATTATTTAAATATATTAATAATAAAAAGTAAACAAATATATAGAAATATGCAAAACATAAATAAAAACAAAGTAAAAAAAAAACGCTTTAAATGCATTAGAAAATTCTAAAAAGTTATCTAAAAATAGTATGCCATTCTAAACTTCCTTATGTGACATCATTTCCCTTTCCTGTTATTCTTTCTCACCTGGTACTTGCTGTTTTTATGGCTTTTGTCAGTGATGTCCGTCAGTATCACGCGTCTTTGTATGGGCAGCCAGCCAAAGCGAACCGGAGCAAGAGCGCAGAACTGAGCTTTTTCTGCAGCGGGAGCAGCTTTAATGTGAACTGACTCCAGGCTGCTCGAGGAGCTTTCACACACACTAGGACAGACGCTAGGGGTCTGATTCCTCCAACGGAGAGAGGAAACATCAGCACACTGCAGGTTACTTCCCGCTGCCTCATTCGGAAGAACGGGCATTGATAAAGTCCTGTCCGCAAACGGAGGTATTTGATTCTGAAGCCGACGTGATTGGAGTCTCTCCAGCGTCTGAAGCCATTTGTCCATCCTGCCACCCTCTATGCAGCTCAGCGGACGAGCTCTGCGAGTGGGCTCATTCATCTGCGCCGCGGGGCCCTCGTAATAACCTCGCTCTCCAGGCCTCCTCCATGATGAGGACCTGCGAAGGAGACTCGTGCTGTTTTTGCCAGCTGCACCACGGGGCTGAAGTAGCTGCCGCCAGCCCTCAGGCTTCACGTCCTCCATAATAAACTCTGAGAAAGACATAGAAAATGGATCTTAAGGGGATAGTTCACTCAAAAAAGAAACTTTGCTGTTCATTTATTCAGCCTCAAGCCAGGATGTAGAAGACTTATTTTCTTTACTAGAACAGTAAAGAAGTTTTTAGCTGAAACTGTGGACCTTGGTGGTGCATAAGACACAAGTTGCCTGTTTTTGAGAATAAAAAAAAATTAATAGCCATGGCTTATGATGATATATTGAGGTCTTATGAAGAGAAACAATCAGTTTGTGCAAGAAACTAAACATTATTTACAACACTATTACCTCAAATGGGGCAATCCGGATATTTTCCACAAACTGATTCTTTTGAACAGTTAGTTTCAATTAACTGGCTCAGTTCACTCGTTCTTTTATGTAACCTATACATAATTATATTATTAAAACACCCAATAATGATGTGAAACATGGATGTTTTACATCTCTAAAGCATATAGAGTGAATAAACTAGTCTTCATCAACTCACTTTTTTTAAACAAACCATTAGAAACCATAAAAAATCACTTATTAAAATGAATGAGTGACTTCCAGATGTCTAAAAGTGAGTTTTGATTGAGTAACCTGTAGATCTGTGCTGCTTGAGCCACGAACTGATTCAGTGATTCAGTCCAATCTGGTGAACTGATTCATTCAGTTTACTAAAAAGAACCAATTCAAAAAAGAATGATTAATTTAGCCCCTTTATTCAAGTAAAAGATCAGTGAATGAATTAATTCATCATAGGATCATATAAGCCAGTATTTTGGCTCATTTTGAGTCGGAGTGACTGTCAGATGTCCAAAAGTGAGTTTTGATTGAGTAACTTGTAGATCTGTGCTTCTCAAGCCACAAACTGATTCAATGATTCAGTCCGATCTAGTGAACTGATTCAAAGAACCAGTTTAATAGAACGATTAATTTGTGAACCAAACATCACTCCGACTGTTTACCTAAACTATACCTCAATATAACTTACCTCAATATATCGCCAGAAGCCACAAGCATTAATTGTGTTGCCTAATATGCTTTTTTATCTCAAAAAATGACAGCATTTGACTTGTATTTTATTAATTACCAAGGACCACGGTTTCAGCTAAAAATCTTCTTTACTGTTCTTTGAAGAAAAAAAAATCATGTTGGATGGCCTGAGGGTGAACTGTCACTTTAAGAACAAGAAAGCACATCCTAAATTAGTTCTGTACACTATTTTTTTTTTCTCATAAAATGAACATACAAGCATGTCTACCCCTAAAAAAATACACTAATAGACCTTAAAACATCAATTCTCTGAGTTACCTCAGGCAAACGGGGAAATCCAAATCTTTTCCACAAACGGATTATTTTGGACAGTTATTTTCAATGAACTGGTTGTATTCACACGTTCTTTTATGTAATCATCCAATGATGTAACATATACTCAATTATATTATTAAAGCACCCAGTAATGATGTGAAACATGGATGTTTACAAGTCTAAAGCATAAAATCTTCATCAGCTATTTTTTTTTACATAAACCACGAAAAACCATTAAAACTTTATTTTTGCCCCTTCAAGTGAATAAGTGGATCACTGAATTAATTAATTCATCATAGGATCATATCAAACAGTATTTTGGCTCATTTCGAGTCAGAATGACCCTCAGATTTCCAAAAACTGATCTGTGCCGTTAGAACCGCGAACTGATTCAGATGATTCAGTCTGATCTGGTAAACTGGTTCATTCAGTTCACTAAAAAGAACTGATTAAAAAAATAATGATTCATTTCGCCCCTTTATTCAAGTAAATGAGTGGATCACTGAATGAATTCATTCATAAGGATCATATAAGCCAGTATTTTGGCTAATTTTGAGTCGGAGTGACTGTCAGATGTCCAAAAGTGAGTTTTGATTGAGTAACTTGTAAATCTGTGCTGCTCAAGCCACAAACTGATTCAGATGATTCAGTCCAATCTGTTGAACTGATTCAATCAGTTCACTAAAAAGAACCAGTTTAACAGAATGATTAATTTGTGAACCAAACAACACTCCGGACTGTTTACCTAAACTATAGATTAATAATGTTCAGTTTCTTGCACAGACTGATTGTTTTGCTTCATAAGACCTTAATATATCGTCAGGAGCCACAAGGATTAATTTTTTTGTTGGCTGATATGCTTTTTTATTCTCAAAAATGGGCAGCCTTTGCCTTGCATTTTATGAATCATCAAGAAGCACGGTTTCACCTAAAAATCTTCTTAACTGTTCTATGATGAAAAAAATCATGTTGAATGGCCTGAGGGTGAACTGTCACTTTAAGAACAAGAAAGCACATCCTAAATGAGCTCTGTACACTATTTATTTTCTCATAAAGTGAACACACAAGCACGTCTACTAAAAAATACACCAAAACATTTTAAAACATCAATTCTCTGAGCTGCTTTCAGATTTTTCTATTGCTTTTGGCAAACAGCTTCATAGATTTTGTTACAGTGACGTCCTAATTGAGCTCAGACTGTTTAGTCAATACAATCCCACACAAACACGCTCCAAAAACGCCAATACTCAACAAGCTGACATGACAGTGTGCACAGTAAGCAGAACAGTTTACCTGTGTCACACGGCTCTGAAGAGGACGACACAATCTGACTTCAAACGGCAATAGCAGTGAGACAATCCCAGCTTTCCTTCCATGTCTCTATCTCGCAGTGTGAAGAGGGGCCGCTGGTGCCGTCTCCTCTCAGCCATGAGTATAAATGTGTGTGCTAGTCTGAATGAACAAAAGACTTACAGAAAGACTTCTATTTTTCACTGGGAGAAAGATGTGTGTGTGTGTGTGTGTGTGTGTGTGTGTGTGTGTGTGTGTGTGTGTGTGCGTGCGTTTGCTCGCAGCCAGAAAATACCCCCTTTTTCAACCTGGACATTTTGACTTGGAATTGTTTTGTTTACTCTCTGAGATGCCTTTAACCTTCATCTTGTAATCACAAAAGAGTCTGCAATTTAACACAGACAACCTAGAGTGAAAAGGCATTATAAGGATAAACTTTACACTTTGTGCTACTTGGATTTTCTTCTCTTTCTATTTTTTTTTTTAAAGCAAAAGGAAACTACATTTTGTAAAGTTCAAAACTAGTGCAAAACTCACGGCCACAATAGATTTTGTGGGTGGTTTTAACAAGCTAATGAGTGGGTGGTTGCTTACTTAGCTAAGTCAAAAACTGCAACTTTGTCTCTTTGGTGTAATATTTTGGTCTCTAGATATGGCTTGGTTAATATCACCATCAGTGTGAACTGATTGGACCAGGCAAGAAACACTGAAAATCACTTAGAAAAGTAACAGCAAAACTTTGTTTAACAAGCTGCACAATATAAACAATCATTAATGTCTTGAGCACAAACTTAGTGGAGTTTGTTCAAATCACTGACCCTACATATGAGCAATAATAATAGTGACGCTTGACTAAGCAAACACCACTAATGATTTAAAAAAAAAAAAAAAAAAAAAAAACACCCACTTAATGTTTACTGCAAAAAAATATTTTTTTTTAAAATACATGGCACTACCATGATACCATGGTACAGTCAAGGTATCAGATTATTAGATGTACCATAATATATGTGACACTTACAAACCACCAAACTGCATAGTAACAGTAAAAACTCAATCAGGGCACAATAACAACTGCATGGCAACACACTAAAACCCTTTAAAAAACACCATAGCAACCGCATAGCAACACACTAAAAAACCCATCAGGGCACTATAGCAACTGTATAGCAACACACCAAAACCCCTTAGAATGCCATAGCAACTGCATAGTAACACACAAAAACCTCTCAGATCACAATAGCAACTGCAAAGCAACACATCAAAACCCCTCAGAACGCCTTTACCAAATGCATATAAACACAACAAAACCCCTCAGGACACCATAGCAACCACATAGCAACACAATAAATAAAAACATCAGAACACCTTAGCAACTTCATAGCAACACACTAAACCCCCTATCATTCAGGACACCTTAGCAACTGCATAGCAAAACACTAAAACCCCTTAGAATGCCATAGCAACATGCTAAAAACAGGAAATCATTGCAACTGCATAGCAGCAAACTAAGCAACTGCACCATAACAACTGCATAGTAACACACCAAAACCCCTCAGAACGCCATACCAGATGCATAGAAACACACTAAAACCCCTCAGAACACCATAGCAACCACATAGCAACACACTAAAACCCCTTAGAACACTGTAGCAACTGCATAGCAACACACTAAAACCCCTATCATTCAGGACACCTTAGCAACTGCATAGCAAAACACTAAAACCCCTTAGGATGCCATAGCAACCACATAACAACAGACTAAAAACCCCATCAGAAAACTGTAGTAACTGCATAGTGACACACTAAAACCCCCTAGAACACCATAGCAACTGCATAGCAATACACTAAAATCCCTCCAAATGCCATAGCAACCACATAGTAACACACTAAAACCCCTTAGAATGCCATAGCACCACACACAAAATCCATCAGAACACCTTAGCAACTGCATAGTAACACACTAAAACCCCCTAGAACACCATAGCAACTGCATAGTAAAACCCTCAAAATGCCATAGCAACTGCATAGTAACACATTAAAACCCCTCAAAACACCATAGTAACTGCATAGTAACACACTAAACCACTCAAAAAACCATAGCAACCACACAGCAACACACTAAAAACCACATCAGTGCACTATAGCAACAGACTAAAAAACTCATCAGAGCACCTTAGCAATTGCATAGCGACACACTAAAACCCATAAGAATGCCATAGCAACTGCATAGTAACATCCTATCAGGGCACCATAGCAACCACATAGCAACACATTAAAAACCCCATCAGGACACTGTAGCAACTCCATAGCAACACACTAAAAACCCCATCAGGACACTGTAGCAACTGTATAGCAACACACTAAAAACCCCATCAGGACACTGTAGCAAATGCATAGCAACACACTAAAAACCCGTTCAGGTCACCATAGCAACTGCATGGCAACACACTAAAAACCGCAACAGGGCACCGTATAGCAACTGCATAGTAACACACTTAAAACCCTATCAGGACACTGTAGCAACTGCATAGCAACACAGTTCTTCAGAACACCACTGACACTGCATTGCAACACATTAAAAACCCCTCTGACCATCATAAGAACCACATAGCAACACCCTGGCAACCAACCACATTGCTCAAGCTTTATGTCATATTTTTTCATATGCAAACACCAGTCAGAAAATCTTCAGGAACTGTGAAAACATATTTTTCTGAAGTCACACTCAGATCTGGGTTAGGAAGGGTATCGTACAACACACACTCAGAGCTGCTGCTGTCCCGTGGTTTGTGATGTGATGTGATCGCCTTCAGGACATTAGCGCTTCAAGGAGTTGAATCAGACGATGACGCTGTTGGTGTCTGTGTCAGGACACCCACATGATCTCTCAAGACCACAAGAACACATCTTCAGGGTGAAGATGCACTGTCCTGGGGTTTCTGTAAACAACCCGTCCGTTCTACCGCTTAAGGATTATCTGCAAAGTTCAAAACAGCCCTTTGACCTGTAAGAAGGAGACATCACAAGTGAGATCTCTTTAAATGTGCTGTTTTATGTATTTTTAGACTGTACTAAAGCAAAATAATACCAAGTTTGCAGTATATTAATAGTATTTCGGCACTCCGGGTTGCCAGTTGGAGGAAAACTCAGCGTATTGCAGCCATGGAAGTCGGCAAATGAACTGGGTCAGAGATCACAGATTCTACCAGACCTAAAAGCCTCAGCATCCAACTAAAAAGCTCTATTAAAACACAGATACACTCAAATCACTCAATCTGGCAAACCCGTGGAAGCATCAAATTCTTGCTCATTTCATAGCTTTATACACAAACACTGATCAGTAAACAATGCCTCCAGCCAAACCTTAACACTACTTAAGATTTGAAGCTCAGCTTTATGTTATAGTTTATATTAATATGGAAAGTCATAGACATTAAAAGCCGTTCACACACTGAGGATTCATCTTTGTGAATTGGGACAAACTGCCATAGTTAAGACATTAAGCTTTCTTAAATAACTCATAATTTTCTTTCTCAGCCTGAATATGTTTTGTGTAATGTGAGATCACAGAAATGCAGCTTTTCCCAGAGGTTACTGCGTCTAACCTACATCATTATAGTAATTACACCAGCTCTTGTGTTTCCTGTCAGCCCCATGGACTCGGAAAGAAAACTATATGTTCGGAATAGTATACAGTACTACCATACTGCTCTTACATTTCTGTTGTATGCATAGTGTGTAAAGTGTTTAATTAAAAAAAAACATCTTTTATAAATCTTGACACATTAGAATTAGAAAATTGTTCAGTTGTATATTTTGGTTTAAAAATGTCTTAAAAAGATAAACATTGCATGCCTAAAAATATACACACTGTTCTTACTATTTTTGCAGTATGCATACTGTGCATAGTGTGTATTTTTTTCTAAAATGTTTACATAAATGTGCTCATCTTGAAAAATAAGGTGTTTAGTTTGCATTATCAACATACAGGATATATGCATACTATATACTGCACATGCTACTCTTACTATTTTTACAGCATGCGCAATGTGTAGTTTTTACTCAAATGTTTCTATACATTTTATTGCATGGCACCTTGGAAACATAAATTAGTCTTTTCAGTCTTAAAATAAACAATATATGCATACTATATACTATACACAGTACTATGTTTAGAATATAGTATGCAACCTCCCTACTCTTACAATTTTTGCAGTAAACACACTGTGTGCAATTTTTTTCTGAAATGCTTAAACTTTCTATTACTTTGTACATTGGAAATAAAAATAATTTGTTAACATTGTTAATAAAACAAAGTCTTAAAGATGGCAATGTTGCATGCATAAAGAATATATGCATACAAAATACATACAGTTTTTATTTATTTTGCAGTACGCATACTGTGTTTCTATAAATATATAGAAAAAGGTTTCTATAAATCTTCTGCTTTGTAAAAAAAGAGTATTTTAAATCAGAAAAAGCCTTGAAAAGATAAACTTTTCGTGCAGAATATACAGACTGTTCTTACTATTTTTGTAGTATGCAAAGTGTGCGTGTATTTCTTTAAATGTTTATGTTCTCATCTTGAAAAATAAGATGTTTAGTTTGCATTATCAGTAAAAAATGTATTTAAGATCATGCATAAAGGATATGCATACTATATACTGTACATACTATTTTTACAGTCTGGATACTGTACAACGTGTAGTTTTTACTAAAATGTTTCTATACATTTTATTGCATCTTGGAAATAAAAATTTGTCTTTTTAGCAAAAACAAAAAGTCTTAAAAAGATGCATGTAATTAACAGTATATGCATTCTATATACTGTACTAGGTTTGCAATAGTATACTACCTTACTACTCTTACTATATATACACATACAAATCTTTCTATTTCTACGTGCCTTGGAAATAAAAATAATTTGTTTGCATTCTTAATAAAACAAATCTTAAAAATATCAACTTTTCATGCATAAAGAATGTACATACTGTTCTTATAATTGTCAGCATGCATACTGTGCATGGTGTGTTTTTTCTAAATGTGCTTATCTTTAAAAAATAAAATGTCATTTTCAGTAAAAAAAAATGTCATGCATAAAGGATTTATGCATACTATATACTACTCTTGTTATTTGTACTGTATGCATACTTGTTACGACCCATTTAGGGACCAACATAAGAGCCATTCTAAAACCAACAAATACAACAGTGGCCAGGGCAAAAAGTTAAAAGTTTTATTGTAAAAGTAAGAGAATATGACCAAAACAGAAAACAAAAGGAAATGCACTTGAACTTAAATCATAAATAAGGATTGGTGCGCTAACTCATTTAAAATGCAACTTACTGAAGAGTTAAGAAAACCACAAAAGTTTTCCGGGTCAGCTCACTTACCTATGCTTCTTATGTACTC
>NC_133382.1:37599617-37623649 GCF_049309525.1 Garra rufa
CAGTGTGCTCACAATTAACATAATACATTAAAATAATATGATAAGACACACCAATTTGCGATATCAAGCAGCAAAATGATTTGTACCGCTAAAAATAGCTGGATGCCTATAAGACCGGAAGCCAGACCCATAAAATATACAAACGGCCGCGCCCGCTCTTATATATAAAATATAAATAAAAGTGACAACCTCATAGATTGTGACATCTTGCCCCGTTAGGTCAACATATGTTGACCTGAACTTTTTTTTATCAAGATAACCCTGTAACCCAGGCAAGGACTGTCTGTTAAGCCTTCACATGTTTTGGTTGTTAAAAATGTTAATGAACATTGTTATAAACTGTTATCGCCGTGTCTGCTCTTTCACACTCATTCAAAATCAGAGTCGTAAGACACACACACACACACACACACACACACACACACACACACACACACACACACACACACAAACCGTTGCATGGGTTTATATGGCTCTTGCGCTCGTGGAGAGCTGATGTGTGGCGCGCGCGTCCAAACGCTCTGAGAGTCTCTCACATTTCAGGAAGTGTCGGAAGTCTTCAGCTGCTGTCCGTCTACGGTCGCCGCTCTATATTATGGTCGTGCAGCCGTGATCCGCGTGGTTCGTCCGTGTGGATCTCCGGTCCGGCACCATGTCCACCCGGTACAGCCCGAAGCGTGCGCTCCTCCTGCCCGCGGTCTGCGCGCATGTTGTGTCCGTGCTGACTGTCTGCTGCGCCGGGAGCATGTTTACAGCCGGTAAGAGCAAATTTACTACAACTGCTTTGTGCACTTACAACTTTCACATGACTCTGTGGCTGGGGCTCAAAACACAGTATGCTTGCTGCTTAGTCAACAGCGCTTTTGGACATCATGGGAACGCAAGTAAACAGGCACAGATGTTTATTTAAAACGCGGTTTTACCTGGTCTGACCCTGGTCTTAAACCTGGATGTTTTGATTTTGATTGATAATTTAGATGAAGTAGATTGGATTTAGGTTGCCTGGCATAAAACACAACACTTTGTTTTTTAGGATCAGATTGAGTCTCTTATTCTTAGAGAAGCACAGCTGATGAATTTTGAACACTTTGTATGAAGAACATGCTCTAATGTTTCTCTCAGTTTTAGGGCATATTTAGGGCTTTATTAATAGAGGTGTTAATAGGACATTTGTGACCCTGGACCACAAAACCAGTTTTAAGTAACACCGGTAGCCTATATTTGTAGCAATAGCCAAAAATACATTGTATGGGTCAAAATGATCGATTTTATGCCAAACATTTATTAGGATATTAAGTAAAGATCATGTTGCATGAATATATTTTGTACATTTTTTCTACCCTACATATATCAAAACTTCATTTTTGATTAGTATTATGCATTGCTAATAACTTCATTTGTACAACTTTAAAGGCTATTTTCTCAATATTTAGATTTTTTGCACCCTCAGATTCCAGATCTTAGCCAAATATTGTCCTATCCTAACAAACCATACATCAGTGGGAAGCTTATTTATTATGATGTTTAAAAAATTGACCCTAATGACTGGTTTTGTGGTCCAGGGTCACACATGTGGTTTGCTGGTGGTTTTTATTGTCATAATTTTGTTTGTCAATACACTTTTTAGCCACCAGATGACGATTATTATTGTTGATTGTAGTGATTTCATGGCATATACAGCTGAATCTGAAGGAATCTCACAAAACCTGATGAAGTCATAAACCAAAGTATAATTTTTTTCTTTCTTCGTATTATTATTTTTTTGGACCAATGAGATTGATTGATCTGGATTTTGAAACCCAGGACAAAATTAAGCATTAATTTGTTCATTTCATTATTTTGAGGACCCGTTTGATTGATTGCATTGCTTGCATTATTTTTATGACAATTTTGCAAATTTCAGCCTTACATTTATTTTCACTACAACAATGCAAACAATCATTTTTTTATTACTTTTAAAAAAAAAATTTGTATGCATCCATATCATGGTCCTGTTGTTGTACTAACATTTATTTATACTAATTTAAAAATAAAAAATCATTACAGAATAACGTGTCATATCTAATATCAATAAAATGACTCTTTTACAGTAATGAGATTAAATAATTACATAATACTTAATTACATAATAATTTTTTTTTTTTTTTTAATTGAGAAAATTGAAATAGAAGTTTTGGAAATTTGCCTAAGATACAACTTTTTAAAAAATCTGGAATCAGAGGATGCAAAAATTGGAAGTTGTCCAAATGAACTAATCAAAAATTAGGTTTTGATATATTTATAGTAGGATTTTTTTTTTTTAAATATCTTCATGGAACATGATCTTTACTTAATATCCTAATGGTTTTTGGCATAAAAGGAAAATTGATCATATTGTTGGCTATCGCTACAAATATACCTGTGCTACCTACGACTGGTTTTGTACTCCAGGGTCACATTTTGGGATAAGATGACCTGGGTTTGTGTTTTTGTGGCATTCATCCATGTAGAGTTCGGATCGATTCAGTGTAATGCGAATAAACCTGACCAACTGAGTTGCAAAGGTCTCTCTCTCTTTCTCTCTCTCTCTGTGTCTCCAAACACATCATCATTTGTAAAGTGCTCTTAATTAACACCGAAAACAATCAGTCCCTCTTCGCCTCATGATGCTAGATGTATTTATTTGTGTGGCATGATGATTATGTTATTGTGTGCTCTGCTGAGGTAATTGCATGTAGATAATCATTAATGGTTAAAAGCTCATTCATCACAGTCTCAGTAACTGATATGAAATGAGACGCCATAAGGGTTTGGTGGTGGACACAGCCGCAGTGATTATATGATGTGAGTGCTAATGAAACAAATCCGTGGCAGATTTGATAAATGACACGGCGTTACGGCGACATGGTGCTTGATCAGCCACAGATACTCTCATTAAATCACAGCGCTTATACAAAGCAGGTGTAATGGAGGGAGGAGTATAACTGTCATAGTTTACAGTAAAATTTGTTAACATCACATTGGATCCTCTCCAGTGAATGGGTGCCATCAGAATGAGAGTTCAAACAGCTGATAAAAACATCACAATAGTCCGCAAGTAATCCACACAACTCCAGTCCATCAGTTAACATCTTGAGAAGCCAAAAGCTGTGTGTTTGTAAGAAACAAATCCATCATTAAGCAGCGATGAAAGGGCACTCGCACCCGTGCTCAACGCCGACCGGTGGCTTTAGGAAAACAAACGGTGGGCAGTATGCTTTTAATAGAGTAAATATAGGAGGAATATGTCAAAGTCATTTATATGTGCCAAACATCCTGCTGCCAGCTGGTGGCACTATGCCAATAACTGATTATTGGCATGTAGACGTGTTCAGGCCAGCACTTTTATTAAACATATGAAGTCTGGCACAGATTGAACTTAGTATGTTTGAGTTAGTGTAAGTTATGACATATCCTGCTGTCAACAGGTGGTGTTATGATTATAACTGAATATTGGCCTTTAGGTGTCTTCAGGCATGGACTCTTACCAAACCTGTGAAATTTGGTGCAGATCGGGCATTGCATGTTTAAGTTAGTGTAAAACAAGTCATTTTCTATTGCCAGCAGGTGGCGCTATGATTATGACAGAATATTGGCCTTCAGATGTGTTCAGGCCTCTTGTGCTCAGGACTCTTATCGAACATGTGAGGTTTGAGGCAGATTGAATATTTTATGGCTGAGTTACAACAACTTCTATTTCCATGGCGAAACATAGAAATTTGTCAGGCCGCCTTTAACGAAAACTCAAGATCTTTGCAATTTAACATCGCTAAGGCCTTTAGATTAGACTGACCAATTTTGGTGTTGATCTGTATAAATCTCTAGGAGGGGTTTGTTACAGCGTAAAGCATATCACTTCCTGTTGCCAGTAGGTGGCGCTATGACTATAACTGAATATGGGCATGTAGATGTCTTCAGGTCAGGAGTTTTATTACACATGTGAAGTCTGGGGCAGAGTTATTGCAACTTCCTGTTTCATAGCCAAACATCGAAACCTGTCAGGTCGCCACGACACACCCTCCAACAAAAAATCTCTGTATCTTCACAATTTAACGTCACATGGGCCTTGAGATTAGACTAACTAACTTTGGTGTTGATCTGAGTAAATCTCTAGTAGGAGTATGTTCAAGTACAATGCCTGAAAATGGCAAAAATTACTCAAAATTTGTTGAGAAAATTAAAAATAACCGACTTTCTGTTGGGTTTTGGATTTTGCTCCAAGAGACTTTTTTGTAGGCATTGGTGTGTTACATGTTTGTTTCTATTTTCGTGCATGTACGTGAAGCGTAGCTCAAAGCGCACACCACTGAACGTGTAAAGGTGGCGCTATCGAGCCATTTTGCCACACACACTTCTGAAACCCAAACCAGACGTAAATTTTTGCCAGTTTTACAGTTTTACGAGTTTTCGAGCATGTTTAGACCCTCAAAAATCCGATTCATAAGGCATTTTAACAAAAAAAAAAATACTGTTTTAGTCTTTTTAATTCAAAATTGATTGTTTATTTAAAGTGTTTGTAAACCAAGAGCTCAAGCACTGCTCCAATCGATTCGATAAGAACTCAAGAATGATTCATGATTGTTTGATTCGTTAAAAAGAACAGTCTTGTAGTCATTTGTGAGTCATTAAAGGGAGACATGGTGGCAGAGGAACCCGGAAAGATGAGCGTGGAAAGATGTGAGGTGGAAGTCAAGAGAAAGAACAGAGAGGAAGACACGAGGAAGAGAGACGAACCCATCACAGTGGGGCGTAAAACCAGAAACCGTTGATGTGACAACAAGGTTACGGAGACACGCAATCAAAGCAGTGCCAATACCCAACATGTTTTTGAGAGAGGATGTCGACTACTGCGTGTGAACACTGTCCCCGAGTCTGCTACAAACGCTCCCGTTCCCTCCAGACGCAGCGTGTGGGAAAACCAGAGAGTTCATTGCCACTTCTGTGAGTGTGCTGGCATGTTTGAAGTTAGAGTTCAGCAGAAGATCAAAACTCTCATCATTTGCTCACCCTCGTGTCATTACAAATGTGCCTGGTTTTCTTTCTTCTGTGGAACACAAAAGGAGGTGTTTCGCAAAATGTCCAGATGTTGTAATGGGTTGTCAAGCTCAAAAATCAGAGAAATATTCTAGAAGTATTCCCAATTACATATACTATCATTAAAAAGTTAGAGAAATGTATACTTTTATGCAGCACAGATGCATTAAGTTGATCAAAAGTGACAGTAAAGACATGTTTTCAACTATTTTTAACATTGATAGTGATCAGAAATATTTCTTGAGCAGCAAATCAGCATATTGGAACGATTTCTGAAGGATCATGTGTAAATTCAGCTGTGCATCACAGGAATAAATTACCTATTTACTGTATCAGTGCAGCCTTGGTGAGCAGAACTTTCAAAACCTTCTTAATTGATAGTGTGTGCAGTTTTCCAAGAAAGTCTTTTAAAGTCGAATGATTGAAAATTTGAGCTGTTATTTAATGAAAATCTTCCATGTAGCGCTGAAATCACAGTCACAGTTTTAAATGCATCATGTTGAAAAACCAGTTCCGATCTAAAACAAAAATTCACTAACCCGCTCTCAAATTCCAATCTAAATCAAATGATCCACGCTGTGAAGTTCCGACCTAAATCAAATGATCCGCGCTGATCTAAAAAAAAAGATTCACAAGCCCTCTCCGAAGTCGATCTTAATCAAATTATTCGCAATCCGTACTCCGAAGTTCCGATCTAAATCAAATGATTTGCGATCCACGCTTCGACGTTCCGATCAAAAGCAAAAGATTCATGAAGCCACTTTGAAGTTCCAAATCAGCACAAGATTCATGAACCCATTCTAAAGTTCCAATCTAAATCAAATGATTCACTAACCTGCTCTGAAATTCCGATCTAAATCAAATGATTTGCGATCCACGCAACAAAGTTCTGATCTAAATCAAAAGATCCACGCAACAAAGTTCCGATCTAAAGCAAAAGATTCACAAACCCACTCCGAAATTCCAATCTAAATCAATGATTTCAGATCAGGATTCGGGGTGCTGATCGCTAGTCATCTGACATGGATCAGAACTTTGCGTATTGCAAATCACTTGATTTTGAACAGCATTTCAAACCATGTTATGTGAATCATTTGAATTAAATTTGGGACTTTATATTTGAATGATTTGAATCATTCAATTCACGAATACATGTTCCGATCTAAGTCAAATGATTTGCAATACATGCTCCAAAATCCTGATCTAAAACAATTGATTCACGATCTAATTGGAGCGCTTTAAAACGGTGATCGAAATGAAAAAATTAATGCATCTTTTAATTTGATCTGGTTTTTGCTAGTGAATCGCTTGAAATGAATGATCAAAGTCAAGAGTTTGAATCAGTCCAGTGTAAATGACTCAATTGATTTGATTCATCTGTTTCTCCTTTCAAGGCTTTTCCAGGCCAAAGTCAAATTCAAGTACTTCAAGCACTAGTATGAATCTTGTTCATTGCATGGGCAACAAAGTTTCACAGAAGAAAGAAAATCTATTTTTGGCTGATCTGTACCTTTAAGATTCTCATGCAATCACTTGCTCTGGAGAAGAAACAGCAACTCGTCTTCCCACAATTCCCCCCTGGTGTGAAACACTCCACGTCTGTGACAGGAAGTGGTTACCTGGCTGCCGTCGTTAAAGGCTAATGAGTGCGTTTATCAGAACAGGTGCCTCCCCGCGGTCTCACGAGGGCCGAATGCATCCGCGCGGCTGTTTTCCGAGTCCAGCATGTGGTCCTGCATAAAGGCCGCTGGAGGCGGAAAATGACTGGAAATCCTTAATAGCGTGAATTTATGAGCAGGCGTCTGCAGAGATTGTTCGCTTTATGGGTACGATCGGCTGTTAAATGCATGAGGGTCGCGGAGATGCCGTTCAGAAGCATCTGTTATTTTGCGTTATTAAAGTTAACAGGAAATCTAAAGTGACCCTATTTGCTTCCTTTATGCTTATTTCTAGTCTTGTTGTGTATGATTCATCAGTGCTTATTATTCGTTGTCAACCAATATGTTGTTTATTTTTTGATAACCAATGTAGATGCTGATATTTAGAGAGCAGAGAAGCCAGTGGCTGATTTAATTGAGATTTGGATTATATTTGGTCATTTTGGGTTTGTGGTGAAGTTTAGACAATGATTTTTAAACATTCATTCCCGTTTGGTTTCGTTTTGATGTAAAAACGTCCACTTTTTACTTTCCCGATAAAGAAAATACTTAATTTTTCATTTAATATAATTTCAAATCAGAAAAAACACTACCATTCAGAAGGTTTGAGATTAGTAAGATTTTATTTTGAATGAAATTGATACTTTTATTCAGCAAATATGGATTAAATTAATCAAAAGTGACAGTAAGACATAATTACATCCATATATGTTTTATTCATCAAAGAACCCTAAAAAACCACTGTTTCCACAAACATATGAATCAGCACAACTGTTTTCATTATTAATAATAATTAGAAATGCTTCTTGAGCAGCAAATCAGCATATTTGAATGATTTCTGAAGGATCTTGCACTGAGGACTGGAGTAATAATGCTGAAAATGCATCATAGAAATAAATTACATTTGAACATATATTCAAATAAAAATAGGTATTTTAAATTGTAATAATATTTCACAATTTTTATGTATTTTACTGTATTTTTTATCAAATAAATGCAGTCTTGGTGAGCATAAAGACAAAAATGTTAAAAAATCTTACCAACCAAAATATTGAGCAGTAGTGTATGTGCTATTATGGAGGTAAAATGGGTAAAACTGGTATTTTATGTTGATTTTAAAAGGCTTTTGATGTGTTACAGGTCCTGTAGATTTTAGTTTTTTGGCTGTAAGTGTCATCTGGATAATTATTTTGTGGGTAAACTGTCTCTTTAAGAGTGTATGGCATGTTAAACCTGATTCGCACCTGAAACCATGTTTAAAACTGAAGTTTTTGAAGTTAAAGAAGTATTTTAAGTTAAAAAGTATTTGGAATTTGGGAAAAAACAATGCAAACTATCCAAACTGACTTTTATTGCATTCAAGGTTTGCATTTAATCAGTTCAGGCATTACCTGGGAATCGAACCCATGACCTTGGTGTTGCAAGCGGCATGACTGAGCTACAGGAATGCCATTTGATTACATAAGTGAATTTAATGTACAAAACAATAGACTTTAAAATGGTTAAAACAGGTATGTTATGGTGATTTTAAAGGTTTTTGATGTGTTATAGATCCTTTAGATTGTTTTTGGCTATGAGTATCGTCTGGATCTTTATTTTTTGGCTGAACTGTCCCTTTAAGAGTGTAAGTAATGTCAAACCTTTAAAACAGAAGTTTAGAATTTGAAAAAAAAAAAAAAAAAAACTATGCAAACTATCCAAACTGACTTTTATTGCATCCAAGGTTTGCATTTAATCAGTTCAGGCATTACCTGGGAATCGAACCCATGACCTTGGTGTTACAAGCAGCATGACTGAGCTACAGGAATGTCATTTGATTTCTTTAATTAATTTAATGTACAAAACAGTAGACTTTAAAATGGTTAAAACTGGTATTTTATGTTGATTTTAAAAGTTTTTGATGTGTTATAGGTCCTTCAGATTGTTTTTAGGCTATAAGTATCATCTGAATCTTTATTTTTGGGTGAACTGTTTCTTTAAGAGTGTATGGCATGTCAAATATTTAAAACAGAAGTTTTTGTAGTTAAAGAAGTATTTGGAATTTGGAAAAAAAAAAAACTATGCAAACTATCCAAACTGATTTTTATTGCATTTAAATTTTGCATTTAATCAGTTCATGCATTACCTGGAAATCGAACCCATGACCTTGGTGTTGCAAGCGGCATGACTGAGCTACAGGAATGCCATTTGATTACATAAATTAATTTAATGTACAAAACAAAAGACATTAAAATAAGTAAAACTGGTATTTTATGTTAAGTTTTTTGATGTGTTATAAGTACTTTAGATTGTTATATAAGTATCATCTGGATTATAATATTTGGTTGAACTGTCCCTTTAAGACTGTATGGCATGTCAAACCTCTAAAACAGAAGTTTTTAAAGTTAAAGAAGTATTTGAAGTTAAAAAGTATTTGGGAAAAAATATGCAAACTATCCAAACTGACTTTTATTGCATTCAAGGTTTGCATTTAATCAGTTCATACATCACCTGGGAATCGAACCCATGACCTTGGTGTTGCAAGCAGCATGTCTGAGCTAAAGGAATGCCATTTGATTACATTAATGAATTTAATGTACAAAACAATAGACATTAAATAGGTAAAACTGGTATTTTATGTTGATTTTAAAAGTTTTTGATGTGTTCTAGGTCCTTCAGATTGTTTTTTGGCTATACGTATCATCTGGAGCTTTATTTTTTGGGTGAACTGTCCCTTTAAGAGTGTATTGCATGTCAAATTATTACCTGGATTACCTGGGAATCGAACCCATGACCTTGGTGTTGCATAAATTAATTTAATGTACAAAACAATAGACTTTAAAATGGGTAAAACTGGTATTTTATGGTGATTTTAAAGGTTTTTGATGTGTTATAGATTGTTTTTTGGCTATAAGGATCATCTGAATCTTTATTTTTTGACTGAACTGTCCCTTTAAGAGTGTATGGCATGTCAAACCTTTAAAGCAGAAGTTTTTGTGCATCTAAGCTTCTCTAGACTTTTCATTCAGTAAAAAAATCTGATTTGATATATGGAAAATCCACTTTCTTTCAAAATGCATTCTGAATCATTTCATGTAGTTTAACATTTGTTCTGTCCCCTCGTGTCTTATTATAAAAATGACATTTTCAGGCATATAGTACGGTAACGGTCCGAGCGCTTGCTGGATCGCGGCAGAGCTGAAAACAGCTGAATGGGATTGAGTATCTGCTGGTGAATGCATGACGGCCAGAAGGAGTTTCAGGCAATCCGGCAGCTGTTCATACGCCACTGGACCGTTGAGAGAAAGAGAAAGCAAGAGACACCCTGGAAAAACAGAGCGTTGAGGGTGTGGGGGGTTAATGAAAGACAGACGGAGAGGAGAGGAGAGAGACAGATCCCGCACAGTGACAGACAGTTGCACGCATGTAGGTTAAACACTGCAGAGGGCGTCTGCACGCATGGGAGAGAAAGAGAGCGAGCAAACGTTTAAACTCATCTGACCCCATCCAGAACCTTTCACCCTCTCAATATGAAGGGCAGAGGCGATTATGTTCTCAATAAAGCTCAACAGCGGCCGCCCACCTCTTCAGCAGCCCTGCTTTTCTCATTCATCTTCCCCACAGGGAATTCAAAGACTTGAAGCAAACCAGATTTGAGATGAATCACCATATTTCATCTGCTAAATGAATAAGTGTAGATGCTCATACTTGGATTTGAAGTTAAAACGTATTTGGAATTTGCATTGCATTGAAGGTTTGCATTTAATCAGTTCATGCATTATTTTTGGAATCAAACCCATGACTTTGGTGTTGCAAGCATCATGATTGAGACATAAATGTACAAAACAATAGACATTAGGCCACTAATTATGAGATTAATATTGTAATATATGGGTTAAATATACATAATAAATATAATTAATATAATACATAAATATACATTTTTCCCTAATTTACAGAAGACACCCCCTAAAATGTCATTCAGTGTAACTCTTGTCAGGCATATTTACAACAAAAAACAATTTATGACATATAAAAAGACGAATTACGTTCACCCCAAATACTAATTAGTTGTAATTCTACATTTTTTTTAAAAAATTTGCCACGTTTTGCTCATTAGAATTTTTTACTCATTTAAAACGCAATAAAATTTAATATGCTCTCTTATTTGTTTATATTTTTAATATGTACAAGTCAGAATAAGCATGTTGTTTGAATTTTTACATATATATTGTGTTACACTGAATGACAATGTAACATTATTTGAATCCTTGAAAGTAGACACTTTACTTACACTTAATGTGCTTTCTATGGACGTATCACTTTTGTAAATTTCTTTTGATGTGGACATCTTAATGTCTTTAACCAAGTAATTTGGGATTGTGGCTCATAGGATTGGAAATCTGGTAATTAGTAGTTAAGCATTATTTTGTAGAAATTAAGATGAAATCATGTTGGTTTGTGGGTTTATTCACATTGTGTTGTTGTCGATGCTATTAATTTACTTTAATTTACTTTAAAAATGCTGTATTTGTGGAGAAAATGAATGTGAATTTGACCTTTTGCTTGTTTTTTCTGCCTGAAGCTCGAACGAGTGTTTCTGTGGGATCTTTCAAGAAGTAATTATGAATATTTTTGAACTGACTCTTGGTTTTAATTATAAATGTTCAAGGTGGCGTGCTTCAAAGAAGCATTATAAAGTCAGATTTCTGGAAAGTCATTTTTTCCCCCCACTTGTAAGTGGAGAGTCAGCATGAAATCATAACAGATCTTATTTACCTTCTTCCAAATGCATTTATTTATTTATTTTTTGTTTATCGGTGCAAATTATTTTGAATATAAAAATAATACTTTAACTTTTGATTTGTGCTCTTTTGATCTTATTATATTATTATATTACTATTATTACTATGGTAGATTTCAAGTTTTAGAAAGCTGAATAAAAGTCAGTGTCAAATTCTGTAAATGTAATTTATCAATGTATGTGTTTTTTTTAGATTATTATTAAACCAAAATATTAAACTATATTATAGTGTAAAATAAAAAAATATGAATTAATATAATGAATAAATAAAAGTAATTTTATAGCACAACAATACTACTGTTTATTTTAACAACAACAGTAATATAATAAAAAATAATAATACAATTATTATAATAAAATAATAATAATATAATAATTATTATAAATAAAAATAACAATGTTTCTGTTTATTTTAATAACAGCAACAACAATATTATAAATATAATAATAACTAATAATAGTAATAATAATAATTTTATTATTAATAAATAATAATGATTATTATTATGGTAGATTTCAAGTTTTAGAAATCAGAACAATCATTTTCTAAATTCTTTAAATATAATTGGTATGTTTTTTTATTAAGATTATTATTAAATCAAAATAAACTATTATTGTAGTGTAAAAACTCAAATAGACAACAGAGCAAATGGCAAATAAATTCTTAATAATGTGCTTGTTGGCAAGTTTCGCAGATGAACGCAGCTAAATACAGCTAAGCGCGGCTATATGCGACTAAAGTAAACATTACAGCTCGTAATCCCTCAGCAGAGAGGGGCGGGGCGAACAGAGCTCATTTGCATTTAAAGGGCCCATGCGATAAAATGAGCTGATATTTTGCAGAGCTGATTTTGACAAGTTAAAAGGGTATTTTTTTACACTACTATTGAAAATCAAAATAAACTATTATTGTAGTTTAAAAACTTAAATATTTAATAAAAAATTATTACAAATAATTATATAGCGCAACAATTCTACAGTTTATTTTTAACAACAGCAACAACAATAATATAATAATAATAATTTTAATAAAAATAATAATAATTATTATTATGGTAGATTAGTATTATGAAAAAATAAAAAAATATTCATAGCACAACAATACTACTGTTTATTTTAACAACAGCAATAATATAAATATATTTAATAATAATGATAATGCACATTTAAAACAGAATGTAAAACAACAGCAAATTTAGTCATGTTTCATTTTTCAGTCTCTGAACCCTACGTTGAACCCCCAGTTTTACAGCACTATTAACACATCATTAAAAAACTTCCTTAAAGGTGTGAAGACTCTTCAGATCACGCTGACCCTTAGCAGCCTATAAGTGTCCATTTGGCTCCATTATATGCTCCACTTCCATTTCTCAACTCAACAACTGTTAGTGCTGCAGTAAACATTTTGTTGCGTTTCATTCCAGATTTTTCTAGTTTGAGTTTCAAGATGTTGCTGTGGTGCCCTTGATGTGGGGAATCAAGGCCTGTGATGTGATGAATCATGTAGTTTGTGCGTGTTCACCCTTCATTAGAGACCCTCTCTGGGATTAAACGCCTTCATACCACGTCTGCCGCATTTTGAAGGAGGATGGGTCTCATCTGCCACATCACACACCTGAGCGGAGCCTTCGGCCTTCGGCATGGCTAATTTCCCCTGGCTTCCTGGAGCCGTCCGTGAGGATGTGTCTGGAATCACAGATCATTGGGTCCTGTGATTCCGAGGTTCAGGTGGTCTCAGGGGGTCTTCATGCACGAGCGGAGCTCACGGCGTACACAGGAGTGACCGTAGAGCCGGTGCGGGTGATCCATCACGGACTGAGAGTGAGCTTTATCCAGTGCATAACCAATCTGTCATGTGTGGCCTTCAACATCTTTAGTGGAGCAGTTGCACAGCAGGGACATCGTAATGTACTACAGACATCTGAAATCACATTTTCTGGCTTTTAGTCCATGTGTTTAAGGCTAATATACTACTGCACTCTTAAAGGGGTCACCGGATGCAAATTAACTTTTACATGTTGTTTGAACAACCTACAATGATAAAAATCCACCCAGTGGTATTTTTAATCTTTAAAAGTAATATCCCCTTTTTAAAATCAGGTCATTCTCAGCTTCTTGTCGGTGTGATGACACAGTTGATTGACATGAGCACCTTACCTTAGACCCGCCCTCACCGAGCTGAAACAGTCTGACTCCGATCGCCATTGTGTGACTCAGGTGCAGAGGAAGACTCTAATTGAGCGATTGAGGTGTTCTGTTGTTAGATGTAATAATGAACATAGCAGTAGTCATTTACTACCGACATCTGAACTACTGAAGATGCAGAGGATTAACGTTACTTTCATTTTTGAAAGGAAAGCGCCGATCCCGATCTACATATGCGTCTGTTTGTGTGAATCATTCGTGATGCAGCTTCACCCACAGCAGAAGTGAGTATAAGGGTTTTTTATGCATCTTTGCAAATGGCAAATAAATTCTTAATAATGTGCTTGTTGGCAAGTTTCGCCGATAAACGCAGCTAAATGCAGCTAAGCGCGGCTAAATGCGGCTAAAGTAAACATTACAGCTCGTAATCCCTCAGCAGAGAGGGGCGGGGCGAACAGAGCTCATTTGCATTTAAAGGGCCCATGCGATAAATGAGCTGATATTTTGCAGAGCTGATTTTGACAAGTTAAAAGGGTGTTTTTTTACACTACTATTGAGTATTTTTAACCAAAGTATATTAGAGACTTTTCATTAAGACACTAAAGAATCATATGAACTTGTGGAAAATGGGCATCCGATGACTCCTTTAAGAAAGGCCATTTGCAAAATGCATAAAAAAACCTTATACTCACTTCTGCTGTGGGTGAAGCTGTATCAGGAACGATTTGCACGAACATTGAGACGCATATTTAGATGGGAATTGGCGCTTTCATTTAAAAAAAGAAAGTAACGTTAAACCAGATTTCGGGAGTAAATGATGATGTTCATTATTACACTGCAAAAAATGCTTTTCTTAATCAGATTTTTTTGTCTTGTTTCCAGACAAAATATCTATAAATGATTTAGTCAAGAAGGATTTTCTAGACAAGTAAAAATGATCTTCCTGTTTTCAGAAAAAAACAAGTCAATATTAAGTGCGTTTTTACTTGAAACAAGAAAAATAATCTGCCAATGGTGTAAGAAAAATAATCTTGTTTTCTGTTTAAAAATAAGATTTTTTTGTGCTTACCCCATTGGCAGATTATTATTTTTACTCGTTTAGAAAATCCTTCTTGATTTAAGAATTTTGGCTGAAAACAAGACAAAAAAAATCTAAGTAAGAAGAGCATTTTTTGCAGTGTACATCCAACAACAGAACACCTCAATCGCTCAGTGGGAGACATTCTTGTCTTCCTCTGCACCTGAGTCACACAATGGTGATCGGAGTCAGACTGTTTCAGCTCGGTGAGGGCGGGTCTAAGGTAAGGCGCTCATGTCAATCAACTATCGTGGGAGGGGCCTCTGTCTGTGTGTCGTCACACCCGCAAGAAGCTGAGAATAACCTGATTTTAAAAAGGGGATATTACTTTTAAAGATTAAAAAAATACCACTGGGTGGATTTTTATCATTGTAGGGTGGTTGTGTACACAAACTGCCAACACACATTAATGTTCAAACAACATGTAAAAGTGACTTTTGCATCCTATGACCCCTTTAAAAGCAGGACATACATGCTCACAATGCTGCATTGCTGGTTTTCTGTGATATGAAAAAATACAAGAACTTAACCTTACTGTTGAAAAGCAGAGAACATCAACAAGCATTAGTGCGTGGCATGTGGGTTCTGTATTTGTTTTTAAAAAGCAAATGGATGGTGTTGATTCTGTAGAGGTGATGTCATGAAATGTTTGAGCAGCAGAGCTGACCATGTGACCTGGCCTGGTCTAAAGGTCACGTGAGGTTCTCTGCGTGGTTCTGGCTTCTCTCAAATGGGCATATGCTGTTGGATCTGTGTGCCAAACGCAGGTGGCTCTGGAGCTGTCAGATGTCCAGCGAGCCCACTGGACCTCCTGCCAAAACCCCCCCTGATAAATTCTTCTGTGTATAGGCAGTTCTTAAAGGTAAAAATATGGTCCAGAAGGCTTTTTGAAAGGTATGTAGTTTAGTGATCCACCGATATATATACAGTTGAGGATATGCTTGATTCTTAATACTGTGTTGTTAGCTGAATGATCCACAGCTGTTTTTTTTTTTGTTTAGTGATAGTTGTTCATTGTCCCTTGTTTGTCCTGAACAGTTAAACTGCCTGCTGTTCTTCAGAAAAATCCTCCAGGTCCCACAAATTCTTTGGTTTTTCAGCAGTTTTGTGTATTTGAACCCTTTCCAATAATGACTGTATGATTTGAGATCCATCTTTTCACACTGAGAACAACTGAGGGATTCATATGCAACTATTACAGAAGGTTTAAACGTTCACTGATGCTCCAGAAGGAAAAACGATGCATTAAGAGCCAAGGGGTGAAAACTTTTGAACCGAATGAAGATGTGTACATTTTTCTTATTTTGCCTAAGTATATACTGCCCTTCAGAAGCTACAAAAGATGCATGTTTCCCAGAAGACAAAATAAGTTAAATTTACCCTGATCTTCAAATTCCAAAAGTTTTCTTTTTCTCTTAATGCATCGTGTTTCCTTCTGGAGCATCAGTGAGTGTTTGAACCTTCTGTAATAGTTGCATATGAGTCCCTCAGTTGTCCTCAGGATGAAAAGATGGATCTCAAAATCATACAGTCATTGTTGGAAAGGGTTCAAACATGCACAAATGCTGGAAAACCAAAGAATTTGTGGGACCTGAAGAATTTTTCTGAAGAACAGCAGGCAGTTTAACTGTTCAGGACAAATAAGCGACTCATGAACAACTACCACTAAGCAAAAACAAAACATGAAATTAAAAAAAATTCTTAAAAAATTGACAATTTATATATTTTTTAACCTCAAATTCTCGTCTTGTCCAACTCGTGTTTTCCGGTTCAAGGCAGTTAGGGTATGTCTAAAAACTCCCGTCTCATTTTCTTCTCCGACTTCCAAATCGTCCTACATCAACGACATCCAGTGTTTACAAAGTGAACATGCAAAGAAGATCAAACGCCCTACACAAAAAACATACCCTAACTGTCTTGAACAGGAATACACAGAGTTCAGGCAGAGCTAGACAAGATGAGAATTTGAGGTTAAAAAGTGTATAAATTGTCATTTTTTTTTAAGAAAATAACCAATCGTTTCGCTAAATAAGACCCTTCTTACTCGGCTAGGATCATTTAGAGCCTTTTGAAGCTGCATTTAAACTGCATTTTGGAAGTTCAAACTCGGGGGCACCATAGAAGTCCACTATATGGAGAAAATTCCTGAAATGTTTTCCTCAAAAAACAATTTCTTTAAGACTGAAGAAAGAAAGACATGAACATCTTGCATGACAAGGGGGTGAGTAAATTACCTGTAAATTTTTGTTCTGGAAGTGAACTTTTTCCTTTAAGTGTCCAGGAAGTCCATTTAGGATCTACGTATGGAAACTCTCAGCTGTGGATCCGTCATGGTGACATGGAGGCACAGCTGTGAACTTTTAACGGGACTGTGGAGGCCTGCTGTTTCTCTGCCTGTTGTCTGAGCATGTGGCACACATGTGAAACAGCTGGCATGTGCTATGATTACACACACACACACATGAATATCTAGCACACGTCACTCTCACACACTCAGGACAGGTTCTTGATAAGAAACTAAGAAACGATCAGGATCATAGACAACGGGCACAGAGGTCACTGAGCACCCAGCAGGGGGCGTCTCATTCACTACGTCCTGCCTGGGAGCATCAACATGTCCTGCTCAAAAGGAAAGTCTATAAAGACATGAGCTTTCTCTATTCTGTTCATTCTGATTTATTGGCACTTTTTATTTTGCTTGGTGCTGCACATTTCCAGAAGCTCTGAAGAGCATGTGGGAACTTATGTTTTCAAGTCTTGATGTGATAAAGGCTTCAGTTGGAACAGTAAAACGTATTTTTTATGTCTTGATGCCATTTTTCTTTAGAAAACATCTATATTCCGGTTTTTCAAAGATCTAAAAGCCATTTTTGCGTTAACAGATGCCAGTAGCAAATGCACAGATCTGAAGAACCTGTAATGTTACATCAAGGGCGTTTTAAGATCAACATGAAACATTTGCAACCTTCTTTACTTCTAATGCATTTCTGAGCGGAACAAGATATTCAATACGAAAAAATAGGACAGCACTTGATTTGTTTCATCAGGAATGCTGGGATTGTGAAAAGTGGATGTTGCGCACTAGAATTGAGCCTTGAGGGGCTTGAAAAGTTATGTTGATGAAAGATTATGAAGGCAGCATTTCTCTCTTTGAAATGATGTGCACTACTTTTGCACAATAAGACCAATAGTACCAGCTTTTTAAAAATGCTTTGTAAATCTCTCATGCTCTATGCTATTTTATGAGCACATCTGGAATTCAATATTTTTGTTTGCTTTTTGCCTTTAAGTTAGGAAAGGTTTTGATTAGTTGATCAGATCTCATGCACCTCCATTTTTAAGCATTAAAAAGCATTATTTGTGAGTAATTTTGCCAATATTATCATGGTTATGAAAGAAAATGGGATCAGTTTTGATTTCATGTTAATTATGATCCTCAAAACAAACAACAGGCAACCTTTGACTGCAAAAGATGGTTTTTAAGAAGAGCTGTTTTTGGTTTCTGATTGTCTCTCAGTTGAAGTAGACTATTATAAGAGTAAACAGAAATCACAGGTCCTGTAGGCTGATTTTTTTGTGTTTCTGTACAGGACCCTGATGTCACCAGCAGGACATCATTTGTGTGTTTGTTTAGTGTCGTCTTGCAGGCTGAGCTGTTTGAATTGGAGATTGGACAAAATAAACAGTCACTCCACAATCACAGTGAGGAAAGGGATAAAAATGATGTTCAGAGATGTTGTTGCAAAGTCAGCATCACTCTTACAGACCCTCGTGCTGAATGTTGAGATGTGAACAATCTGTTGCATTGGGCAATTTGGAGACAAGTTTAAAATGTTCAAGTTTGAGCGTTTATAAGCCTGATAGATAGATTTGGTAAAAAGAATCAATTCATAAGAGTCGTTTGTTTTTGAATCAGCTATTTCTGATTGTTCTGCCTTTTTTTTTTTTTTTTTGATTTGGTAAAAAGAATCAGTTCATAAGAGCCTTTGGCTTTTGAATCATCCAGAGCTGATTGCTCTGTATTTTTCTGATTTGGTAAAAAGAATCGTTTGTTTTTGAATTAGACAATGCAGACTGCTCTGTATTTTTCTAATCTGTAAAAAGAATCAGTTCATAAGAGACGTTTTTGAATCATCCAGTGCTGACTGCTCTATATTCTTTTGATTTGGTAAAAATAATCAATTAATAAGAGTCATTTGTTTTTGAATCAGTTAGTGCTGATTGCTCTGTTTTCTTTTGATTTTGTAAAAAGAATCAGTTCATAAGAGTCGTTTGTTTTTGAATCGGCTATTGCTGATTGCTCTGCTTTTTTTTTTTTTTTTTTGATTTGGTAAAAAGAATCAGTTCATAAGAGCTGTTTGCTTTTCAATCAGTCAGTGCTGACTTCTCTGTATTTTTTTATTTGGTAAACAGAATCAGTTTATAAGAGTAATTTTTGAATCAGATATTGCTGATTGTTCTGTATTTCCTTTTGATTCTGTAAAAAAAAATCAGTTCAAAAGAGTCATTTTGAATCAGCTATTGCTGAGTGTTCTGCTTTATTTGATTATGGAAAAAAGAATCAGTTCATAAGAGTCATTTGTTTTTGAATCAGCCAGTGATGACTGTTCTGTATTTTTTTTATTTCAGTAAAAAGAATCAGTTCATATGAGTTATTTGTTTTTGAATCAGCCAGTGCTGATTGCTCTGTATTTTTTGATTTGGTAAAAAGAGTCATTTTGAATCAGCTATTGCTGATTGTTCTGCCTTTTTTTTTTTTTTTTTGATTTGGTAAAAAGAATCAGTTCATAAGAGCCTTTGGCTTTTGAATCATCCAGTGCTGATTGCTCTGTATTTTTCTGATTTGGTAAAAAGAATCGGTTCATAAGAGACGTTTTTGAATCATCCAGTGCTGACTGCTCTATATTCTTTTGATTTGGTAAAAATAATCAATTAATAAGAGTCATTTGTTTTTGAATCAGTTAGTGCTGATTGCTCTGTTTTCTTTTGATTTTGTAAAAAGAATCAGTTCATAAGAGTCGTTTGTTTTTGAATCAGCTATTGCTGATTGCTCTGCTTTTTTTTTTTTTTTTTTTTTTTTGATTTGGAGTGTTCTGAGAATCCGTTCATAAGAGTCATTTGTTTTTTAATCAGCCAGTACTGATGGCTCTGCATAAGAATCACTTCATAAGAGTTGTTTGTTTTTGTATCAGCCAGTGCTAATTGCTCTGTATTTTTTTTCTGGTAAAAAGAATTGGTTCAAAAGAGGCATTTGCTTTTGAATCAGCCAGTGCTGAAAGCTCTGTATTTTTTTGATTTGGTAAAAATAATAAGTTCATAAGAGTTGCTTGTTTTTTTTAATTCAGCCAGTGATAATTGCTGTATATTTTTGATTGGGTTAAAATAATCAGTTCATAAGAGACGTTTTTGAATCATCCAGTGCTGGCTGCTCTATATTCTTTTGATTTGGTAAAAATAATCAATTAATAAGAGTCATTTGTTTTTGAATCAGTTAGTGCTGATTGCTCTGTTTTCTTTTGATTTTGTAAAAAGAATCAGTTCATAAGAGTCGTTTGTTTTTGAATCAGCTATTGCTGATTGCTCTGCTTTTTTTTTTTTTTTTTTTTTTTGATTTGGTAAAAAGAATCAGTTCATAAGAGCCGTTTGCTTTTCAATCAGTCAGTGCTGACTGCTCTGTATTTTTTTATTTGGTAAACAGAATCAGTTTATAAGAGTAATTTTTGAATCAGATATTGCTGATTGTTCTGTATTTCCTTTTGATTCTGTAAAAAAAAATCAGTTCAAAAGAGTCATTTTGAATCAGCTATTGCTGAGTGTTCTGCTTTATTTGATTATGGAAAAAAGAATCAGTTCATAAGAGTCATTTGTTTTTGAATCAGCCAGTGATGACTGTTCTGTATTTTTTTTATTTCAGTAAAAAGAATCAGTTCATATGAGTTATTTGTTTTTGAATCAGCCAGTGCTGATTGCTCTGTATTTTTTGATTTGGTAAAAAGAGTCATTTTGAATCAGCTATTCCTGAGTGTTCTGAGAATCCGTTCATAAGAGTCATTTGTTTTTTAATCAGCCAGTACTGATGGCTCTGCATAAGAATCACTTCATAAGAGTTGTTTGTTTTTGTATCAGCCAGTGCTAATTGCTCTGTATTTTTTTTCTGGTAAAAAGAATTGGTTCAAAAGAGGCATTTGCTTTTGAATCAGCCAGTGCTGAAAGCTCTGTATTTTTTTGATTTGGTAAAAATAATAAGTTCATAAGAGTTGCTTGTTTTTTTTAATTCAGCCAGTGATAATTGCTGTATATTTTTGATTGGGTTAAAATAATCAGTTCATAAGAGATGTTTTTGAATCATCCAGTGCTGGCTGCTCTATATTCTTTTGATTTGGTAAAAATAATCAATTAATAAGAGTCATTTGTTTTTGAATCAGTTAGTGCTGATTGCTCTGTTTTCTTTTGATTTTGTAAAAAGAATCAGTTCATAAGAGTCGTTTGTTTTTGAATCAGCTATTGCTGATTGCTCTGCTTTTTTTTTTTTTTTTTTTTTTTTGATTTGGTAAAAAGAATCAGTTCATAAGAGCCGTTTGCTTTTCAATCAGTCAGTGCTGACTGCTCTGTATTTTTTTATTTGGTAAACAGAATCAGTTTATAAGAGTAATTTTTGAATCAGATATTGCTGATTGTTCTGTATTTCCTTTTGATTCTGTAAAAAAAAATCAGTTCAAAAGAGTCATTTTGAATCAGCTATTGCTGAGTGTTCTGCTTTATTTGATTATGGAAAAAAGAATCAGTTCATAAGAGTCATTTGTTTTTGAATCAGCCAGTGATGACTGTTCTGTATTTTTTTTATTTCAGTAAAAAGAATCAGTTCATATGAGTTATTTGTTTTTGAATCAGCCAGTGCTGATTGCTCTGTATTTTTTGATTTGGTAAAAAGAGTCATTTTGAATCAGCTATTCCTGAGTGTTCTGAGAATCCGTTCATAAGAGTCATTTGTTTTTTAATCAGCCAGTACTGATGGCTCTGCATAAGAATCACTTCATAAGAGTTGTTTGTTTTTGTATCAGCCAGTGCTAATTGCTCTGTATTTTTTTTTCTGGTAAAAAGAATAGGTTCAAAAGAGGATTTGATTTGGTAAAAATAATAAGTTCATAAGAGTTGCTTGCTTTTTTAATTCAGCCAGTGATAATTGCTGTATATTTTTGATTGGGTTAAAATAATCAGTTGATAAGAATTGTTTGCTTTTTTTAATTCAGCCAGTGATAATTGCTCTATATTTTTTGATTGGGTTAAAATAATCAGTTCATAAGAGTTGTTTGCTTTTGAATCAACCAGTGCTAATTGCTCTGTTTTTCTGATTCAGTAAAAAGAATCAGTTCATAAAAGTCATTTGCTTTTGTATTACCCGTATTCATTTATTTATGGCAGTTCAGTAATTTGCTCTTTTAAAATCTCTTTCTCTCTCTCTCTTTTGAAAGTTGAAGCTCTGCTATATTCAACGTGTTTGTCTTCACCAAGGTCTCTTGTCTTGTAACATCTGTAGCCACAAACTTACATGAACTCGTTCAAAGAAGCTCGAGGCTCTTGGGGGGTATTTCAGTAAATCCCAGCGTGTTTTCACTGCAGAATCTCCTCCTTTGTCCCAACATGATGTGAGCAGCACCACTGATTACATTCATCTGTATCAGTGGATTATTTCATTATTCAGAATAAGCCGGACGTCAGCCTGCACTCACGGACCCGACCGACAATTTCCTGTTTTCTCCTGCAAGATGGAGGCAGTCCCGTCATTGGGTATTCCTCATCATCATCTGTCTCAGATTAACTTGAATTTGAAGTCTTCTGTCGTACATTTGTTTCCAATGTAGGGACAGTTTGTCGTGTGACTCTGGGATTTTCATGCTCTTGTTGAACGCTGGAAGCACAAAGCGTGTCTTTTCTCTCCTGCATCTTTGTCTCGCTCTCAATCTGGACAGCGGCCCGTGTTTTCTACACAGCGTCTGTTTGAGCTTTCTCCTGTTTTTCTCTTTGTTCGTGTGGAGAGTCATCAGCGTGTCGCCCGCGGCCGTGTTTTTCATATTTAATCAAATGCAGTACACCAGTGAGATGTGAACATGCTGAGTGGCTTTTTCACAGAGATGTTGTCAGTGAGCCGCAGGTGTTTTCAAAGACAATCATTAGTGGTTACCTGGGTATTTAGACTGCATGCTGCTAAACTACTCATTGTAATAGAGGACAGTGGAGCTTTCCTGGAAAGAGCAGCTAAAGTCATCATTTACTGGCTAGTTTATACCTGTCATGGATTAAATGCACATTTGTGAGTGAGAATCCCATCCTGCATCGGGTCTGAGACTGAGGTGGCTCTGCTGGTTCGTGTTGGTTTAGCTTGGTGCAGCTTCTCAAATTGGTCGACTACTAAGCGTGGATGGTATAATTAAATTTTTTTCGCTTGGTATGAGTAATTCTATATCAGCAACAGTGTATATAATCATGTATATAGTTATTATATAGTATCTTTGATGGAGGTTCTATTTAAAAAAAAAATCATTTAAAAAGCCATGCCTATTTTTGGATAATTCAATGAATTAAATACTTTTATACTACAGGGCCGTTGAATGCTTGAATCTGATTGGCTGGCGAACGAGGTGTGCATTATTTTCAGGGAAACGCTGAAATATTATTATATATTTTTATTATTATTTTATTGAAACTATTAAGTTGTAATGCATGTTTTGTATAATTCTTATAAATGAATACAACTTAAAATGAAATATACTTCACCTAAGTTTGTTTATTTATATAATTATTTTAGAATATCTAGTTTTTTTTTTTATTATAGGATCTCTCTTATATTAATGTTAATTAATTTCTTAATTAAGTTTCTCTTTTATTTGAAACATGTTGGACTCCAAAAGTCTGACATGCTCTTACAGATTATTCTGGTCAAGTAAGATAGTCCGGTTGGTTTAGTTTGCTCAAACTAGCACACTAGCAACTAAATAACAACATATGCTTGTGTTTGTTCAGCAGGAGGAGCGAGTAAAGACGCATCTGTCTGCTTTAGTTAAGGGAAAGACTCAGCTTTGAGTAAAATGGGACTTTTATCAGCGGTGGATGAAAGATGTGGTGCTCCATTTGCAATAAACAAAAAAAGACTTCATATTGTACAGGCTGTCACATCGAGGCCTTGTGTAAGATAGAAAACAGCCCGCTGGTTGTTCAGGAGTGTAGGGGGGCGTTTTCTCGCGCTGCACTGACGAGGCTTTAGAAGGGGTTTGTGGTTCTTATATTGAAGTGGTTGTGGGCCAAAAATTCATGATTA
>NC_133382.1:37624149-37677696 GCF_049309525.1 Garra rufa
TAAGTGCATCTATATAGAGATATTTAACAGTTTTGGATGGCGTTTCCCAGATCAAAGCAAAAAGCTGTCACTTATTCACACAAACCCCGTGTGTAAGTTTACCGCAGCACTTTAGATATTGAAAAAATAATTGATTCGATTTACATCTGGCGACGGCGTGTGATTTCTAGGCCACCGCTTCAAAGTTTTATACCTTTATTATTCAGTCATTTGCTCTCATAAATCCAGTACAAAACATCAGCCAATAAAGAACAAACACATATAACATCGGCGCTCCCAACCGCACGCTGGCTTTATTGACTTGACTGAAGATGTATAAATAACCGCACGGGTGAAGAGTGTAATAGCTCAAGTTTCTCGCTCGGCTTTATTGAACATGTAAATAAGCTCCCTCTATGGCAAGCCGTTTTAGCCTAAAATATATTAAGCGTTACTCGTCGTAATTGCATTTTTACTAGTAACAATTCAATTAGAGAGCTCTCTAAATCAATTTTTTCTAGTTACAATTACAATTAGAGAGCTCTCTAATTCAATTATTACTAGTAACAATTACAATTAGAGAGCTTTACAAATTAATTTTTACTAGTCATATGTCTCCATTGACTTCCATTTATTTTTAAATTACAAAGCTCTACAACTATGGCAAGCCATTTTAGCCTAAAATATAAAGTGTTACATGTCGTAATTGCATTTTTACTAGTAAGAATTGAATTAGAGAGCTCTATAATACAATTTTTACTAGTAACAATATTAATTAAAGAGCTCTCTAACTAAATTCTTACTAGTAACAATTCCAATTAGAGAGCTCTACAAATTAATTTTTACTAGTCATATGTTTCCATTGACTTCAATTTATTTATTTTTAATTACAGAGCTCTACAACATAATTTTTGCTAGTAGGAATTTCAAGAGAGCTCTCTAATTTAATTATTACTAGTAAAAATGCAATTACAGAGCTCTAGAATTCAATTTTAACTAGTAAAAATAACGCATGGTATATTTTAGGCTAAAATGGCTTGCCATACTACAACAGAATTTAATTTAAAGAGCTCTATAGTTAAATTTTTACTAGTAAAAACACATTAAAGATATGTTTAATTGCAGAGCTATGTAATCCAATTGAAGAGCTCTCTAAACAGATTTTTTTAATAGTAAAAACTGAATTAGAGAGCTCTCTAAATGGAATTTTTAGTAGCAATAATTCAATTAGAGAGCTCTCTAATTGTAATGCTTACTAGATGAATGGAAGTCAGTGGAGAAATATGATTAGTAAAAATTAATTTATAGACCTCTCAAATTATAATTGTTACTAGTAAAAATTAATTTGTAAAGCTCTCTAATTGGAATTGTTACTAGAAATAATTTAATTAGAGAGCTCTCTAATTGGCATTGTTTCTAGTAAAAATTGAATTATAGAGCTCTCTTGAACTGTTACTAGTAAAAATGCAATTACGAGTAACGCTTAGCATATTTTAGGCTAAAACGGCCTGCCATATCCCTCACCGCACTCCTATAACCTTATCATTTACTGACTCTCTCTTAAACTGCTCCACCACACAAGCAGCAGTTTCTAAAATGAACAACTGAGCTTCAGTTCTCCATCGTTTACAAGTGAACGTTAAAATCCCTGCTAACAATGTCGCCGTTGAGGTGTACGGCGCCTTCAAAGTCCCGCTGAAATTTAACGGCTGCAAACGTGATGGCGATTCCATGTGTGCGTCGGCCGCGCGCTCGTAAAACGGTGACGTCAGCGCAGAGCGGGCCGCTCCGTCACCCAAACTAACCTCAAAACCTCCGGCATTTCAGGAGCCGTTGGTGTTGGATTGAGATCTGTCAGGCTCTGGGCTTGATTATTTAGGATCAATTTTATTGCCGTGGAAATTATGGCTAATTCTACATCAGCCGTTAGATATACAGCCTAATAAGCCCGTGTGACTGGGGTGGTTTGGTGAAGCGGTTAAAGCTAAAGTCACTCTAGACTTTTTTTGTGTTGCTTTGACTTCATATGAATACAAACGGAAAGTAAGTTCTCTTAATTGGTGAGCCTTACATACATATACACACAAGTTTATACTAAACCATAATTCATGTTTAATTTAATAAATTAATTAAAAAGTGTTTTATATGTATACTTACGTTTTTAATGTATTGTTTATTTATTAAATATTAAGTATTTAAAAATAACCATATAAATGATGTATATTATAAATAAAATAACATATTTTTATAAATAATGTAACAAAATAATAATGTAAATATATAGTTTATTTATTTATAAAGATGGCCATGAATATATTTTATATATTATAAATTATAGTTATAATATATATAATATAAGTTATAAAAAAATTAATAGATAATTTAATAAAATTATTTATGTAAATATTATTTAATAATATAAAATAATACCAATAAAATATTTTTTTGTAATTCATAGTTATTTCATAAATTAATAAAATACAATTATTTTAAAAGTTTTTTTTTTCTTAAAGTTATTAAAACATCTATTCAGCAAGGATAAATTAATTGAAAGTCACTAAAATCTTTTATTTTAGTGCTTTAGAATTTTTTTAGTGAGCTACTGAACTGGCATACCATGAAAATTATTTAAAAATTAATAAATAAATATTTTATTAATATAGAAATTATTAAAATGTATATATTTTATTATTTATTAAATAAATATTTATTTTATTTGATAATTTTCAGTTTTTCATTTTTAATAAAGCTACCGTGCTGGCATAAGAAAACTATGAAAATGTATTAATAAATAAATAATAATATGAATTTAACAAATGTCATTTATATATAAATAATATTATATTTTATAATTAGCATTTCCAGTGAACTAAGTTTTTTTAATTGTTTATTTTATTTTATTTGTATTTTATTTTTATATTTTTATTTAGTGAGCTACTGTACTGGCATAGGAAATTAACTATGAAAATTATAAATAAATAATAAAATAAAAATAAGTCAAATAAAAGCTTTTTAGGAAATATTCTAAACTATGTATGTACATTTTTATTATTTATTAAGTAAACATTTTATTTTGTTTTATTTTATTATTCAATTACAAATTAATTGAAAGTCACTGTAAAAAAAAGGTTGTTTTATTTAAAATAGATGCTGTTCTTTTGAGCTCTCAATTCATCAAAGAACCACAGTTTCCACAAAAATATTAATAATAAATAATAAAAAATGTTAAATAATAAAAAATGTACATATGTATTTTAATAATGTATATATTAATAACACATTTATTATTATTATTATTATTGTTGTTGTTTATAATTTTCATAGCTTCGAGCACAGTAGCTCATTAAAAATAAAAAAAATGTGGCTTTCTGGAAATTATAAAAAATAATTAAATTAAATAAAAAGTTGAGTTAATAAATAATAAAAATATGTACATATATATTTTAATAATTTCTATAGTAATAAATATTTTTTAGTATTTATTTTATTGATTTATTATAAATAAAATAAAATAAAAATTACATAAACTACATAAACTTATAATTTCTAAAAAAAATAATAATAATACTTTTTTAATGTATTTTATTATTTATTTATAATTGCCACAGTTATTTTGCTCTGCCAGCAAAGCAGCTCATTACAGTATTTTGGACCAGAGCCTGTGGGTTTCTGTACAAGCGTACGTCAATGGTTTCCTCCCAGACAATACAGTTTACCACAGAGACATCAACAACATAAACACATTTACACTCCCTGAACTCTCTGATGACAACAACACACACATACACCTCCAGCATTTATCAAGAATGACACCAGCAGTGCATTTCGTTAATCAAGCATGAAAACACTTCATTATGTGACGACAGCGAGATGTTAAGAGCTTACAGCTTACAATACAAACTCACTGAACGTGCAGAAAACCACACTAGTCCAAACAAAAGAGTTCACCAGCATCCGCATGCTACCGCTTCACATGATTCGTCTTCATTAAAGCTTTATAAACAACAGAAACATCCTCTTTGCAAATACACACACGCCTTCCTGTTTGGTTTATAATGCATGCAAGTGAGAAATTAAACGATTACAGTTGCAACTGAGGAACTTGTTAATTTGCATTTTAAATAAGGCATGCATTCAACATGACAGATGTTTCCAAATGTAACCACCGGCCAGATTTTAAAGCAGATTTTAATGACCAAATAAGTAGGTAACTAGGTTTGGAGTGTCTCTTACATTTTTTTTACCCTGCCTGACCCATAATCTTATCTCTTAGACCTCAAACTCCCTCTGTTCTGTCCTCATGTCTCCTTTCGCAGGTCTTCCTCTCAGACTAGGGCTGTAGATTAGTCAACTCAACTTTATGTCTGCTTTATGTCTGATACGAGGGTTTCCCTCTTGCCGAACATAATGTGAAGAGAAACAGAGACTGCGGACAGATAACATTGTGAAATGTCTTTGTCAGCACATTTACAGACTCTCTGAAACTCTCAAACAAACAGGCATCCTTCATTTTTGACTTACAGACTTACAGACTTACACACAGACAATTTGGTTTTAAATTTGAATCTTTATAATGGACATTTTGCCCCAAAACTGACCATATTAACTGTCTGTGTCTGTTTGTGGTCAAGATTTTTAAAAGATTTTTGATTATGATTTTAAAAGAAGTAAAGAACTAAAACTGTGAAATATTATTATTATTTAAAATAGCTGTTTATATATACAGTCAACCCCGAAATTATTCATACCCCTGGCAAATTCTGAGCAAGATTTTTTTGATTAGAAATGACACTGACGCCTTCCAGAAGATGATAAGACGATGTACAAGAGCCATCATTGTGAAAAAAAAAATTATTACTCATCTTTTATTTACATTTGAGCAAAAAGTGGCATGTCCAAAATTATTCATACCCTTCTCAATAATCAATAGAAAAGCCTTTATTGGCTATTACAGCAATCAAATGCTTCCTATGATTGCTGACCAGCTTTTTGCATGTCTCCACTGGTATTTTTGCCCATTCATCTTTAGCGATGAGCTCCAACTCTTTCAGGTCCATCACCCTGATCTTTAGCTCCCTCCACAGATTCTCAATTGGATTTAAGTCAGGACTCTGGCTGGGCCACTGCAAAACGTTAATGTTTTTGTCTGCTAACCATTTCTTCACCACTTTTGCTGTGTGTTTTGGGTCGTTGCCGTGCTGAAATGTCCACTGGTGCCCAAGGCCTAGTTTCTCTGCAGACTGCCTGATGTTGTTGTTGAGAATTTTTATATATTGCTCCTTTTTCATGGTGCCGTTTACTGTGATTAGGTTTCCTGGTCCACTGGCTGAAAAACAACCCCCAAAACATTAGGTTCCCACCACCATGTTTGACAGTGGGGATGGTGTTCTTAGGGTTGAAGGCTTCTCCTTTTTTACGCCAAATGAAAGCTACATCATTGTGGCCAAACAATTACATTTTTGTTTCATCTGACCATAAAACAAGAGCAGAAGTCTTCTTCTTTGTCCAGATGAGCATTTGCAAAGGCCAAGCGGGCTTTTGTGTGCCTTATCTGGAGAAGTGGTGTCCTCCTTGGTCTGCGTCTGTGGATCCCAGCGGTGTGCAGTGTCCGTTGGACTGTCTGCCTTAAGATGTTGCCACCAGCAGATCCCAGATTCATCAGGAAGGCCTTGGTGGTGATCCTTGGATTCTTTTTTACCTCTCTCACTATCCTCCTGGCCAGCACAGACATCACTTTTGGCTTCCGACCACGTCCTCTGAGATTTTTCACAGTGCGGAACGTCTTGTATTTTTTAATAATACTTTGCCCTGTAGCCACTGAAACTTCAAAACATGTAGATATGGTCTTATAGCCCTTTCCTGACTTGTGAGCAGCCACAATGCGCAACCACAGGTCCTCAATGAGCTCCTTTGTCTTAGCCATGACTGTCCACAAACCAACAGCAGAGAGCTTCTGTTTTTCATCTGTTGAATTGATTAAAACAGCTGTTCCCAATGAATCAGGGTAATTAGGATGCTTTAGATCAGCTTGGACTATTTGGAATGGTATGGAACTTTGGATTTTCCCATAGACTGTGACAGTTTGCAAAGGGTATGAATAATTTTGGACATGACACTTTTTGTTCAAATGTAAATAAAAGCTGAGAAATAGTTTTTTCCACAATGATGCCTCTTGTACATCGTCTTATTATCTTCTGGGAGACGCCTGTGTCATTTCCGATCAAAAGAAAAACTTGCTGGTTGAAAAAAAGTAACTTTAAGTCAGTTAAGAGATCTGCTGCACTGTACAAATACGAATGTCTGATATGTACATATGATATCACTTTCATAGCATATAGAGACATATGAGGCCACAAGAGCAAGCTTCATTAGGTCATTATAGAGGTCTGATCTAAATCGAATCAGGCCTGAAATAGATGTAGTTTCCAGGGAGATTGTTGTCAGGGCGAACCTGATGTTTGAAAGCATTGATTAGCAATGTTGTGTTCATGGCGTCACCGCAGCAGGCTGCGAATACAAACGCCAAAGAGATTTTTAAATAACATGGTTTGAAGAAAGACTATCTGCGTGTTCTAAATAAGTAATGCTCAGTGAATTAGTGAAAATGTCTAGACCAAAGATGGGTGGTTTGCTTCATTGTGGAGATCTCACCTACTTGTTTTTCCTTCTTTCAGCTGCCTACCCGAATCAACACGACACGCTGGAGCATTACGACTTAATTGAGCCACATCTGCTCATCGGAGGACAGCAGAGACCAGTTAGTCTCATAAAGTCAATGGTAAGTCACTGGTCAAATTAAATCCAGAATGTTTTCTAGTTAAATATTCACTTAAATAAACACATTATGGTCAGGTGAAAATTGGAAAACTACATTCTGCAACTAAACTGACTCACAAAAAATGCATTCTATGTTTTTAAATGTGTATCAGAGTCTATTCGGTTTGTGTGGTGCAAGAAAACGCAGAGGTGCCAGATTTATGTTGCCAGATCTTGCTTAAAAAAAACAAAAACAAATAAGATCTAAAAGACACAAAAACATAGCAACCTAATTTGTATCATTTTATGAGCTGAGCCAAAACATCAAACCCAAAATGCTTTATTACCCTCGCTTATAATATGTGGATGTGGCAACCCTTTAAGGTTGCCAAGTCAGTGCTTTTCCCACAGAATTGGGCTACTTTTAAACATTTTTTTTTCACTCTCAGGTTAATGGTTTGGTATTGTCCATAAACTGTATTTGACTAAAATGCTTGTTCTGAAATATTTTATATTCTGCCAGTAATAAAACTGCGATAGATGTTCAGTTTTGTGAAGGAGGGCCACTGGTAAGCTTTTAAGCTGTGTTTATGACACTACAATATAGTGGTTTTCAATCTGCATAGGTATTGGAATTGCATATTTTGAGTTTTGATATTTGGAATACGGTCATTGGGTTACTTTTGTATGCAGACCTGGCAACCCTTGCTCCGTAAAGCTGATTTCCAAACAAACAAAACACAACGGCTCTGTCAGCAGTGGTTAGTCACTGTAATATCAATATGAATAGCTGAATAAATAAGCTTTCCATTGATGTATGGTTTGTTAGGATAGGACAATGTTTGGCCGAGATACAACAATTTGGAAATCTGGAATCTGAGGGTGCAAAAAAATCTAAATACTGAGAAAATCACCTTTAAATTTGTCCAAATGAAGTTCTTAGCAATGCATAGTATTAATAAAAAAATAAATTTTAATATATTTATGGTAGAAAATTGACAAAATATCTTTATGAAACATGATCTTTACTTAATATCCTAAAGATTTTTGGCATAAAAGAAAAAATCAATAATTTTGCCCTATACAATGTATTTTTGGCTATTGCTACAAACATGCTGCTTAAGACTGGTTTTGTGGACTAGGGTCACATTTGTGTTCTCAGCTCCAATTCTGATTACATGCTGGTTGAACAAGGAGTGAGTTTGATATCTTTTGGGAAGAGGCGAACAGACCTGCATGTGAGGGAATATCGTTCCCGGAGGGGATGTGTTACTTTTGTCCTTAATGAAAAACATTTCTCAGCCAATTTATGGAATGAAGACGTGCAGGGCTGTTTCGAAGCCCATTTGTTTAATTTATTTACTCCGAGTCTGTTGTTTTCTTACTGGAGTTTATAAAAAGGTTTTACAGAGAGATTTTACATGTGTACCGCCACAAGCAACAATCATAAAGAGTAAATCGGACCACCCAGGGATCTGTGTGTAGAGATTCGGCATTAAAATGTAGGACCATTGAACTAGTGCGAGTTTGTTAAATTGCGGATTGTGACAAGCTCCTGTGAGATGTACTGTAGCTTGTTGAAAAAATGCCTGTGAAATATCACTTTTCAAACCTTTTTTTAACCAAACCTCTTGTTAAAGTCAAGCACATCAGCTTCCAGCTTTTACTCTGATTCATGGATTCTTTTCAGACAATGTAACATTTCAAGAGGGTAAGGTCATTTTTCTTTAAAGGAATACGTCTTCTGAAAATATAAATTGTGTTTTGTCAGTTATGATTTTGTATTTATGAGTACTGACCTGAATAAGATATTTCACATAAAAGGATGTTTATATTTAGTCCACAAGAGAAAATGCATAAATTATTCCCCTTGACATTCTCTTGATTCTGAATACTGTGTTGTTACCTGAATGATCCACAGCTTATTTTTTTCTTTTTTGTTTAGTGCTAGTTGTTCATGAGTCCTTTGTTTGTCCTGAACAATTAAACTGCCAGCTGTTGTTCAGAAAAATCCTACAGGTCCCACAAATTCTATGGTTTTCCAGCATTTTTGTGTATTTGAACTCTTTCCGACAATGACTGTATGATTTTGAGATCCATCTTTTCATGCTGAGGACAACTGATGGACTCATTGATGGGGGTGAAAACTTTTGAAATTTGAAGATCAGAATAAATTTTGCTTATTTTGTCTTCTTGGGAACATGTAAGTATTAATCTGTAGTTTCTGAATGGCAGTACTAAGTGAAAAAAATATGATATTTAGGCAAAATAAGAAAAATGTACACATCTCCATTCTGTTCAAAAGTTTTCACCCTCGGCTCTTAATTAATGTTTTTTCCTTCTGGAGCATCAGTGAGCATTTGAACCTTCTGTAATAGTTGCATATGAGTCCCTCAGTTGTCCTCAGTGTGAAAAGATGGATCTCAAATCATATCAATCATACAGTCATTGTTGGAACGGGTTCGAATACCAAAGAATTTGTGGGACCTGAAGGATTTTCCTGAAGAATAGTGGGCAGTTTAGGACAAACAAGGGATTCATGATCTCATGATCACTAAAAAAACAAACAAAAAAAAACAGCTGTTGATCATTCAGGTAACAACACAGTATAAGCCTAGTAATTATTATAAATTCAACTATTATTTTCTCTTGTGGACTATATGTAAACATCTTTTATGTGAAATATCTTATTCAGGTAAGTACAAAATAAACAATAACATTTTGTATGATCCCTCTTATTCTGGTAAAATAAATAACATTTAGCAGATTCTGAAGGGGGATGTAACTTTTGACCTCAACTCTATCCTGTGCTGTATTCTAAGGAACAGACAGTAATTTTCATCATCATTCACTGAAAATCTTGTCCTGAAATTTGCACATTCAAATTTTTGATGCATTTAGTTTAATGAATTTATCATTTAAATATTTAATTGAATTTAATAATTTAATTAATTTCCAGGGCAAAAAATATGATGCAATACAATGATGATGACAACAACAAAGAAATGAGACTGACATTTGAACATGATTATTCTAAAAAATTATCTATGGATAATCAATTAAAGCTACATTGTTTCAGTCCAGTAAGTGTTCATCTTCAAATATTACTGACAATATAAAAATTATTCTTATGTTTACTTGGTAAAAATCAGTAAAAATTTCACAGCAGACACACAAAATGAAGGACATGTTTAGAATGATAATATAGGTCTTGCTAAAAAAGTACAAATGATCAATCAGACGACAGAAGGCATGTAGTAGATTTTGTACAAGAGCTTTTATAGGCTTTATAAGGTTAAAATAACAAGCAAAAGTATCAGCATGAGGTTTGGAACAACATTAGGATGAATAATGATGGCAGTACTGTCATTATTAGCTAAATTATTCCATTTAACTCGGTCATTCCAGATTGCATAGTATTAAGTTCTTAGTTTACCACCTTTGTAGATTTGCATGCATTTTATTTATGGTCTTTCGCCCTTAATATATAGGACAGTCAAGGAAGGAAGGAACTCTGGGAATATATTCTCAGAAATGTATTGGGGCATGATGTAGTTTGGACTCAAGTGGTCAAAGACCAAGCACACACTTTATCTGCTGCGCTACGGCTCTTTACATGTGTTTTTCAGATCATTGTTCTTCTTCATGACCCAGTTGGCGCAGGCGCTGTGCTTGACACAATTACATTCTCCTGTAAAGTTTCCTGGAGCCGCTCAAGTACATCCTCGAATACTCCCAACACCACACGTCAAGCCCGGGATGAGGCTGTACAGCTGGAATGCTGTGTTTTGTTTTTGTAGGACATTTATTATTGATACTGACACTTTAAACTTTTGTTTCAGCTGATTTTGCTCCAGTGCACCAATGGCTGTTTGCATCCTCCAGGTGGTCTTTGATAAAATTGAGATGGGAGTTAATGTTGTTGTTGGAGACCAGTGATTATTCGGTAATGCAAGTCTCTCTGCAAGACTTGATTTATATATTTGTGAACAAAAAGAGATTGAGACATTGGCTTATTCGTTCAGTGACTCTTTCACCAGTAGGGGGCCTGTGAATACCTGAAATCCAATGAAAGTCAATGCCAGTCACGTTTGAAGACCCCTAGAAACGTCACCATGATTTTTCATACTTCTTGAGCTTCTCTACTTTGAGGTTTTACACTCTTGAAGTGATTTAACTTTGAATACTCTCTGAGGAACCCTTACAAGGGTGTTAAATTTGGTCCATTTGTTTGGTTTACTACAGATTTATGGAGGTCAAAGTTGTTAGCGGCAGTTTTGTAACCAAGTTACATCCACAAGAGCGTCAACCCCCAAATGTCTTTTCATCAGAGATTTATTAATGCAAGTTGTGAAGAATATGCACTCCTACAAACCCACAAACTCTCAATGTATCCCAAGTGGTTTAATAGTTTTTCCAACAAATACAGTGAATGTTACATCCATGTGTTCAATAAAGCAACAGACCACAATTTGATGTACACTACAGTGATTTTACCATGGGAAACCATTGGTTTTTGTTTAATCGGGTTTTCATCACTTGCATGATATTCTAGGTCAATTCCATGCTTAATTTTCTCTCACGAACTACTTTACCTCAGTGTGTACTGTATGTGTCACGGTCGTGGTCTTAGCTGCGCATTAGCATGCATATGCAATGACGCATGGCGCTCTTCATGTTAGACAGATGATTCATGCTTTATTCTGCTGTATTTTGTCAACGCCTGGCTGGTTTAAATCCATTTCCCTCAGAGCCTCGAAGTAAATCTGCCGAACTTTCAGACTTACAGAGCATGAAGAGAATTAATGTCAGAGAGAATTGAAACATAAAACTAATCCTGACAGCTACAGACTTACGACACAATGGCGGATTCATTTTATCCTGTACAAAAGCCCACTCAAAACTGAAAATATGCTTTCTCTCGATGTCTATTGGGTCTGTGGACTTGCATTGTCTTTAATGCAGTGGTTAGAACTTCCATCTTCCACAAATATAACCACTAACTGAAGCTAAGCCAACATGAATTGTCTATTGCAACCTGTTTGCTTTCATAATGTGAACCACAATACTTAATGGAACTAAAGATGTACGACCACAACTTTATTCTTCAATCCATTGAGGTTAGTTTTTGCTCACTGATTTGAGTTAATAGTTGACTTGTATGAACAAATCAGCACCTTATTTACTTATTATATCATGCAACCATGAACATTTTAAATTATTAACAGTGAATCAAAACCATGTTGTAAAGTGAACCATCAGGCAGATTTAAATGCGCTTAGATGGATTCGCTATCATAATGTTGTATTTCTAGAGCATCCAGAAGTGGCACAGGTGTGTGTAATTATGCAATCAACCAATCAGCTGCCATCGAGTGGCAATCAACCAATTATGTCCGCTAGAGTATATGGATGGGTGCAGATGAAATGCTAATGCAGCAACAGGTGTCTAATGAGATGGTTTGGTTACATTTTTGTCTTAAGACTTTATGCCGTTACAAACACAGCTAAAGACTTTGTTTGTAACAGCATGCTACCATAGTACTCCACTACACACTCAAATACTGTCTCCTGCAATGCAATGCACTTGATGATCAGTATGATTCTGAATATTGTTTTTTTTTTTTTTGCGCAAAATTGCATTTAAAAATACAAAATGGCATTTTAACATGCACTAAGTAATTTTTAAAACCATTTTTAAAATTTTTAAATTCAGGCTATTACACACTAAGCTGGTAGATCCTACAGTGAGCTTTATTTTTCACCATCTACTAATGTGGAGATGTTTGGAAGTGTGCCTTTTTTTGTTTCGGATGTTTTAATGTATATTTGTGTCTTATGTCTTTGTCTGGTTTTAGGGTCATCCTGGATCACTGAAGGTGCTGATTGAAGTGGATGGAGAGCAACTGCTACTTGCTTTGCAGAAAAATGAGTAAGTCCTTTATTAATCTGTCACTTTACCAAATACACAATGCCATAATACAATGATGGTAACACGAGGTAATACCATGGTACTTTGGTGTATACTATGGCAGGGGTTTTCAGTCCTTTAAATGCCACAGATCCCCAAATATGATCATCCTCTTGTGAAAGACCCCATCATCAAAAAATAAGCTATGTATATGTATGCATAAAGAATAAATGTATACTGAAAAACAATGTTATATGTGACCCTGGACCACATGTATTTGTGTTGTCACCTGAATGATCCACAGCTGTGTTTTTTGTTTAATGATAGTTGTTCATGAGTCCCTTGTTTGTCCTGAGCAGTTCAACTAACTGCTGTTCTTCTGAAAAATCCTTCAGGTCCCACAAATTATTTGGTTTTCCAGCATTTTTGTGTATTTGAAACCTTCCCAACAATGACTGTATGATTTTGAGATCCATCTTTTTACACTGAGGACAACTGAGTGACTCATATGCAACTATTACAGAAGGTTCAAACACTCACTAATGCTCCAGAAGGAAAAACCATGCATTAGGAGATGGGGGTGAAAACTTTTGGAATTTAAAGATCAGGGTAAATTTAACTTATGTCTTCTGGGAAACATGTAAGTATCTTCTGTAGAAGGCAGTACTAAATGAAAAAAAAAAAAACATGATATTTAGACAAAATAAGAAAAATGTACAAAAGTTTTTACCCCCGGCTCTTAATGCATCAGCAGGCAGTTTAACTGTTCAGGACAAACAAGGGACTCATGAACAACTATCATTAAACAAAAAACAGCTGTGGATCTTTCAGGTAACAACACAGTATTAAGAATCAAGGAGATGTAAACTTTTGAACAGGGTCATTTTTATAAATTCAACTTATTTTCTTTTGTGGACTATATGTAAACATCTATGTGAAATATCTTATTTAGGTCAGTACTAAATAAACAATAACATGCATTTTGTATGATCCCTTTTATTTTGGCTGTGCAGTTGTATATCCTCTTCATGCAACTTTGGTGTTAATTCTAAAATAACATTTTGCAGATTCTGAAAGGGGGATGCAAACTTTTGACCTCAACTGTATGCATGAGCATAAATGAAAGAAATCACTTTTACCATTGAAATATGTGACATACTATGTGGTCACAGTTTATTGACACACTTATGTAGTGTATATATTTAACAGGTTTTTCAATTCTTGCATCATTGTGTTGCTCAGAACAAAATACCAGCGAAGCTATTAGTTCAGTTCATATTTTGGTTTGGTGTTTGATCCATACACTGTAGTATATCTCCGTCTGCCTTTGTACGAATCCATATTTTTTGCTTTTGAAGGTTGAGCTGATGCTCTAAGTCTGTGTTTCAGAAGTGTAAGACCAGTGTGCAGCGGTCAATCACATCGGCGTAATGAAGCTCCTGTCAAACGAACCCTTGCTGGCTCTGTTTTTGAATGCAAATGAACATTCGCTCCGACAGCTTCATGCCGGGGGCGACAAAACGCCACAACAGAGTCTAATTACCGAATCTACCGATTCCCATGCTCTTCATTTGACGTGCCGCATATCATGCAGAGAGCGAGACGGTAGGGAGTGTAGGTTTGAAGGGTAGGTGAGCGGTCATGACGTAACTGAGGTCACTGCTTGAGCTGTAACGTCTGAGAACTTCCCTCAGAATATATTCAAGTTGACATTGATCTTCATAGTGAGAATGATTGAAGACCCTTCTCTGGTAACACAGAGCATGTGTGAATGTGAACTAGAGCGTGAAGAGGGAAAAAAAAGAAACATTCATAGGCTGCGGTGCATTTAAATTTGCAGGGGGTGAAATTATATGGTGGAATTGACCTTGAAGTCATAGACGTCTTATGCGTAGTGCTGCTAAATGCAGCCCAGAACTTGTTTTCTTATATGAAATAGCATTTTCTGTTGTACGTTGTACAACATCCGAGTCCAAATTTTAGTATAATCAATATCTACATTGCCGCTCAATTTTTTGATCAGTAAGACTTGTAATGTTTTTTAAAGAAGTGTCTTATGCTCATGGCTGCATTTATTTAATAAAAAATATGAAGAAAAAAAAACAGTATTTCAAAATGTTATTATAATATAACAAATAGTGTTTTTTATTTTGTTATATTTTTTTAAATATAACATATTTCTGTGATTCAAAGCTGAATTTTCATCAGCTGTTACTCCAGTCCTAAGTGTCACATAATCCTTCAGAAATCATTCTAATTTATTTTTAGAATTATCAATGTTGGAAACCATTTCAGGATTCTTTGAATAAGAACAGCATTCATTCAAAATATAAATCTTTTCTAACAATGTAAATCCATGCTATCACTTTTATTAATTTTAATAAAATTAATTTATTAGTTTAACACATCATTGGTGAATAAAAGCATTATTTTCTTTAAAAAAAAACTGACTACAAACTTTTGAACAGTAGTGTATATTGTTAGAAAACCTTTCTATTTCAAATAAATGCTGTTTTTTTTTTTAACATTTTATTGATAAAAGAATCCTGAAAAAAAGTATTACAGGTTCTAATAAAAATATTAAGCTATTAAGTTTTCAACATTGATAATAAATCAGGATATTAGAATGATTTCTGAAGGATCATGTGACACTGAAGACTGGAGTAATGATGCTGAAAATTTAGCTTTGTATCACAGAAATAAATTACATTTTAAAATGTATTCACACAGAAAACATTTATTTTAAATTGAAATAACACTTCACAATATTTTTTTCTGTAATTTTAATCAAACAAATGCAGCCTTGATAAAACATCTTTAAAAGCAATTAAAAGTCTTACTGAGCTTACTTTTGAGCGGCAGTGTATATATTAATGATTTTACTAGCTGTTATCATGGAAAGTGAATATGTGATGCCTTTTATGGGCCACAATAATTTAAATAAAAAATGTGGGGATTTGTGAAATATTTGAATGTTTATGAAAGAATTGTCTTCTGCTCACCTAAAGGCTGCATTTATTTGATCAAAAATATCACAAAAACATTTAAAATTGTGGAATATTATTACAATTTAAAATAACTGCTTAATACTTGAACATATTGTAAAATGTAATTTATTTCTGTGACACAAAGCTGAATTTTCAGCATCATTACCTCACCAGTGTCACATGATCTTTTAGAAACGGCATCATTCCAAAATGCTGATTTGCTGCTCGAAATACATTTTATTTTTCAGGATGCTTTGAATACAAAGTTCAAAAGAACAGCATTTATTTGAAATGGAAACAATATAAATGTCTTTACTGTCACTTAAAATCTTGCTAAATAAGCATATTAGTTTCTTTACAAAACGTCTGACCCCAACGTTTTGAACAGCATTACATATAAATGTTTTATAGCCAGAAAACCAGTATTGCCATAGAGTCTGTTTTCCACAAAACTTCAGCTGCAGTGTTATTGTGACTTTTGGCTGAGGTTGAGGTGGTCAGACAGTGTTGTGTGGAAATTAAATCCAGCAGCATTTGTTATACTGCATAAGGAAGAGAGCGAGCGAGATCTCGTGTGAGTCTGCTGCTCCAGTGAAGCTGATGAATTCCAGTTGTTGAAACTGGATGAAGTAGAGCGGAGTAGAAAAAACATTCGTCAAATGAAATTATCAAAATTGAAAGCTCGGATTTGTTTTTCAAACTCTCTGATTTCAGCATAAGAAGTTCAGAACGTTGTGGGAGGTGCTCATCACACTGATTTACAGGGTCAGAGACTTCACTTCTTTCATAAGCAGCAATGAAGCAAATACAGTATGATGACCGCTTTGTTCCTTATTTTTCTATAGTCTGTACATGCTTGAACACAGTATAGTTGCTTTAAGACAATGACAGACTCAAAGCAGTAGATGTACACTGAAATAGGTCATGTATGTTTTCTGTAGGACACAATTGTACAACATGAGTCCTATATTGACTTAGACTCAATAGAATGTGATATTTAAGGGTCAAGTATCATGCATGTGTTTATTAAAGGGATAGTTCATCCAAAAATTAAATTTCTGTTATCATTTACTCTTTCCACTTGTTCCAAACCTGTGTGAGTTTCCTTCTTCTGCTGAACACAAAATAAGATATTTTGAAGAGTAGCCATTGACTATTTTCCCCCTACTATGGAAGTAAACAAGTTTACTTTGTTTACAAACATTCTTTTATTAGCTTCCATATTTTTTTTTTCCTTACTATTGAAAGTCATTGGCTACCGGCAACTCTTTGCTTACCAACATTCTTCCGTTGACTTCCACAGTATTTTTTTCCCTAAATCAATGGCTGCCATTAACTGTTTGCTTACAAACATGACCTTCATATTCATAATATTTTTTCTGTTCTATGGAAGTCAATGCTTACCAACCTTCTTCCATTGACTTTCATAGTATTTTTTTTTTTTTACTTTATGGAAGTCAGTGGCTGCCACAACTGTTTGTTCCCCAACCTTCTTCGATTGATTTCCAAAGTATTTTCCCCCTTACTACAGAAGTCCGTAGCTGCTGGCAATTGTTTGCTTACCAACATTCTTCCGTTGACCTCCATAATATTTTTTCCTTACTATTTTAAGTCAAAGGCTACCGGTACCTGTTTGCTTACCGACATTTTTCTATAGTATTTTTTTGGCCTACTATGGAAGCCATTGGCCACCAGCAACTGTTAGCTTACCAACATTCTTCTATTGACTTCCGTTGTAGTAGTATTTTTTTTTTTCCCTTAGTCAATGGCTGACAGCAGCTGTTTGCTTACCAACATTCTTCTATTGACTTGCATAGTTTTTTTTTCTTCACTTTATTGAAGTCAATGGCTGCTGGCAACTGTTTGCTTGCCAGCATTCTTCCACTGACTTCCACAGTACCCCCCCCCCCCTTATTATGAAAGTCAATGGCTACCAGCAACTGTTTCCATAACATTTTTTTTCTCTTACGTTTGCATTTTAGTAAACGGCTGCCAGCAACTGTTTGCTTGCAAACATCACCTCCATAATATTTTTCTGTATTATGAAAGCCAATGGCTACCGGCAACTGTCTGCTTGCCAACATTCTTCTATTGACTTCTATAGTAATGTTTCCCTACTATGGAAGTCAGTGGCTGCGGCACTTGTTTGCTTACCAGCATTCTACCATTAACTTCCATAATATTTTTTTTTCCTTCATGTGAAAGTCAATGGCTGCTGGCAACTGTTTGCTTACCAACCTTCTTCCATTGATTTTCATAGTATTTCCCCCTTACTACAGAAGTCAGTGGCTGCGGGCAACTGTTTGCTTACCAACATTCTTCCACTAGCTTCCATAGTTTTTTTTTTTCTTCTTTACTATGGAAGTCAGTGGCTGCCGGCAACTGTTTGCTTACCAACATTCTTCCATTGACCTCCATAATATTTTTCCTTACTATTTAGGTCAATGGCTACTGGTACCTGTTTGCATACCAATATTTTTCTGTAGTGTTTTTATTTTTTTTATTTTTTATTTTTTGGCCTACTATGGAAGCCATTGGCCACCAGCAACTGTTTGCTTACCAATATTCTTCTACTGACTTTCGTTGTAGTATACATTTTGTAGTGTACATTTCGTAGGTGTGTGTGTGTGCGTGCGTGCGTGTGCGTGTGCACTCGGATGGGTTAAATGCAGAGCACAAATTTCTAGTATGGGTCACCATACTTGGCCTCACTTCACCTCCTTTCCTTTTCCTTTCCTTTAGTAGTATTATTTTTTCCTTACTATGGAAGTCAGTGGCTGACAGCAGCTGTAATGCTTACCAACATTCTTCTATTGACTTGCATAGTATTTTTTTTTTTTTTTTTTCACTTTATGGAAGTCAATGGCTACCGCAACTGTTTGCTTGCCAACCTTCTTCCATTGATTTCCATAGTATTTTCCCCCTTCTACAGAAGTCAATGAATGTCAACATTCTTTCATTGACTTCCATAGTGTTTTTTTTCTTTATTATCAAAGTCAATGGCTGCCGGCACCTGTTTGCTTACCAACATTCTTCAATTGACCTCCATATTGTGTTTTTTTTTTTTTTTTTTTTTTTTTTTTTTTTTTTTCCCTCCCTTATTGTGGAAGTCAATGGGTACCAGCTCCTGTTTGCTTACCAACATTCTTCCATTGACTTTCATAGTATTTCTCTTTCGTACTATGAAGTCCATAGTATTTTTTCCGCTACTATTGAAGTCAATGGCTACCCCAACTGTTTGCTTACAAACATTCTGTTATTGACTTCCATCCTATTATTTTTTTTTCTTATGTAAATCAGTGGCTACTGCCACCTGTTTGCTTACTAGCATTCTTCCATTGACATCCATAATATTTTTTCCTCACTATGGAAGCAGCTGTTTTCTTACAAACATTCTTCCATTGACATCCATAGTGATTTTTGTGTACTATTAAAGTCAGTGGCTGCCAGCACCTGTTTGCTAACTAGCATTGTTCCATTGACTTCCATAGTAGTTTTTCCCCCCCTTATAATGGAAGTCAATGGCTGCCGGCAACTCTTCTGTCGAGTTCATCACACAAGTAACAAGACATATAATTAAACGGTCAAAAATCTTTGTATGAACTCCTCAATCTTAGTTCATCTAGATGGGAACATGAATTAAATTCCCTTTTCTTTATTTTATTCAAATCCCCAAATTAAGTTGCACGAGTAAATTTAATTTCTCTGAATAACCTGAACAGGAAATGGAGTTAAAAATGAATCTTTTCCCTTTTAAAGAACAGAACAGAGTACATTATTCATTCGCCTAGTCAAATACAAAAGTATAATTTTGCAGACAGTCGGGTGGCATCACTCCTGTAGTTTCTGTGGTTGTGAAGACAATTGAATTGTGATGTGCGTTACGGTGCTGCACTGACTAGGGTGCATTGGGTTGTTCGGTATGATGTTATATTAGCGTGCAGGTTGTTTAGTGCCGTGTTTTTCATTTTGCAACCTTAATTGGACATTTAATATTTACCGTAAGCTAAACTAAGTCCTGCTGTGCTCAGGATGAGAGGAAGTGGTTTTTGGACTGTTTCCATGGTAACGTGAGGGTCGTGTGAGATAAAGACAGAGGGGTGGAAAAGGAGACAACCTCAGTGGAAAGCCTCTCATGAGCACTGGAGGCATGTTATTATCAGAGACATGACCTCTCTATGTGCCAGACAGCAGAACAAGAGCTCCACAACACCTTCTCACATTATCATAAAGCGATAAACCCGAGCAGATGCTGAATACGGATTCCTGGAAAGTGTTTCAGATGGAGCGCAGAGACTGATTCGGAGGAACATTAGAAGGGAAGATAAGATTCCTAAACTTGAGTTCAAAAAGAACAAAAAAAATCTGTTTACTTGGGCCAGTGATTCTCAATAGATTTTTGCTTTAGGACACCGTTTTTACTTGATTTTACAAGTGGCAATAAAACACCAAAGCAAAATTCTAAAAAAAAGAAAAAAACGTTAATAACCTTTTATTTATTTATATGTGTATATGTTATAATGAAAATAAAATAAATACATTCTTATTTTCTTTTTTGCATTAGAAGTATTTTTCACATGTGAGAAATGCAAACAATAAAATAAATTGTGTGTGTGTGTGTGTGTATGTATTGTATAATGTATAATTTCTTAATACATATTTATAGTAAAAATAATATACATTATTTTATTTTTTTGCATTAGATGTTTTTTTTACACACAAAAATGCAAAAATAAGTGAATTATGATAAATTGTTGTATTATATATAAATTATATGAAAAATATATTTAATTTATTAATAATTACATATTTATAATAAAACATATGCATAGTTATATTAATTATAAATGTTTGTTTATATTTTTTTTTTCACCAAGCCCTTCACATTATGCATTTATCTTATTTTTTTTGCATTAGAAGTATTTATTATATATATATATATATATATATATATATATATATATATATATATATGTATACATTTATAAAAATAATTTATTATTTAATTTATAATAATGAATGTATCTAATTTAATAATGAATAAATACAATAAAAGTAAAGTAAATACATTTTATTGTACTTTATTTTGAGACATTTTTTTCACACACAAAACTGCAAAAAATAAGCAAATTGATAAATTAGATTATAATTTATTATATATAAATTATACATAATATAAAATATATAATTTGTTAAAGAATAAATATTTATAATAAAAAGTAAATTTTTTCACACACGCATAAAAAAAATCAATTGTAAATAAATTGTTGCATTAGAAATATTTTTTCCACACACACACACACACAATGCAAAAAAGTAAAATAACTATATATTAATTTAATTTATAATGAATCCATTTTATTAATAATGAATAAATATTTATAATAAAATATTAAGTAAATCTATTTAATTTATTTGAGACATTTTTTCACACACACGAAACTGCAAAAAATAAGTTCATTATGATAAATTAGATTATATTTAATTTATATTTACTCTAAGTAGGATTTTTAAAATTATTATCATTTTTTTTAAATCATGTTTATGAAATAACATTTCTTTAAAATACTTAACACTACTTAAATGAGTCTTTCTTAAAGTCCAAAAGCCTCTGCTCAGTGCATGCTGCCGTCTTAATTCAAAAGTACAGCATGAACAAACTTCAGATAGGTCATAGAGATTTGGAAAGAAAATGGGGATGAGTAAATACTTCCTATTACTTTAATCCAGCGATGGCATTTCTATTATAATCTCACAAACTCACTCAGCTGCACAGACCGAAAGATGCTTATAGCAGAACGTCCACAGAGACACACAGACACTCATCTGCTAAAAGAGTTTCAACATAACAGGAGCTGTAATGTGATGAACAGAGAGGACAGGCCCTGATTCATGTTGACCAGGATCCAAAAACATCTCTGTGTCAAATAACACTCAACTGAGACCCTATCACAAAAGAGACCCGAGTGCAATCCTAATGCAAGGAGAACTGCCTTAGTTTGCACTAAAGTCAGATTTATTGAAAGAAAACAAGTGTGAACATGCAGTTTTCGCTCATTGTTATGATAGCTGATGCTTCAGCTTCACAATGCTGCATGTTGATCAATTGAATCTGACTTTCTGACCGAATCGTGCAAAGATAAAAGCATTATGTAGGCACTCGAAGAAAAAGGCTGAGAGGAAACAAGTGCAGAGAACAGCACAAATGAAGCTCGAGTCATAAAAGGGAATAAGAGATTAGGGAGAGAAAGTGTTTTTTGTAAGACATCCATACAAAAGACAAGAAAATGATGCTTAAAGAGACCGAAGACTGCGACAAACACGCCTTTTCCTCGTGGATCTGCATCTTGAGGGTTTATGTGATGTTTTCTGGGTTTCCCCTCTAATTAATTTGTAATGTCAAGGAGGCGTTAATGACTGCTGTAAGCTGGCAGATCACTGGAGCTCTTGATAAGGCCGTCTGAGACGCGGTTATGAGACTCGGCGCTTGAAGGTCTTGTTTTTCCGGGCTCATCTGCACTAATGAAGAGCTGGAGTCGTGTACTGCATCATTCGCTAACACTGAGGTACAAAGGACTGTATTACCATAATCACTTGGCTGTAATGAAGTAATGTGAGGGAAACTTTTAGATTGTTAAAGATTAAAAAAAAAAAAGAAAGAAAAATATTAATTATTATTATATTGTTATTGTAATATAATTATTGTATTTTTCTAAGAAAAATATGTAATAACAATAACAGCAACAATAATATTATTATTATTGTTTTTATTAATAATACTATTATTAAAACAATTGTTTAGGTAGTTTAGATAATAAAATTTATTAATACAAAAGAAAACATTTAATGTAATATAAAAAAAGTTAATTATAATAATATAGTAAGTAAAACTTAATATAATATTACTAATATAATGAATACAAATTGTATGCAAAATATAGATTTTTATTATTATTAAAACAAAATTTCTACAATATATTAGCCTATTGCCTAATAATTACATTAAAATTAAATTACTATATATATATATATATATATATATATATATATATATATATATATATATAATATATAATCATTGCAAAATTACATGCATAGGGATATAATAATAATACTTGCTGCTGTTGTTGTTTTATTATTATTATTATTATTATTATTATTATTATTATTATTATTATTATTATCAAAAGTAAATTGTTTACGTAATTTAAGGTAATACAAAATTAAGTAATAAAAAAACATTTAATGTAATATGAAGAAAATTATTATAAGGATAAATGATATATATAATAAATAAATAAACATTTAATACAATTTAATAATATAATGAATAAAAATGTTATGCAAAAGATATTATTATTATTATTATTATTATTATTATTATTATTATTAAAACACAATTGATATAAATATAGAAATATTTTTTTGCCTATTGCCTGCAAATCACTTGCAAAATATATAATCATTACAAAATTACATGCAAAGATTATTATTATTATTATTATTACTATTAATAATAATAATAATAACAATAACAATAGTAATATTAATTATTGTTATTTTTAGTATCAAAACAAAATTGTTTAGGTAATTTAAATTAAATAAGTAATTAATTAAAAAAAACATTTAATGTAATTGTAAAAATTATTATAAATCAATAATATAAAATAGTAAAATAATAAAGATTAATGTAATATTACTAATATAATGAATACAAATGTTATGGAAAATACATTTTTTTATAAAACGAAATTATGTAATTTTTATACATACACACACACACACACACTTACACACACAAAATATAACAATTAACAATTAATAATATAAATTAATAATCTAAAATATAACCATTATATAATATTACTAATATAATGAATACACATTTTATGCTAAATATTATTAAAACAATAATACAATAAAAATTATATTAAAACAAATTTATGTAATTTACATAATAAAAATGTAAATATAATTATTTAATAATTACATATAAGTAATTAAAAAGCATTGAATTTAATATAAAAATAAGCTTTATTAATAATAATAATATTATTCAAAACATTATATTAAATTATACAATAATAGTTATGATAATTATTATTATTAATATATGTGTATATGTATATGTATGTGTGTATATAAACCTATGTATATAAAAATAGGGCACAGTGTACTTAATTGGAAGACATTTTCTGTATGTATGTATGTATATATATATATATATATATATATTATAATATAATATTATACAAGTTTTACCTGTATTACTCTGCATTGCATTGTGCAGTATTTTATTCTAGGTCTTGACTGGATCTTGTGCATTACCTACATTTGTATTTGATTGAAAAGGAACAGCTGTAGTTGTTGAAAACTGGGTTAATTGATGTGGTGTGCGTCTTTTATCCAGTACTAAATGTGCTGCCAGAATTACAGATGTGCAGAATTGTTCTTTTGATAATAGATTTCATTTTAAAAGCATTAAGTTACACGCACAGAATGGCATTCGGGCATTACTCACGTCAACTGGCCGTTATACAGTTTTCACGAACATTTCTCCATATTTTATGTTCTGTACAATGACTTCATGCTTTGACTGACCAGCTCAAGTTCTTTGTCCTTATAAGGTGGACGTGAGACCCAGACGGATCAGAAGATGGATTTGAGGAGTTGAAATGAAGCCATTTGCATTGTTCCGTATAATGAGTCGTCCGTGTAGAGAGAAATATTAGCTCTGTTTCTAAGCCTGGAGATCTGCTCATGTTTGGTGCGAGTGAGGCCATTCAGAAAAAACACTGGCCAGAAATAGCTCTCACCACCCACCAAATTGGATTCTGCATTATTTTTAATTTAAAAAATGTGTCTTCATGACTCATGTTAAGCAGTATTTGATCTTCGTCTACATGACCAAAGTATGCTGGTGTACTAATGACGAAAAGGGAGTTACAATAAAAGGCAAGGCTTTCAGTGAACAGTGACTTAAATTTTGGTCTCTTCCAAAATACTGTGTGTGTGTGTGTGTGTGTGTGTGTGTGTGTGTGTGTGTGTGTGTGTGTGTGTGTGTGTGTGTGTGTGTGTGTGTGTGTGTGTGTGTGTGTAATTGTACATATTATGTGTTATTATATTAAATATTATATTAATTTATCATATGTTTTATACTAGTATCATTGATATAATATTATAGTTTTTGTTAGTATTAGATAAATTTTACATTTTCTGTTCTAAATATATTTTAGTTTAATTTTGGTTCATTTAGTTGCTTTTTTTTAAATTAGTAAAATAAATACAAATAAAAATGAGAAATGTTAGTAATGTAATGCGAGTAATGAAAAATAAAATACAATAATAAAGAGATTACTAAACTGAAATATTTTTTATATTATATTTATTTTATATTTATTTTTATATTTATTTATATTTTATTTAATTTTTTTGCAGTTAACATTTATTTTATTTAAATGTAACTTTTTTGTCGTATGAACCATATTAATGATAGTTTTGTTGTGATTTTTGTTATGTATAATTATGTACAAAATAATACAAAATAAAACAAATATAAAAATGAGAAATGTTGCCTTGGGAACTAGATGAAATATAGACTAGTATTATTATATTTGTAATATAATTTTAAAAAATTAAATAAAATACAATAACAAATACTAAACTGAAATATGTTTTTATATATTTTTTTATATTTATATTTCTTTTTTATATTATATTTCTTTATATTTTATTGCAGTTAAAATTATTTTATTTCAATGAACATGAACTTTTTTGTCATATGAACCTCAGTAATGATACTTTATAGTGCTTTTTGTTATGTATAATTATGTAGAAAAAAAAATAAAAATGTGAATGTTGCTTTGGCAACTAGATGGAAAAAAAGAAACATTAATTTATGTTTTTGTAGTGCTTTTTGTTATGTATAATCATGCAGTAGAAGAAAAAAATATATCCAATTAATTAAATAAAAATGAGAAATGTTATATTTATGTATTTATACTTTTTATGCTATTGCAGTTAACAATTATTTTGTTTAAAATTAACTTATGTTGTATGTGCCTTTTTTAATGTATAATTATATATATATATATATAATTGCCATTGTTTAAATCATATTAGCATTAATATATTTGTGACATAATGAAAAAAAAAATACAATAATAAATAGATTACTAAACCAAAATGTTTTTAATTTTTTATAATTTTTAAAATAATATTATATTTTTATTTTATTTTATTGCAGTTAACATTTATTTTATTTAAATTAACTTTTTCCTAAACTTTTTCCTATTTAAAAAAAAAAATTTATATTATATTTATATTTTTATTTTATCACAATTAAATAACATGTATAAGTAATATTAGGTTTATTTGTTTTAATTTAATTTATTTGATTATTTATTATGTTTATGTATTTATTAGTATTATAATATTTATATTATAGTGAAAAAATAAATACAATAATAAATTAGTCAACTGAAATGTAAAATAAAATAATAAATAATTAATTTATTAAATTTAATTTACTTTTTTGAAAAACTGGAACATTTTACAGCAAAGGCTTGTATGTTTTTCATCTTGTTGTCTAATAAAACTGCCATTGTATGTTACGAATATTGTCGGCAGTTTGACGGATTGCTTTTCCCCTTTTAAGTCGCTTTGGATAAAAACATTTGAATGTAGATGTTTGCTAAACGCATAATGTTTCATGTCCCATCTGTCACTAAAAACACTCTGATAAATCTATCTGCTTTCATTTGCTTGTGTCTCTACATGTATTGTGGAGGTGTTAGAGTGTGTGTGTGTTGTCGTTTTCCTCCCTCGTTCATCCCACATCCTGTCTTCGCTCTGACACACAGCCTGACCTCAGACGGAGCATCCTGTCGCTCGGCAGAGTCTCTTGACCTTTGACCTCTGTGCAGCAGCCCATGGCTCTGACAGCCTGTGCTGAATAAGCGTTTGAAAGAGACGGTCTGTTTCGGGTCAGTCTGGAGGGGTTTATCCAGTGCGGATGACAAAAAAATAGCTTCCGCACCATTTGACCAGCGCTCACCCCTGAGTCCTGAAGATCTGCTGAGGAAACCGAACCCCGCTTTAGTGCTTTTCCTTTTGTTTGGCTGATTTCAGGGGGTTTGTTTTTGAGGCGGAGGGTCGCTCTCGAGGAGCTCTTCCACCGCTCGTGCTCTTTAAAGCACAATAAAAGACAAGCAGGGACTTGTGGGAGTCTTTCCCTCGCGCTCATGCAGAAAGCAGATGTTGAGTCGTGCGGTGCTGAGCACGAGTCTGGGGTTTGGCTTCAGATGGACGGGTGTGAGGGTTCCCTACAGGGACGCCCATGAAAGCAGAGCACACTGAGACTCGAGCTGCAGGAAGTGCTGGATGTGTGTCGCTGGGAAAGACAGCCAGAGTTACTGAGGAATTGCTGAGAATGGAGGAAATGAAATAGCTCTGAAAACACAAGTAGAGGTGGAGAGATGATGTATTGTTGGTATTTAAGGATGATTTTACATTGAAGTAAAACACAGTGTGTGTGTGTGTGTACCTGGTATTCATCACGTTATGGGGACCAAATGTCCCCACAAGGATAGGAATACCAGTAAATTTTGACCTTGTGGGGACATTTCTTAGGTCCCCATGAGGAAAAGGCTTTTAAATCATGCACAATGAGTTTTTTTGAGCAAGTAGGAAGTATGCACAATCTCCTGTGAGGGCTAGGTTTAGGTGTAGGGTAGGTGTAGGGCTATAGAAATTACGGTTTGTACAGTAAGAAAATCATTATGCATATGGAATAACCCCATAAAACATGTAAACCCAACGTGTGTGTGTGTGTATTACAATTTTCTCAATTTATAAAATGATACATTTAAAATATAAAAATCAAAATAATATAAAGTAATATATTTAGATAATTTTAAATGTTTTATTTTACAAATATTCTAAATATTTTACTGAATTTAAATTTAAAATCTAAAAAAAAATCAAAATTCTATGTAATATATTTAGTATGTTGTTTATGTATTTTATTATAATATTATATTTTATTGTAATTTATTTTATTTTTTATTTTACAATTCTATAATTATACAAATTTTCTCTCTCTCTCTCTATATCTCTCTCTCTCTCTCTCTCTATATATATATATATATATATATTAATGTTAATAATTAAAATGAATAATTAGAATAGATATATTGTTATATAAATTATCAGTGTTATGTATATATAATTCATGAAATATTTTATTGAATGATGTATATTTAAAATGTAGTAATTTATTTTACAATTCAATTATTAGTATTTTTATATCTGTATGTCATAGTATATTATAATATTTGATTATATGTAAATTAAATGTCGTGTGTGTGTGTGTGTGTGTGTGTGTGTGTGTGTGTGTGTGTGTATATATGTGTGTATATATGTGACCCTGGACCACAAAACCAGTCATAAGGTTAAATTTTACTTTTTATTTGAGATATGTACATCATGTGAAAGCTGAATAAATAAGCTTTCTATTGATATATGGTTTGTTAGGATAGGACGATATTTGGTCGAGATACAACTATTTGAAAATCTAGAATCTGAGGGTGCAAAAAAATCAAAATACTGAGAAAATCACCTTTAAAGTTGTGCAAATTATGTTAACATTGCATATTACTAATCAAAAATTACATTTTGATATATTTATAGTAGTGTAAAACAATACATAGATTAATAGAATGAAACACAAATGCATTAGTTATGTTAAAAATAATCAAGTAACAGCGTTTTATTCATTTATTTACTTTTAGTTTTTTATTGTTATTTTCTTTTGGGTATTTAGTAAATGAAGAAGCAATAGAGTAAAAACAGGTCACATGGGCATTTTATTAATTAATTTATTTAGAAACCATTCTCTTGTGCATGCGTTTGCTGCATCAGAAGAATAATGAGGCTGAAGGTTTGAAGTCATTAGTTCCAGTGCAGAGTTTTCATGAATATAGATGCTGTGATTCATATGCGTTTGCATTTGTAGAAGGACTGGCAATTTAGACACAAACACAGACTCCTTGAGTGCAAATGAAATGTTTTTGAGGGTCGGAGTGAAGGACGCTCGAGTGCTTCCTCCGGACACAACGCATTGTTCATTTAGCTCCAGGTGAATTATGAGGACAAAACACTATTTTTCCAGCCAAAGCGAAGGACTCGTCTAGACAGCGCTCTATAGGGGTTTCCAGGAATCAAGGTTCAGCATGACATGCAACCAAATGGACGGCTTATGATTCTGCACATGCAGTTAAACACGTAAAACCATTTTAGATTTGGCTTGGCATGCTGAGAGAATGACAGATCATTTCTACATCACCGGATTGCAACATCATTGAAATATAGTGTCAAATAAGAACTAATTCAACCATAAAGTCAAAATCTTTTACTCACCCTCATGTCTTTCTTTCTACTGCTTTTGTCAAAAAGCATGGTGCAATTGCCATTTTTCCATTTTCTGTTTTTTTCCATTACATAGAAAAGAGCAGCTTTAAAAAAGAAGCAATTTTTACTTAGAAATTGGTAAGAAATTTCACAAATAATTACAGAAAATCAGGAAGTGATTATTAAATATAATTAATATAATATAATATTAAAATAAAATAAAAATATATATTTTATAAAATATTAATATATATACCTATATATACATATATATGTATATATATATATATATATATATATATATATATATATATATATATATGTATGTAAGTGTATGTGTGTGTGTGTGTGTGTGTGTGTGTGTATATATATATATATATATATATATATATATATATATATATATATATATATATATATATATATATATATATAAACATAAAATAAATTTAGTTATATTTTATATATTATACAGTATATTAAAATAGAGCAATAATATAAGGATATATATAAAAATTATATATATTGTTGTTTTGTTATCATAATATTAATAATACATTTTAATATTTTTTTTATAAATCAGAAATTACAGACAATCAGCAACTGATATAAAATAATATAATGTAATATATAAAATGCTAAAAAATTATATATATATATATATATATATATATATATATATATATATATAAAACATGATTAAATATAATAAAATATTGATATTCTATAAAATATATGTTTTATATATATGTAATGTGTGTATATATATATTTATAATATAAAATGAATATAAATAAAATATATATAAATACAGTATATTCAAATATAACAATGAAATAATATAAATATTTTATGTGTATAGTGGTTTTTATTAATATAAAATAATATCAGTTAATAATATTATATACAAAATTATTATAACTCAGAAATTACTAGTAAATTTCACAATAACATTTTAAATTTAAATTTATAGTGATATTTTATTTACAGTTTTACACGTTTTAGGATTAATTATAACAGTATATAATATTTATAGATTAAAATTATAAATATAATATATTACTATTTTTTTAGGAATCAGAATTGTTCTTTCTACATTGACAAAATGCTAGAAAATTGTAATTACTAATTTTACTGAAAATCTGCAAGTGGCACACTGAATTAGAAATACTAACAAAAAAAAAATCTAAACTTACTCCAATAATCTTTTAGTTTTTTTTTTTTTTTTTTTTACTTTTTTAGCAGGTGTTGCTCTTAAACATCTCTGTTCTTATGTTTCTCAGGCTTTTTTGTGGGGATTTCCATTTAATTCGGTATTTATCAGAGAGCAGATGAGCAGTTGAGACAAAACTGGCGTGTCTTATATGTTCTTCAAATGAATCAGTAAATGAAGTATTCCCATATGCTTGTGACTGGCTCACGGAGAGGCAGGATGATTTTCATATATCATATTCTTGCTACTTTTAGCAGATGTGAGGCCGTTAGAAAGGTAGGCCATCCGAATGAATGTAATGAACACACCAAAGCCCGAAGGGAAAACAATAATGGGTCCAAAATTCAAGAAGCAGATGAAAGATCTTCCAGGAACTGGCATGATGGATTGAAACTGAGGTGATAACATGCGTCAACAGGGGTTTAGGCCTTGGCTTGACATTGAGCTAATTCTGTACCTTTGGCCATGACTTCATAAGCTCTCACAATACCAAAAATGAAGGTTGGACTCATAAAAAGCCTTTTGAATTCTATTTTATGTGATGTTCATTGCGCAAGTGTCCGAGAAGCAAATCCACTGCTAAAATGAGTTTTAAGTGTTAGCATCTGTGGGATGCCGTCCAGGAGCTGTTGATCAGCCGATTTATCCGATACGTTTGCATGTACTTATGAAAACGTTTGAATTGTTGTATTTGATTGTTAACATGTTACTGAGATCATTTACCAGAGACATTCGTCACGAATGACTGACGCTAGCCCCGCAGTAACCTCTCAATTTATGATTTGATTAGATTTTTTTTTTTTTTGACTTCTCAAAGAGTGTGTGTGGCAAAGATGGCGACACTATCGCAGATGAAAAGAACTGTGATTTAAGGAAAGGTGCACGCCCAGACTCGTAATGTTTGCGTGCGCGATGACAGATGTGTTAATGCGGCCAGATGTGCCCAAAGATCCCGCATTAATGGATGCACTTCAGACGTTCAGAGTTTGCGTTTTGTATGCTCTTATTCTTGTGGGTTTTGGGTTTCATGCAGATCTGTTTTCATGCTGAAGTTTATTTGCTCTGTTTGGCAGGACAATGACTGCAAATGGAGAAATACATCATTGATGTAATATCACATTTGAAATGACATCATACACATGGGAACAAAAATTGACAATTGAGGTCTCAAATGTATCTTTTAAATAAGATTAAATGCACAACAAATGAAGACTTAACAGCTAACAGGGAACATTATCAGAATATTCTCCAAAAAAAAGAACATTTATTCAAAGTACTTATACATCATTTATAGACCCTTTTTTGAACCTCCAAGTAGTTTTAGATATTTGTCTAACAGTTATTTTTTTAAATGTAACTGCTTGTTTTGGAATGTTCAGAGAATGTTCAAAAAAGTAACATTCCGATAATGTTTCAAAAATAAATGGAATGTTTCCTGAATGTTAACTGAACACATTTTCAAAACACACAAAAAACCTGTACATTTTCAAACTGGACATAACATTTTCATAACTTAATGGAACATATTTTTGTTAGCTGAGTTGCTTCTCAGATGTTTCTCCTGAGAAAAAAAAATCTCAACAATTTCAATATTTCCTCAGATGAAATTATTTTCTAGCTCTGCACTCTTACTGTATTTATTAATAATTTAGCCGTTTAAAAGGAACAAAAATGCCAATACCAATGCTAATAAAGAATATTACAGAACAAGTAGAGCGATAACCAGTATTTTGAACCAATATATGTCTGGTGTAAAAATTAAAATTAAGAATAAAAAGGGCTCTGACAAAAAAATAATAATAATAACATTTCATAACTTAATGGGAACGTTAGCAAAATGCTCTCAGAACATATCTTTGTTAGCTGAGTTGCTTTTTAGATGTTTCTTCTGAGGAAAAGAACACATAGTTTCAACATTCAACATTGTATGTCAATATACAGTTAGAAATGTGTCTATTTTTGCTTCTCTTATTAATAAGAGTCAACCGACATGTGTTTTTCTGGGCTGATGCCGATACCAATTATTATAGATCAAGTAGACTGATATTTTGAACCGATAGATATGTCTGATGTAAAAATTAAAATGAATGTCAAAATTAAGAAGGGCTCTGACAGAATCTTTCTTTAAATGCTTTTATTTTATCGGCAAATCGGTTTTGAAAATGACCGATACCGCCATGAACGATGAACGATGACCAACATTTTGAAATTGGACATTCTGAAATGACATTTTCATAACTTACTGAGAGCGTTAGCAAAATGCTCTTAGAACATATTTTTGTTAGTTGCGTTGCTTCTCAGATGTTCAAAAAATGTTTTAACTTTTGCTCAATTAAATGTTTTTCTAGCTCTGCACTCCTATTGTATATTAATAATTTAGCCGTTTGTGTATTTTTGTTTCTCTTAGTAATAGGGTTCGACGAATTTGTGTTTTTCAGGGCTGATGCTGTTACCGATTATTGCAGATTAAGTAGACAGATAACCGATATTTTGAACCGATACACACACATATATATATATATATATATATATATATATATATATATATATATATATATATATATATATATATGAAAAATAATGACAAAATTAGGAACAACAAAAAAATAAACAATTATTTTATTGGCAAATTGGTATTAAACATGACTGATACTTTATATCGGTGTATAAAATTGGCCAGGCCAATAATCAGTCAACTCCTACTTAGTATCTGGATACATCTGAGAAAAAAGGTCAAGGAGATAAAACCATTTAATAAGAGCATGAGCATTTCCAAGACGTTTTTTAAGAGTGTTGAGACGAGGACAAATCACAAATAAGATCTGTAATTAGTCTCTTAAACTGTGAAAATCAGTGTCTAAACAATGCATTTCCTATGAGTGCATTTCAAATGTGTTTATCGAAGATGCATTCATACATCGCCGAAATTATTAAATAAATATGACGGAATTCATTTTAAAGTTATGTCTGAACTGCAACCCACAAATTCCCACAACAACTGGGCAATATAGAGATACAGATAGTAAGTCTGATATTTACAGCTTCTGTTTGTTTAAATTAAAGCCAGCATGTTTGTTTCAGAATTCGAACGGTTATTTTACTTCCGTTTGATTGATTGTTGCTTTGAATCTTCATGTGTTTATTGTTCAGAAACCTTTGCTGCTCACTATCCAGCACTTTCATGTAGCAAGAATGTTTTTTTACCATTTGATGCTTGTTTGAGAGTTTTGTGTTGACCTTTTGCCCTTGCCTCATGTGATACCTTGACCCCTGACCTCTTGACTCCCTCAGGTGAATTTCCTTTCTGTTCAGTCACAGTTGAGCAGTTTTCTGGTCCTCAGGTGTTTTCTCTGACCCAGTCTCCTGCGGCTGACTTTGTTCCATCTCATGTTGGAATAGTTCATCCCTGCAATGAGGCAAGCGGCCCTTCGTCCGGTCCAAGGGTGTAACGCTCCTTGTTAGCTAAAGCTGATGAACTGGCTGCAGTCTCTGTCTTGCCGTGGGATGTCATTACATCAGCCTCTGAACATTTCCATGGATTATTGCATTCCTAGTCAACAGTTCTCCCATCACACCAGCGCTATTTGCTTTATTCCTGTGAGTCATTTAGAAATAGCGCTGACCTTGTCATGAAACTGAGCTTGAGAAATGGCCCTGCTGAGGACAAAAGTGATTTTATTAAAATTATTTAGAAAGTAGCAAAATTTGGTTACATAAACACAAAATGATGGCAGAATTTTCCATTTTGTTTGAACTGTTCCTTTAAGCCTTGCTCTGGTTTCCGAAGCTGTAACATCAGTTTTCTATTTTCTGAATTGTTGTCTGTGGTGTTTGACGTGTTGTCAATAGAGGCTTTACTTGTGCTGAACCCAGAACATTCTTTTAAAGCTCATAAATTCTTAAAATAGATGTTCTATAATTGCTGAAGTGCAATTGGCAATGTAATGTCTGTCAGAGTCCAGAGGAATATTTTACCTTAATTGATTTTCCATGAAATTTCTGGTTTTGGTATGACTGCTGGTTTCTCTTTTATGGTCCATGGGCTGATTTTCCATTAGTTCCAGAGCAGATGTTTGATACAGGAGATGAGCTGACCTCAGTGGACTTTACATTGTGCAAGTCAAGGTATTTAATCCACTAGATGTTTACATTTGCTGAAGAAAATGTATGTGCAAATGCACCTGCTCGTTACTGTTTTTGGTGGTTGCCAGGGTGTTGCTGTGTGGTTGCTGAAGTGTTGAATAGTTGTAGTGCATTGCTATGCAGTTGTTATGGTACTCTGAGTGGTTGCCAGGGTGTTGCTATGCATTTGCTAAACTATTCTGTGTAGTTTTTTTTAGGGTGATATTTGTGGCTGCTAGGGTGTTGCTAAGTGGAGGCTAAAGTGTCCTGAATAGTTGTATGTTGCTATGCAGTTGCTCTGGTACTCTGAGTGGTTACCAGGTCATTGCTATCCGTTTGCTGAAGTGTTCTGTGTAGTTGTAGTGTGTTGCTATGCAGTTGCTATGGTACTCTGAGTGGTTGCTATGCACTTGCTAAATTGCTCTGTGTAGTTTTATTTCTAGGGTGATCTGTGTGGTTGCTAAAGTGTTCTGAATAGTGTTAGTGTGTTGCTATGCAGATGCTATGGTACTCTGAGTGATTGCCAGGGCATTGCTATGCATTTGCTAAAGTGTTCTGTGTAGTTGTAGTGTGTTGCTATGGTAGTCTGAGTGGTTGTGAGGCCGTTGCTATGCAGTTACTAAAGTGTTCTGTGTAGTTTTGTTTTTAGGTTGCCAGGGTGTTTTAGGTTGCCAGGGTGTTGCTATGTGGCTGCTAACGTGTTATAGTTGTAGTGCGTTGCTATGCAGTTTCTATAGTGTAGTTTTGCTGTTAGGGTGATCTGTGTGGTTGCCAGGGTATAGCTGTGATGTTCTGTTTAGGTTCCAGGAGATTGCTATGTGGTTGTTGAAGTGTTCTGAATAGTTGTAGTGCATTGCTATGCAGTTGCTATGGTAGTGGGAGTGGTTGCCAGGGCGTTGCTATGCATTTTCTAAAGTGTTCTGTGTAGTTTTGTTTTGAGAGTGATCTGTGTAGTTGCCAGGGTGTTGCTATGTGGATGTTAAAGTGTACTGAATATTTGTAATGAGTTGCTATACAGTTGCTAAGGTACTCTGAGTGGTTGCCAGGTCATTTCTATGCAGTTGCTAAAGTGTTCTATGTAGTTTTGTTTTTAGGGTGATCTATGTGGTTGCCAGGGAGTTGCTATGAGGTTGCTAAAGTGTTCTTAATAGTTGTAGTGTGTTGCTATGCAGTTGCTGTGGTACTCTAAATGGTTGCCAGGGCATTGCTATGCGGTTGCTAAAGTGTTCTGTGTAGTTATGTTTTTAGGGTGATCTATGTGGTTGCCAGGCCGTTGCTATGCGGTTGCTAAAGTGTTCTCAGTGGTTTTGTTTTTAGGGTGACCTGTGTGATTGCCAGGGTGTTGCTATGTGGTTGCTAAAGTGTTCTGAATAGTTGTAGTGTGTTGCTATGCAGTGGCTAAGGTGATCTGAGTGGCTTCCAGAGTATTGATGTGAATTTCTGTGGTTGCTAAACTGCCAGACTGTCCCTATGTGGTTGCTATGATGTTCTGTGTGGTTTCCAGGGCGTTGCTATGCAGTTGTAAAAGTGTTCCATGTGGTTGCCAGGGTCCAGAGGAGCTTTTACCTCATTGCTATGTGGTGTGTGAGAGTTTTCTTATGGGTCCCAGGCAAAAAGCCCTTGGCCTTTAGGATATTCTGATCTCTGTGGGGTTTTTATCATCTGTTCTCTTTCACCTGGCACAATCAGAAGTCTAATTGCTTATAAACATAACAGCAGACCTCTCCTCTACAAGCTGCATGATTTGAGGTATTATCCATGGAGAATCCTAAACGGAGGTCTTTAATAGCGACTCTGCATTGCTAATCCATCTTCCAATTATCAGATAAGAGGACAACCAGATGTGCAGGATGATAAAGAGGAACTAATTTCTGTGTGAGAGGAGACGCTCTGGAGCGAGCCATGACCTGATTTCTCCCCAGAAGCATGAGAAAACTGTGCTTTGTCCTTGACAAGATGGGCACGAGTTCACCGCAGCTGAATTCACGTCTAGTCAGCCAAGGCCTGGAAAATAATTTGGGCTGTTACTTTGCCCCCGTCCAGCCCCCCTCGTTGTTCGCTGCTCTCTTTTGTCTGTCTTTCTCTCACTAGTCTCCAGTCTGGATGTGTCTCACCTCAGCATGTAGGCCTAAAAAAATCATGCTCATGTGTTCCAGCGTGTTTGCTCTTCATTTAAAGCTGGCAGTGTTAAAGAAATCGTTGGTTCTGTGATGATTCACCCTCATGTTGTTCCAAATTGACATTCATGCTGTTTTCATTTATGCAGGACACAAGTAAGCAATAAGGTATGACAGCCTGCTTTTATAAAACAGTTAACAATATGTACCAATATAGGTTTTCAATGCTCTTCAAGGCTGTTTTTATTTGATTAAAAATACAAAAAAAGTAAAATTGTGAAATATTATTGCTGTTTAAAATAACGTTCTTCTATTTTAATATACATTAAAATCTAATTTATTTCTGTGATCAAAGTTTACTTTTTCAGCATCATTACTCCAGTATTCAGTGTTACATGATCCTTCAGAAATCAATCTAATATGCTGATTTATTGTCATTGCTAGAAGTTCTGTTGCAAAATATTTTTTTGGAACCTGTGATTCTTTTTTTCAGGATTCTTTGAATAAAAGAATAAAAAGAACAGCATTTGTTTAAAATAGAAATCCTTTCTCACAATATACACTATTGTTCAAAAGTTTGGGGTCAGTACATTTTTGTTCTTTCTTTTTTTTTTGAAGAAAAAAAAATTATTCAGCAAGGCTGCATTAAATTGATAAAGTGATAGCAAAGATTTATATTGTTAGAAAAGAATTATATTTTGAATAAATGCCGTTCTTTTCAACTTTTTATTCATCAAAGAATCCTGAAAAATTATCACAGATTCCAAAAAAGTATTTGGTAGCACAACATAGATCATTTTAATAATAAATCAGCATATTAGAATAATTTCCGAAGGATCATGTGACACTGAAGACTGGAGTAATGGCTGATGAAAATTCAGCTTTGCATCACAGGATTTTAATGTATAGAAATCATTATTTTATATTTTAAAAACATTTCTGCAGTATTATTGTTATTTTCTATATTTTTTATCAAATAAATGCACTCTTAATTAGTGTAAGATACTTCATTAAAAGCATTACAAGTTTTACTGATCCAAAACATTTGAACCAAAAATGTAAGTATTAATATGTTCGTTTTTTAAAGTAAATTGATTACATGCTATCGTTCCTCTAAAACATTCCCTAACGATGACAGCACTGTGTTTGTAACAATTTTATGGTGTTTTTTTTATCCTCTTTGGAGTTGAACAGATGGCTATGAAGTGTTCCTCAATGGAAAGGAGAAAAAGTAACAGCATTCAGGTTTAAAATGACATGAGAGAGAGTAAATAATAACAGAATTTTTATATTAGGTTGAACCATTCCCTTCAGTTCTATGCTTGAAAGAGAAACCTGTGATGCTGTTTTTATTCTGTCCACCCCTGCCGTGCCCCTTTCTAGTTTTCTATCTCGCAAGAACACAAAGCATTAAGTGACCAGGGGAAACAACGGCGCCCTGCTGTGTCTTTTTCCCCTAGTGACTGATGATTTGATTAGTTTTTTTTTTTTTTGTGGCTTTGCTGCGGTCGTCTTTCCACAGCATGAAAGGTAGAATTATTTCTTTTTTTTCTGCTTCATACAAAGAATTGCTAATCTTTCGCTCTGTTTGGTCTCTGCTCGTGTGAATAATTGAAAAATAAATTAGAAAATGGTCACAGAAACACTGTAATACTGTCGGCGAGGAAATATTTATAGTTACTGGAGTTATTTGTCATTTTAACCTCTATTGTAGCCGGTTTCTTGACTTGAATGTGTGTTGTGTTGGAACTGGATCTTCTCAAGGACATTTTGGTGATGTCAGATGACGAGCTAATGAGACGAAATGAGGGATTTGGTGTGAGATGATGTGACGTAGTGGTTTAACTTCACACAAAACTGACAATTTAATGTTTAGAAAGGTCAAAAATGTTCTGCAAGTGAGCCATGTGACTCATAATGCTATATTACTGAAGTTAGGGTGAGTAAATAATGAAAGGAAATTCAATTTTGAGTCCCCTGAGTTTTCCATTTGGAAATGCAGAATGCATTTAGTGTTTCTCTTGTTGATTTTGGACATTTTCCTTATGATTAATGTGCTGTTGCACCTATTTATAAGCTGATTTGAATAAATGTATCTGCTAAATGATAAATCTGCCATATTAAGGGCACACACATGGTCTTCATCTGCCTCTTCGGTTTAATGGTTATACGTTATTGATTGATTTAATAGAGAGGAAGTTTAGTTTAGTAGTTTCTGGAAGATATTAGATGATCCTTTTGGTGGAAATGCACTACACTTTCTTTTTTAGAGTCATAAACAGGGTTCCCACAGTCATTTGAAAATCTTAACATTTATTTCCAGGCCTGGAAAGTCTTAAAAGGTCATGCAATTTTATTTTATCTTGTTACCCTTGAGTAAAAGTCTATTTAAAAACCCTTTACAAATAACTGGAAAAGTCATAGAAACGCCATTGCCGTTCATTGCTCCAAAGGTACAGGAACGCTGCAAAGTAGGGATGCAAGATATGAAAAATTCTAACCGATACCGATAGCCGATAATTAAGTCCTTCTTTTGGCCGATGCCGATACCGATAACCAATACATTCATATTTTTATATGATAATTTTGTGCACACAGGAGAATACAAAATCTAAGATAAACTAATGAAATTTATATTATATATCTGGGTCTAACAATCATAGCAAACAGTCCTGTTTTTTTTTTGTGTGTGTGTAAGGCACCACAATTCTAAATAAAATAAAATGCTTTGACATTTTGTCAACCTGGAAAAAATGAAAAGTGCATCATGGAGTAAAGTTAGATGTCCAAATGTCTGTGGTAAAGCTTACATGTAGTCCATTCTTATTGATCATATTATGAATGTGTGCAGCAGCCAAATCGTACAAGGCGGGGAATAAAACATCAGAATCGAGATAAAAACATCTCAACTCTTCAGAATGCCGCAAGCGCAACGCAGGTCATGTGACATGAACCAACCAATCAGCTTCATCCTTTCCCTTAATAACACTGAAAGCACTGGCAAGGTGGAGAAACAGCTTATCAAAGCTGTACAGGAATAAACATTTTTAAATAAATTTGATAACAGAGCTACTGCAAGCGATTTTTAATGCTGAAAATCTATTTATTCTTTGCTGAAACTACCGCGTCTTTATGGAGAACGCATGTCATGGCTGCTTAGCAACGGCAGACGCCACTGGAGCTCAAACTACAGAGCGGTTTGGCAAAGACTTTGGGTTTGGAAAGAAAGAGAAGGCGGCGCTTCAGCGTTTTCCACGCGTTTTTAGGCCCCTAAAACAGATTCACCGCGATGACGACCTCTGAAGTGAGATATAAGATTGTTAAAACTTAACAGCTTTTTACCTCCTCTCGGAATCCTTGCTAAACGTGTTGCAAATAGCAGTAGCATTGTCCTCCTCTGTCACCGTGAAAAACTTCTAGACCTGCGAAGGCGATGATGACGACACAGATGACGACGTATTAAACGCGACAAAGGCCGAGAGTCACTGCAGTTTACAGCTGCGGTCACTTGCACTCGGAAAGCAGATGAATCTCAGATAAACCAGACTGATTGATTGATTTACCAGCAAGAGTACTTTATCGGATCGGGTTTCATTTATTTATCGGAGCAATAAAAATGACGTAATTTTTACCCATATCGGTCGATAATTTATCTGTCCGATAAATATCGTGCATCCCTACTGCAAAGCGTTCACTATATTTGTTTGTTTGTTTCTATACTCATATTAGAGCTCAAAAAGAAGGATAAATCCTATTTTTGGCCTTTGACAATCCACAGATCAAACATATGTTGAGTTGAGCCTCTAAACACACCTGTGGGACTCAATTTTGCCACGATTTGGACTTCCGATTGTAGTTCAGATTTCAGTTTGCTGTTTCTTCAAATGTTTTTGCTTGTAAATCTGCTTCTGCTGCATGTGTGATCAGAAGAGCAACATCTGTCAGAACGTCTGTGATCAAGCAGCAGATTTTAAGACATCTCGTCCCTTTCTGGGTTTTTAGGGCGTTTTTTATCCCTGCCAAATTCTGTTGTTCAGCTTCATGTGGTGTTAATCCCATTTACTATGGGAAACGAAATGAAACCGTGCGAGGTGAGCCCAATTAAACAGCCGTCCATTATAATTAAGCGATAAGGGGCGAGAGGTCCGGCTGCAGAATGAATGGAGTCATGGATGAGTTCCTGCAATTCCTTTAAAAATCTTATATTAACATCCTGTTTTTGTTTAAAATACAATAGGAAACACAAATGCTCTTTTAGGTGTCTGAGTGCACAGCGTTTTTGAAAGAAATTCATACTTTTATTCAGCAAACATGCATTAAATTGATCAAAAGTGACAGGAAAGACATTTATAATGTTGCAAAAGATTTCTAGTGACCAATCAGCATTCAGAACAGAAACCAGAACAGAATATATCGGTTTTTATAATAAACATTAATCAGAAATTAATTTACTTGCTGTCGGAACAATGCATTAGGCTTTTACATTCGATTATAGGGCCATCTAATCTGTCTAATCTTTTAAAAAATCAATTAATTCGCAGTTATATTCTGGTCTTTGAGTGTGCGGTATGGATCTGATGGTCTTCGTGTTCCTCCATGGGGTATACTTTAGATCTTAAAAGCTATTTTTGACTGCAAGTGTTTGTTCCTAGTTTCTTGGAAACCTTCAGGTTCTGTTGTAAATTCACTGCAGGGTTTTCATTGATTTTTCCACACAAAGCCCCGCTGTGGGCTTCAAGATCATCTAATTCGATTTAAGAGAGTACAGGTTTAAGTGAAAAGGAGTGAAGTTTGGTGAAGAGATCGACAAGTTTCTCTTGGAAGCTGGAAACTAGTGTGTAATGCGCAGTATGCAGTGAGAAGAATGAATTTCACACTTTGTTCTACAACATAAATTACCACAAACTGAAAAGCTTTGTAGCATAATGTCATGAATTTCAGATAAACCCACCCTAAATATGTCAATCAAATGGTCTTTGCTGTGAGAAGTGGACCGTTTGAATGAAGCGACCCAGACTTTATGCTGTCAGAATTCTGTTTGTGTTTGTGTGTGTTTTTTTCCGGGAGGTTGTTACTCTCTGACTCAGCAGTGCTGTAATCCTATTCATGAGTTTGTCACGTTCAGGTTCTGCTTAAGAAAGCACAGCTGCACTGAGAAGCGATCAAATGCAGATGTTGGTAATGGTCTGATCAGAAAATTATCTCAGCAGGGAGAGAGAGAGGAAGAGAGAGAATGAGGGCATCCTTTCACAGGCTGAGGGGATCTCTGTGGCCTGTCTTTGATCTGTGATCATTTGCAGCTGATTGTGTTGAATCAGATTAAATAAAAAAAGAGAGGAACAATACAAAACACTGGGATTGACTGTAAAACTCCCCGCTGGAGTCTGTGATGTGAATTAGTGCATAATCACAAACATCAGCTGTCTTGCTGTGTATTTTGACTTTATAGCTGAGTGAAAGTTGGCATGACTTCATTTTGTGTCTGCTGAGTTAGTTTTTAGTGAAAATTTTTGCAAAGTAAGCTGTTGCCATGCTGTTGCTAGGGTGCTCTGAGTGTTTTGGACTGTTGCTATGCTGTTGCTAGGATGCTCTAAATGAATTTAGACTTTTGCTATGCAGTTGCTAGGGTGATCTGAGTGGCTTTAGATTGTTGCTATGCTGTTACAAGGGTGCTCTGAGTGTTTTAGACTGTTGCTGAGGTGGTCTGAGTGTTTAGATTGTTGGTATGACATTGCTAGGGTGCTCTGAGTGTTTTAGACTGTTGCTGAGCAGTGGCCGGGGTGGTCTGAGTGTTTAGACTTGCTGTGACATTGCTAGGGTGCTCTGGGTGTTTTAGACTCTATACAGTTGCTAGGGTGATATGAGTAGATTAGACTGTTGCTATGCTGTTGCTGGGGTGTTTTTGACTGTTGCTGTGCAGTTGCTAGGGTGATCTAAGTGGATTTAGATTGTTGCTGGTGTGGTCTGAGTGTTTTAGACTGTTGCTATGCAGTTGCTAGGGTGCTCTTGGTGTTTTAGACTGTCACTGTACAGTTGCTGGGGTGATATGAGTGTTTTTAGACTGTTGCTATACAGTTGCTAGGGTGCTCTGAGTGTTGTTGCTGGGGTGTTTTTGACTTGCTATGCTGTTGCTGGGGTGGTCTGAGCATTTAGACTGTTGATATGCTGTTGCATGGGTGCTCTGAGTGGATTAGTCTGTTGCTATGCTGTTGCTGGGGTGTTCTGAGTGTTTTTGACTGTTGCTATGCTGTTGCTAGGGTCTTATGAGTGGCTTTAGAATCGTGCTATGCCTTTGCTTGGCTGCTCTATGTGGCTTTAGACAGTTGCTATGCCATTGAGTAGCTTTAGACTGTTGCTACTGTATGCCGTTGCTAGGGTCTTATAATTGGCTTTAGACAGTTGCTATGCCATTGAGTAGCTTTAGATTGCTGCAATGCTGTTGCTGGGGTCTTATGAGTGGTTTTAGACTGTTGCTATGTCATTGAGTGGCTTTAGACTGTTACTATGCTGTTGCTAGGGTCTTATGAGTGGTTTTAGACTGTTGCTATGTCATTGAGTGGCTTTAGACTGTTACTATGCTGTTGCTAGGGTCTTATGAGTGGTTTTAGACTGTTGCTATGTCATTGAGTGGCTTTAGACTGTTGTTAAGCCATTGCTAGGGTCTTATGAGTGGTTTTAGACTGTTGCTATGGGGTTACTTGGCTGCTTTATGTGGCTTTAGACTGTTACTATGCCATTGGTAGCATGTTCTGAGTGTTTTTAGACTGTTGCTATATGTTGGTGGGATGTTAAATCATAAATGTGATAACTTAGTGAAGCAACACCACATCTTTTCTTAACAAGACACATGAAGTTTAAATCGCTAACACTAAATATACTTCATTTAATATTGACTAAGTAAAATTAATGGAGTAGGAAATTAAAGAAATTATTAGTAAGTAACTAAGTTTTGTGTGTGTTTGTGTTGCAGAGGGCTGTTTGCTAGTCACTACACAGAAACACACTACCTGAAGGATGGAAGTGCCGTCACCACCTCACCGAATGTCACGGTAAGATCACAAGCAACCACTGCTTCCATCCAGATTTAACCCTACGCCTTACAGAACACATGGCAACGTGCACTTCCTGTAACAAACCCCTGCTATTCTGCACAAAACTTACTGGAAAGGAGTTTCATTTGATCTGGTGTGCTGATGTGTGTCAGGCAAAGTCCCTGAAACTGATGGAATTGGTATTTAAAAGGCATTTTTAGTCATTCCTTATAAAAATATAGGCTGTTACAAAACTGTTCAAGCTAGGCAGTATTTTACACGTTTGAGACATATGTTGCATATAAACTCATGGTAATAGCAAAACCCACTGCTTCTACTCATTTCAAACCTTCTATTTTACCTAAACCAAACCTGCAGTTAAGATCCTGTCTTATCACTGATCTCCGCCCTCAGGGCGACTGCTAGATGATCTTGATTCAAAAGCTTTAGAGAAGAGGTGGTCAAATGAGGGCCACCACGAGAGCAGAAACCACCCATGATGCACCTTTGCATGTTTTAAGTATTTAGATTGCAGCTCAGATTACTAGTCAGAGTAACAGACACGCTGAGGCCTGAAGGCGTGTAAAACCAAACCTCTGAGGAGCACCGCTGGATCACTGACCCTGTCTTCTTCAATCTGCTCTCCAGTGGACTGCCGGTTTTCCTCGGCAGACAATTTGAGCCAAACACTTTATGAAAAGAAAACACGCTATCTGAAATCCAGCAAAAGAAAATAGGCAAGGCAATTATATCATTACTGGTGCTTGTAGTTAGGGTTTGTTATTTAAACAATTGTTATGAACTTTTGCTGGTAACTAGTCCTGAAAGATTTCTCAAGTCACGAGTCTTGTTAAGAAAAGATGTGCTGTTACTTAACTTTAGTTTTTAGTCTCTTTGTTCAGAGCATGCCAGCAACGGCATAGTAACAATCTAATGCCAATTAGAGCACCCTAGCAACAGCATAGCAACAGCCAATGGCACAGCAACAGTCTAATCCATCCAGAACACCCCAGCGATGGCATACCAAGAGTCTAAAGCCACTTAGAGCACCCCAGCAGTGGCATAGCAACAGTCTAATCCACCCAGAGCACTATAGCAACAGTCTAATCCACTTAAAACACCCCAGCAATGGCATAGTAACAGTTTAATTCACTCAGAACACCCCAGCAACGGCATAGCAATGGTCTAATCCACTTAGAGCACCCCATCAATGGCATAGCAACAGTCTAATCCACTCAGAACACCCCAGCAATGGCATAGTAACAGTTTAATTCACTCAGAACACCCCAGCAACGGCATAGCAACGGTCTAATCCACTCAGAACACCCCTGCAACGGCATAACAACGGTCTAATCCACTCAGAACACCACGAAAAAGGCATAGCAACAGTCTAATCCACTCAGAACACCCCAGCAATGGCATAGTAACAGTTTAATTCACTCAGAACACCCCAGCAACGGCATAGCAACGGTCTAATCCACTCAGAACACCACGGAAAAGGCATAGCAACAGTCTAATCCATGTAGAGCACCCCAGAAACGGCATAGCAACAGTGTAATCCACTCAGAACACCCTAACAACGACATAGCAACAGTCTAATCCACTCAGAACACCCCTACAACGCCATAGCAACGGTCTAATCCACTTAAAGCACCCAAGCAACGGCATAGCGACAGTCTAATCCTCTCAGAACACCCCAACAACGGCATAGCAACCGTCTAATTCACTCAGGACACCCCAGCAATGGCATAGAAACAGTCTAATCCACTCAGAACACCCCAACAACGGCATAGCAATGGTCTAATCCACTTAAAGTACCCCAGCAATGGCATAGAAACAGTATGAAACTTTCAGAACACCACAGCAGCTGAACAGCAACAATCTAAAGCCACTCAAAGGAAATGTGGATTAAAACAAAGAAAGAAAGACAAAAGAAAAGCAATATTCCCATCATGCTCCAGTAAGGGTCAGTGAAACACTCAATGTTTCACAACACCGGAGGGTGAGATTTCATAAAGCATTGTGACTTTGTCAGCATATTCAGCAGATTTTCTCAGCAGTGTGAGGCAATAAGCATCCCTGCTTTGTTTGGATGTGAAACGAGAGTGCAGGTCATCCAGAATCAGCAGCAGTCCTCGACCTGGATGTCATCAGAGCGAGCAGTGCTGAGTTTGGCCTTCATAAACTGATTTGGGATGTTGGAACACAAAATAAGACAGATGCTCTGTCAACCTGAGTGCAGGAACTGATGTTTCTTACATGCACATAAAGACAAATTCCAGTTTTATTGTGTACTCTAGGTTTTGGGAGGTTGTTCAGAAGAGTTACTTTACCCTTCGATTTTCTCTTTTATTTGAAAACTGACAGGCGAAGACACAATATGCTGAATTCCAATAGGATTATTCTTTATTTATGCATTCATTTGATAATTTAAAATGTTTACTTTTGATGCAAATTAAGTAAATGTGGGTAAAAATGTCTGACAAAATGTATATTAAATATATTATTATTGTCAAATATATATTGTGTTGAATGTTCATGCATTACCTGGAAATCAAACCCTAAACTTCGTCTTGTACATATCAAACTCCTCTTTATAACAGTTTCATCCACATTGTGACTAGGACTGGGATGCATCCAGCTCTGTATTTTCACATTGTTATATTTCATTATTTTCATGTGTAAATAACATAAAGCAGTCGCGTGCAAATATTAGCTGTAGTGTGCTTGACTCATTTCTACCATTGCATGATCTATCATACACACCCAGCCCTAAAACGGCATTTAACAGCACTGATCAAATTCTACAGTGTAATTGATGTATTTGCTGCGTCCAAACATTTGTGCACCAGGCAACAGAGCAGCATGTTTTGTGCTGTAAACGAGAAGAATTGTGCCGATCTGATGGGATCCAGGGCTGCTGGGGCAGATGGAGTGTATTCACTCATGGTTTAGGGAGTTACAGGCTCATGCTTTGTTCCAGAAAGACTTGAGGAGTTTGTCAGTGTGTGTCTGTTCTCCCAGACCTCCTCCACCTTTGATTAAGTCTGTTTTATGGTTGTGTGTGCGCTGCCGTTATTTCAGCCATAAGCAGAACTCCTCCGAGGCCCATTTGGACCTGCTCGTGGACTCCTGTAGCTCTAGTCGGACACTGCCCAACGCCCGAGCACAGCTTAAATTGTCTCAGTATATTACTCCGATTAAGAACAACTTAGAACATGAGTGTCAAACTCATTTTAGATCGTGAGACAAGTTTTTATTTGTTAAACCTCATGGACTTGCTGAAAGTGCATGTGGTGTGCTTGAGTTAGTGAAGTCCAAATTCAGCTTTAGATTACATACGAAGCTGGCAATTGGAAATATTAATCAAAACAGTATTAACAAGAAATAGAAATTCATTTCTGTTCTTACTCAAAAGTTTTAGCTCAATAAAGGCAACATATGTACGTTTTTTTTGTTAAAATATTCAAAAACCACGAGTGTCATCAAACTAGGCCTTTGTTTCTTTCATTGTTTTGAATATGCACCCTCTAGCAGTGAAAACTTACATATTGTGCTTTTAATATGCATTAAGAAAATAAAAACGAAGATTTCTAATATTGGTAAACTGATAATAGTTATCGTTTTGATTGGTATTGGTATTATATTAAATGAAAAGTGATGGAGAAAAAAAATAAAAATGGCGTAAATTAACACTGGCGGAGGATTATTATTGCTATTATTATTTAGAATGATATTAAAAAGCATGTAGGTGTTGGAAAATTATTAAGATAAACAATTTCTTAAATTAACACTTTTAGAAATGGATTGCGTTGTATGGATGATTATTAATTTTTTTACATTTATATCAAATAAAAAGTGAAAGAAAATGTATAAAAAATGTCATAAATTAACAATTTTAGAAAGGGAGGAGTTAAATTAAGGATTAATTATTATTATTATTTAGAATAAAATTTAATAATATAGGTGTTGGACAAAATTAAGAAGATAAAAAATGCAGTAAGTTAACAGTTTTAGAATTGGATGGAGTTGTATGGAGGATTATTTATTTATTTATTTAGATTTATATTAAATAAAAAGAGATGGAGAAAAATTAAAATGGCATAAATTAATACTTTTATAAATTTAATTATACATTTTTTACATTTATTTATTTATTTATTTTATCTTTTATCTGGGCAAAAATTTTTTTTAAAAATTTGTGTAAATGAACACTTTTAGAAACATGTTTTGAAGGTTTGTTTGTTTGTTTATAATCATATTTAAAAACATATAGTTGACAGACAAAAATTAACCAAACAAATATGGTGTAAATTGCATTTTAGAAACAAGTGGAGTTAAAAGGAAGTTGAGTATGATCTCACTCATCACGTCTCAGCAGTGGCCCACAGTATGAAGCGAGCAAATGATTTAACACTGGACCTGAGGCTGACCGCACGCCATCTGTTAGCCTTTACATCACTGACATCGACATATGTATTTAGAATAGAGTCCTTTTAGAGCTTCTGGCACCTTATGCATTTTTATGCACTTTATGCATTTGTCCTTAATCAGAATTATAAACACAATCTTTACAATTCCTAGTTTAATTATCTAATTGTATATTATCCACAAATATCAGTGCAGAAAATGCTGAACGATTGCTAATCTTAACTAGATAAAGTATGTCAAGACAAACTTTAAGTTGGCTTGAGAAAGCCGGACCAGAAAGTTAAAAGTTTGTTTTAAAAAAGTGTGACTGTTTTTAGTCTGAAATAGTTTGAAGTTTAAAATAGTTTTAAAAGCTTTAACGTTTGACAGACAGACAGACAGACAGACAGACAGATAGATAGATAGATAGATAGATAGATAGATAGATAGATAGATAGATAGATAGATAGATAGATAGATGGCAAGTTACTAGCATGTATACAACACAATCAACATGTTTCTAGCATGTTGTTAGCAGGTTTTTAGCATATTTAGCATGTTGTTAACATGATTTGATCACGGTTAGCATGTTACTAGCTTGTTGCTAGCATGCTGCTACCATAATTAGCATGTTGCCAGCATGATTTTATCAAGATTAGCATGTTACTAGCATTTTGTTATCATGTTTTGTCAGTTACTAGCATGTTGATAACATGATTAGCATGTTAGCATGATTAAAGTACTAGCATGTTTCTAGCATGACTAGCATGTTACTAGCATGTTGTTACCATCATTTGCAAGTTACTAGCATGTTGTATTATGATTCTAGCATGATTAGCATGTTACTAGCATGTTGCTAACACGATTTGATCATGATTACCATGTTACTAGCTTGTTGTTAGCATGTTTCTAACATGATTAGCATGTTGTTAACATGTTTTTAGCATAATTTGCAAGTTACTAGCATGTTGTTAACATGTTTAGTCAGTTACTAGCATGTTGCTAACATGATTAGCATATTACCAGCATGTTAGCACGATTTTAGCATGATTAGCCATTTATTAGCACGTTACTAACTTGAGTAGCATTTTACTAGCATGTTGAAGGCATGATTAGTCAGTTACTAGCATGTTGTTAACATGATTAGCATGTTACTAGCATGTTAGCATGATTCTAATATGATTAGCTGTTTATTAGCATGCTACTAGCATGATTAGCATGTTACTAGCATGTTACCATGCTTTTAAAATGATAATCAATTTATTAACATTTAATAACATGTGTAGCATGTTGCTAGCATGTTAGCGTAGCATAATTATAACATGATTAGCAATTTATTAGCATGTTACTAGCATGTTTCTAGCATGAGTAGCATGTTACTAGCATGTTTCTAACATGATTAGCATGTTATTAGCATGTTAGCATGATTCTAACATGATTAGTAATTTATTAGCATGTTGTTAGCATGATTAGCATGTTGTTAGCATGATTAGCATGTTACTAGCATGTTAGCATGATTCTAGCATGATTAACAAGTCACTAGCATTCTGTTTACATGATTCTAGCATGATTAGCATGTTACTAGCAAGTTTGTAAGAAAACCGTAATTCGGATCAGTTAGAAAAGATAGCGACTGGAGTCAGATCAGTCTGAAGATCTGGGCTGAGTCTGGAGTTTGTAGAGTTATGCTCTAGGAGGAGTAGCACTCAGAAATTTTAGTCTCAGAAGAAGAAGAAGAATATTAAGTTTAAATAGTATTTCAGTAATTTAGGCTTTCTCAAACCAACATAATAATAATGCTGTATATTCTCAGTCTGCATTTTATTCATTCTAACATTAATTTAGTAGACGCTTGTTTGTTGAACGCTGAGTCTTAAGAACTCATTATTTTCAAATCCACAGTGTTCAATAATCATATTCTCATGCAGTATAAATAGAGTTATGATTTTAATTTGGCTGCCAGCTCTGTGTTTCATTGTGAATAGATGTGGAATGTCTTTTTTGCCTGATTCCTCGCTGGAAACAATGCTGTAACTCAGGGTGTGTTTGTTGTGATGGATGTCCTCATGTTTCTTTGACTCTGAGATATATAGAGGACTGTAGTTTACAGCAGGACATGCTCTTTAAATAACCCCAATGTCACGGCTGTGCTGGGATGAATATGAAATAAAATGAGCTTCATAACGCAGCCGGCTCTCGCTGTAAAATCTGACTGGATGAGGCACGTCTGAAAGCATGCTACAGTATATTAAAGGCAAGTTATATTGATCAGCAGCCATTAAAACATCTTTCCTAATGAGCTGTTTATTGGAAATATTAATCAAAACAATATTGACAGGAAAATGGAAATTTCTTGCATGCTTTGACTGGATTTAAATTTAATGAGCTTTTAATAAGATTAAGAAAATAAAAATGTAGGAAGTTAAAAGTACATTTTTGACAGACTTAAATGTTTAACTGATAATATTTATTGTTGCTTTCTGTATTGTATTGATTTATTTATAATTACATTGAACATCATAAAGGTGGTGGACATAAAATTAAAATGGCATAAATTAACAGTTTTAGAAACAACAACCTGAGCTTTTACTGCATACTGAAAAATCTTAAGCAAAACTATATTGACATAAAAAAAATGGTAACACTTTACAATAAGGTTCATTAGTTAAACATTAGTTAATGTAACTAACATTAACTAACCATGAGCAATACATTTGTTACTGTATTTACTAATCTTTATTAACATTAGTTAACAGAAATACAGTTGTTCATTGTTTGTTCGTGTTAGTTCACACTCCATTAACTAATGTTAACAAAATTTTAATAATGTATTAGTAAATGTTGAAATTAACATTAACAAAGATTAATAAATGCTGTATAAGTGCAGTTCATTGTTAGTTCATGTTAACTAATGTGGTTAACTAATGTTAACTAATGAACCTTATTGTAAAGTGTTACCAAAAAAATTATAAATATCTCTCTTGCTGGACATAGCTTTAGCTTTAATAAGCCTTAATGAAGTAAACATTTGAAAAGTTGTTTTTAATTTAGGCTATTTATTTACTTACTTATTATTATACTGAATATATAATTTATAAAATGAAAATGGTGTAAATTTAATATATTTATAAATGATAAGCATAGCTTTCTTAATAGGCTTTTTAAGTAAAAAAATACAAATTTATCTCTGCTTATAGCTTTAATGAGCCTTAATAAAATAAATATCAAAGACTTTTAATTAAAATTAACTTTTTTATTAATTAATTTTTTTTAAATGTTTTTATTGTTATTTAAAAATATTTTTAAATTACTATTAATTAATTAATTGTTAATTAATTAATATTTTTTAAATTACATTTTTTTATTTATTATTATTTTTAAAAAATCTTTTATAATATTTTTTAAACTACATTTTTTAATTATTATTTTAAATAAATTATTTTAAATTGCTATTATACTGAATAATGTAAAGGTGGTAGATAAAAAGTAATTAAATAAAACATGGTGTAAATTAATATATGTATAAATGATAAACGGCTTTCTTAATAAGCGTTTGCAATTTACTGGAAATATCAATTAAAACAATATTGAGAAGAAAAAATACAAATTTATCTCTGCTTATAGCTTTAATGAGCCTTAATAAAATAAATATCAAAGACTTTTAATAATGATAAACTGACATTTATTTATTTATTTATTTATTTATTTATATTTATTATTTTTTAAATTACATTTCTTAAATTATTATTTTAAATAAATAATTTTTATTATACTGAATAATGTAAAGGTGGTAGATAAAAAGTAATAAAATAAAAAATGGTGTAAATTAATATATGTATAAATTATAAACATAGCTTTCTTAATAAGCTTTTGCAGTTTACTGGAAATATTAATTAAAACAATGTTGAGAAGAAAAAATACAAATTTCTGTCCAAATTAAAAAAAATAATAATTTTTTAAAGAAAATTTTTAATAATGATAAATTTATTTATTTATTTATTTATTTATTTATTTAAAATACTTTTAATAATGCTAAATTGATAATAAGTAATAAAATAATACTGCTAAATTTTTATTAAATTATTTTTTTAAATGCTTCTGCTTGACAGATTTATAAATGCTTTGCCCCACAAACAACCTTTTACCATGGTGAAATAACTGTATTATTGCTTTATTTGTGATGTTTTTACACTGTGGTTACTGTATAAAGTCTGAAAACACCCAACAGGAAAAGGCTAAAAATGGAAATGTCTTTAAAGAAAGAAAGAAAGAGTAAAAACATAGAGCCAGCGCTAAAAAAACAGGACAGGATTTCTTTCTGTGGTTTGTGTAGACAGAGCGAGTCTTGGACAGGATTGTTGTGAAGCTCTAGAGAGTCTCTGCCAGCGCTGTTCCCGATCCAAACCAGACAAGTGCTGCTCACTTCCTCAGACAAAACTACTTTGTCCTGAAATGCCTCTCGCTATATGAATCCCTGAAATCAACATTTGCTGTGTGCAGAATACAGAAGCCAATCCTTGCATACAGTCAACAGTTAAATGTCCATAGTCCATAATGTCCTGTGTTTTGTGTCACAGATTCACTGCTACTATCATGGTGAGGTGGAGGGTCACCCGGGGTCAGAGGTCAGCCTCAGCACCTGCACAGGACTCAGGTGAGTGAGTTAGCGGTCACACCTGCCCTATACGGGACGATCTGTACATTAACCTCACCTCAAGCTTCCCATGGTGCACTGAGCTCGGGGACGAAGTTACATCAGAAAGCACCTGAGGAAAGGGCATTTTAATTACGGTGTGTGAAGTTCGGCATCCTCCAGAGAGACGATACGCTTCATGTTTTAATTATGAAAAAGCACGCTTAGGTTTGATTCATTAACCGAGAAGGGACTTTCGTTTTAAAAGTGAGGAGTGTGATGTTGCATGAGGACGTTGCTAGTCAAGTCAAGTCATTTTTATAGCGTTTTTAAACAGTAGAAGTTGTTTCAAAGCAGCTACACATTAATAAGTAAGAAAATTATTAAAGTTCCAGTGTTCTTCAGTTATAAAACAAGTGCAGTATCAGTGGTAAAGCAGCTCTAAGATAGTGGCATAATTACAACAAAAAATATATTTTAAATATATGTTGTAAACAGTGAAGCTCAATGAAATATAATTTTGAAACAGAAAAATATATTTGGTTTCAACATTCAGAAGTATACTTCAAAAGGGCAGGAAAATACATTTGTAGTCTTATGGTAGCCTACATTTAGACTAAATATAACATACAAAGAAAAGAAAAAAAAAAAATAGAAAAAATGGCCCAAAAACATGCTTAAAGATTTTATTTATTTATTTTTTGGTGGTGAATTTTTTTTTAACAAGTACATTTTTGGGCCACTTTTTTCTATATTTTATATAAAAAAAAAAAAAAAAAAAATATATATATATATATAAATTGTATTTATTTATTTATTTTGGTTTGCATTTTTTGCAAGTACATAAAATATGTATATTTTTATATATTATTTACTAACCAATTTTGTGAGGTCATTTTGTTGTATTTTTTAAATAAATAAATAATAGAATAGTTTTGAATATAATTGTTAATATCGTTCAAAATATAAAAAAAAAAAT